>NC_092424.1:17747530-18050745 GCF_036169615.1 Heliangelus exortis | reverse complement strand
TCACACATCATAAACCACCCTCCAGCATCCTCTTCCTTCCCATGGATCCAGCCCCAGAGACTGGTGGGCTCAGGTCTCCCATTTAATGTCTCCCAAGTAACACCCTGCAGTGACAGTTGTCTTGGGTCTTTTTTTTTTTTTTTTTGGTACTTTGATACGAAAAGTTCCCAAGAGCTATTTAAATATTAGGCTGCTGAAAAGGAGACTATAGCAGAGGGTGCCACAAGAGAGAGCTGCAAAACACAAACGAAGAATGAAAACAAATGCCTCCTCTGAGGAGAGACACTGCTTACAGAGGTTTCATCTTTCTGGACTATCTGAGGTTTTCAAACTAACAAAATAGTTGCCTGGAAGTGTGCGATGAAAGACATCTGGAGAACAACTGGGCTGTATATCATTAATAAAAAATAATTTTTCTGGCATGGGGCAATTTAGTCCATCACAGACTGACATCACAGTACCTCTCCATTTTATTTTTTTTCTTAATCATTCCAAATATGTCCCTACCTATACAAACATTTTGTTAGTCATCTCTAGAATGAAAAGGTACAGAATTTTTCCTTTAAAAAGTCTACATAGATTTCTTTCCTAATATTCCTATGCATAAACATATTTCCATTTTAGAGATCTGCAAATTTCCTATTTTTAGCATCTGAACTTCTCACAAACTTTAACACAATCTTGTACTGCACCTCTGAGGTAGTAAAATCTCCCCCATTTTACAGATGAAGAAAGAAAGCAGGTAAAATGAGATTTTATGATTTTCACAGATCTGGAAATCTACAGAAAAGTCTGAAGTTGCACTGGGCTCCCTTGGCTATCTTTTATCTCTGTCAGCTTGCAAGGGATTTGGAATCAGAGTTATCCCAGATTTACAAAAGGAGCAGCCTCTGTTATCCTGAATTTGGGTACTCCCTGTGGTACTATAGTTTCTGAGTTCAATCCTTATTCAAGACACACAACAGAAAACTGAGGCCCTTTTTGAGACTCTTTACAGTAACTCAAAGTTCACACATGTAGAGCATGGCTTCTTATGTATTGACATACCCTGCTCTACAACTCCACTTGCCTCTGCCCTACAATATTCTTTAATAAGTTTTTAAAATGCAATTCAAGAAGCAGTATAGAATGAGAAAATAAAAAGAAGATAAGTTGCAAAAATTATTTTCAGTCCCTTAAAAGAAACACACAGTCTAATAAAACCATACTGAGCACAAGCAAACAAGCAACATGTTCGTGTCTACAGTAACAGGATACTTTAGGCTCAGTCAGGAAAAAAAAAATCTATTTTCTCTTAATGCTGTAAGGAAAAAGACGTAGCAGACCATCTTAGAGCTCAGATCTCTGCCAGAAGTGGATGCCCTGATGGCATGGGATGTGGAAGATGCATCCAGGTGCAGTGAAGTAACTGCACTCCCAGCTTCAGCTTCTTTGTGTGGTTAAAATGGTCCTTCTGATGTATCTGAAGAGCAAGCAGACATAAGCTCCATGTTTCCCTTACTAGTGTCCAAAAAAGCTAAACCTAATACCTAAATCCACCATGTCCCACAAATAGTTAAGCTTGGATAAGAATCCTCCAGGCAAAACAAGGAAGAGCTGCCTGGCCACTGTGTGAGCACAAACTTTACCACACCGTCTTCTGAAATGTGTGCAATGCTGCATCTGTAAAACACTACAGTGGCTGAAAAAACACACCAAAAACAACGAAAAATTTCAAGACAGGGTGAGTGTAAACATATTCTCATAACACATGAGGTAGGGACAAGTGGACAAATACTTGACTACATGAGTTTCCCAGCTCACTGGGTGTCATTCCAAAAAGCATCTGTCACCGCCACTGGCAATGAATTTTGCAAACAACTGTATTTCTCATCGCAGAGTTTAACAGGATCACAGAGCTGCCAACAAAGTATCTAAGCCTAAAGACCTAGTAAATGTGGGTTTTACCTTTCCAGGTCTCGTCCTTCGTTATATTATCAGTGACAGGAGTGACAATGTTGCTAGGATAGTGTTAGACAGCAAATTCACACAGGGATCTGGGTTGTCAAATCAGCACTCTCTCTCTCTGAACTTTTGAACGATTCTCTTAAGAGCAATTTCTTCTTATTATTTTTTTTCCCTACTAAACATGTTCCACTTGAGGTTTATAAACTTTTAACCAATTCAGTAATTCCAGAAGAACAAGTATGGGATTAGAAAATATATTGTCTTGCAAGAAAAATAGAAACCACTTGTGGTCTCCATGCTGAGATGTAGGTACAGGAGAGGTGTTTATAGCAGCTAAAAATCTGTGGGGGAGAAAGCAACTGGCCTCTTCATGCCACTGGTAATTTGGCTGCAATAGCATCAGGATTTATTCCTACCTGCATATTACTACTAGATGTGAGACACTATTGCACTGGTGGGCCATATTAATGTCTAATAAGACAGGATCCCATATCCTAAAGAATGTACATTTTGAAAGAAAAAAAGGATGGGGAAGGCACAAAGAGGTAAATTAATTGGCCTGAATTCAGAAGCAGACTCAGAAACAAAACCCTGATTTCTCTTCTCCAGCATTCATTTTTCTGAAATAGGCTTTTCTCCCACACAGGCTCTCTCATATTTGAGGACTATAGCTGAGCTGTGCAGAGGAGATGTTCTTTAACCAGACAGAAGGGAAAAAAATTTAATTGTGAACCAAATTAGTGTTCTAGAGTTGTTTTAGTCTGCTATAAAAAAAAAAAAAAAAAAAAAAAAAAAAAAAAATTGTTAATTTTTAGACATTTGAATTGCATATGAGGTTATCCTTTCCTGTGTACCTGCACAAGTGTTGCTGGGAAACACTCCAGATCACTGTTTTCCATAAGAAAAGACTAGCCTAAACTTAAAGATTTTTATCCCAAAGACCCATTCTGCTCCACTATCAGTACCATGTCAGATCAAACAAGAGCAGTAGGGCAAATGAGCACTAGAGATTTCTGCTAAGGAAAGTATATTGGCAAGGAGCAAAGTGATGTGATATTTTGTTATCTTAGCCATTCCATTGGCTTCTGGAAGGGATGCAGCAGTAAAAGGAAGACTTGCTCTACTTGGTCTACTGCAGAAATGTAGGAACATGGTTGTTCCTATCACCTGGAAAAGGACAGGGGCATAAGGACAGGTGCAATAACCTGTCAGCATAGGTCCATCCCACACAGATGGGACAGTCCAGCTAGGAAAATCCTGTGAATGAAGGATCCTAACATCCTGTAAATATATATTTCACTGCCCAAATACATAAATCTGTTTCTGCAGTGCTCAGCTCTGGGGTGTTTTAGCTCCAAATACATAGAAACCCACTTTGATGCCATTGTGTGGGAGAATAAAGAGGGAATTGAAGAGTCTGAGGGAGTGGCATGATGGGTTGGTTTGATTCTTACACAGTATCCCACATTTCCTTGCTGCACACACTGCTGGTAGGTGAAATGCTTAAGGGTTGGGCTGTGGCAATCCAAGGGCTATGAAACTGCATGTACACTTGCACACACCTCTGACTAATATATTTATTTTGGTTGCTAATATTTCTTCCCTTAGCCATTGTTTTGTTCTGATCTTGATTTTGGGCTCAGCTGACAATTCAAACATACTATTGGAGCACAGCTTCCCAAACACCCATGTACTAACACTGCTTTCTACCATATAAATGGGAAAAATATAAAACCTGAAGTCATCTTTCTACCATGTGAGTCAGAAACATGTAGCTTTTAGGTATTGAATGGAGAATATAGATGGTTTTGTTCATTGCATCTCTTTCTATGCTGTGAGGTGTTATTATTTATTTAAAATATATGGATGTTAAGATTGAAAAAAAGATTAGATCACATATTAGAAATCACAAAGTTTCTTTATTCCTAGCAGCTGCATAGCAAGTTAACACTTCAGTTTTTCTAAGAGGTTGTCTGCATTTATTAATGGGCCTTGGCTAAATTTGTGCTAAAAAACTAGGTGAGAAAAGAACAACCTATGCAGAAATGAAACCAATGTTTGCAATTATTGCCTAATTATGTTCTTTCCTGCTTCTGTGCTAGGAACTGTAGCTTGGATTATACAAATGCTTTACAAGGGGGGTAGTAAATTGTCATTCTCTCTATGGATTTACAAGATCAATCTTGGTAATTTGTTAGTTACAGTGTATGTAATGTGATATTATTGCTCACGTTACACAAGAGGATTACATGGCTTACTAAATAAAGCAGTGGTCTATACATTAGGGACCATACTTCCTTCCAGACTGATGCCTAGACAAGTGAAATTAGGTTGGTGATGTCAGCCTTAGGACCATCTCTGGTGAATATAGACTGCAATCCCAAATGACTAAGCACAAGAGAGCCAATCACTCATCTCTATATGCTCCTCTCTAACACCTGGATTCCAGATTCTGACACGTTTTTTATTCATTAGCTGTTGAAGCACACCAATGTGTGGTTTTCTGTGCAATATTTACTGAGTACCAAATTTATGCCTATGCTCCTTTTAGTTTATAACGGGGCTGTGAAATTCTATTCAGGTTGTATAAACAAACATTCAACTACTCTTTTTAACAGGCTTCATATTTTGCAATTTGAAAATCTATCCATATTTCACCTTTGACTTACAGAGAGAGGAGATGATGTTGTAACTGTGTCAGATGGTTGATATAAATCAGAGAGAAGAGAAGAGAAAGAATAGCTGCTAGAACTGGGAGTTTTGTTTCAGTCTAAGTTTGTTCTTTACAACATTTTTGTTATTGGAAGTCCTTGTCTTGATGTTGTGCTGCTCAGCTTAAAAAAACCTTTTTAAAAATTTTGCCTCTCACAGATCAAATGCTCTTCCTCTGCCCAGGAAGTCTGCCCTTTTTAATTAATTGCAGACAGTTATCTATCAATACATCTCTTTCCTCTCTTCCCTATGATAAATTTTAACACAGTTTTTGAGCTCTGGTTACCTTTCCAATATATTTCAGGAGAAGTGAGACTTACAAATGAAGAGATGAACAGATGTGACTTCTTAAAAGAGAATGGTCTTAACCATCTAGGATCAAACTGTTAATGTTTATCTGCCTTTAATTATTTTTCCCATTCCAAAACTTCTGAATAAATTTTGGGTTGGTTAAAAGAGCTGCACTGCGAACTTGAACTCTGTTTATCCACAGAGAGGTAAAGCTTAGCGTTGTTTTGTCAGTCTGGAGCAGCCCTAACCACAAAAGACCATATCTGTGGCTGAAAGACTTGTATTTAAGTGAAGTCAGGCCAGCCATACATCCCTCAACACTGGTAATTTTTGATAACCCTCAAGCACCTACCAATCCTTTGTACTGTAAACTCAGTGAGAAGAAGAACAGCACTCAGATTTTCAAAAATACGTAGGTACTCAACTACATGGGGAACCTTTAGGAAAATAGTTGACCTTAGCAGGTCATGTTAAATCAAATACTCACCACCTGTTCCTACAACAGGCCTCCCATGTAAACCTAAGAGCCCTGTGTGGTTCCTGTGTGGAGGCCAATGCCACCCTTGTGTTCTATCCCCTCTTCCTCCTGCAGTATGGTATTTTAAACACTGGAAGTGGTACCAGTCCCACAAAATCTCTGTCATTTAGGGCTCACCTCTGCTTCACTTCTGGAAACTTTTTTTGGGGCCAAACCTGGAAGGGTAGTTAAGCAGTCTATCCACTAGTGCCAAAGGCTCCCCCCTGTAACAGTTGTACCTGCTGCAAACTGCCTTATGACACTCCTTGGTGAAAACTCTAATGATTAATGGGCTCTGAATTCAAGCAACAGAAATTTGTGGTGGGATTTTTTAGATTCATTTGAAAAAAAACACCACTCCACTCCCTGGAGCCCTTTTTAGGTTCATGAAATGTGCTCCATGGCATAACATAAATACGTAAGTAAATAAATAAATACATAATAAAGGGTTCCCAGTGCATTGCTAAGGCTCTACTGAGAGAGGCAACAAGGGTACAATTTGCCTGAGTGATTGTGCTTTTCAGATGAGACATCAGGAATGAAGCTGTGACTGCCTATTCATTTTAGGTGGAGAACGATGTCTGCAAATCACTAATTTCTGGTTACCATTGACCAAGACTTCTTGAATATAACCTGTAAGTCAAAGTATCTGCATCCTATTACCAAGCTCCAAAAGCCTTCAGTCATTTCACCACAATCACTGCAGCTGCCATGGTGCAGACAGCTCTAACGAGGAGTTTCAGCAGCCTGGGTTTGGCTTTGTGCTTTGCTAGGACACAGGCATGCTAATAGGCAAGGGATGGGCAATTTGAGGGATGCTTTCTGTAGTTTATGTTGCTGCTAAAATAGAAGGAAAACTTGTTGTAATCTAGATCAGCAGAAGCAACACCAGCCTGGCAGGCAGAGGAGGAGTACTGCCGGGTTGCAGATCAGGAGTAGTGCTGGCTCATGGGGGCTGCTGTCACCAAAGCATCTCCCTGTATGTATGGCCCAGAGGGGCAGAGGCCTGAATCTGTAAGGAAGCTTCAGAGCAGCTGGAGATCCGAGATTGTACAATATAAACCCGAGACAAAGGAGACTGTGGGGTCCTAGTGCTCCCCCTCTTCCCTCCTGACCCCAGCTGGACATCCTGTCTAGAAAGGGGCAGCCCAGGTGGAGAGCCAGGGGCCATGGGTGGCTGCTCAGAGGAACACTTGGAGGGAACACCAGCAGTGTCATGCAGAATCCTGCCACCCCCATCATCCAAGGGTCAAGGCTCAAAGGCACCAGAGTGACCCCCTCTACAGCATCACTGAAGTTATGGGTGATCCCTGCATGAAACAGCTGGTAGGGTATCACAGGGATGGATAGGCACTTCCCAAAACAAGAGGGCAGCTAAGACCTGACAGAAGTTATTTCCCACTGTTTTTTGCAGAGGGAGATCCTGTGTGCTCAAATTAGGTAGCAAGCAGAGGAGGAGCAAAGCCTGTCTCCTAAAATCAGTTCCATAAAAGGATTATTACTTTGCACAGAAGAGATGTGGGAGAGAGAGAGGGATCAGGAGCTCTGCTCTTTGATATTTTTACAAGGGAGCAAGGAGCCTGTGTAATTGCTGGACGGAAGGTCACAACAGAACTTATAAATGCATTGTCAGAGTAGTTGCCTCTTTTCCCAAATTTTTAACTCTAGTTCAGTCCTTCCCCCCTCTTCACAGGTACAAATGCCCCTGGCTTTCTGGAAGTGACTAGAGCAGAAGTGACTTGCTAGTTCTTACCCTTGGAAACTGTTGGTAGCCTACAGGTAGAAATCCAAAGCGTGTCAGTTGAGATTTGGGTGAAGTAAGATTTCCATTAAGGCAGTTTAAGTGCTCAGATCTGCAAATTAGCTTGGTCTTTGTACTTTTCTTGCTTTACCAAAAATCTAGAGTGAAACTTGTCATTCTGGGTTATTTCACCATCAATCAAATGGACAAATGAGGCCTTGGGTGCTCACCTTAGGGTTTTTTCCTTAATGGTTTCAACATTTTCTGCATAGATCATGTAGGCTGCTACTGATCATTTATAAACCACGTACAACAAACAGTATTAAGAAAGTCAGTTAAAATTAGTTGATAAAGCACAAAAATATGCAAGTATGCAAGGTTGGGTTCTTTTTGTTTGGTTGGTTGTTTTTTTTTCCTGTGAAGAAGTGATTAATATTTTAGGAGAGAAACATATGTTAGAGCTCAGTCCATATTTTTAAAATAACATTATGTTATTATCTTGATTGTCAAGGTAAGCTTACTTACCTTGAAATTATCTACAACTTTGTTTTTTGATAACTGTGCAGTGAAAACTTCCGCATTATAAAGCTTGGCTCATTTTTCTGACACATTACAGTACATAATCAAGCTCAGTTTAGAATATGTACATTGACAGAAGTTCTCTGTTGGTTCCACACAGGATAAAAAAAAAGCTCATGTCTTCAAGGTAGCAGAAATACTCAGAAATACTTCTAGCAGTGACACCAAGACATTTCCAAAGGCTTGTTTTGTTTTGTTTTTTCCCCAGCACCACTGTAAAACAGGTCACTGAGGTGAGGCAGGTGGGATAGGAAGATCTGTCCCTACAACATACTTTCTCCTGAGGGCATCAGGAAATATTTTAGTAGTCTGTGTACCTCAGGAGGCTGACACAAAGTCCTGGTAAACTAAGAGAAGGATTTTCATTAACACCAGCCAGCATTTGCTGAGGAACCAAAAAGCTATGTGAACTAAATCAGTAAATCAGACATGGAAGATGGAGCCAGGCCCAGGCTGAACTTCAGGAAGCAACTGAGAGTTATTATTTCAAAGGAATGAAGCCCAGAACCATATCTCCAGTATCACCCTATCTGCAACCCCTTTGTAGGCTGCTGGTCCTGCATCTACTCAGGGGCTTAGCATTTAGCAGTGAAAGCAGAAGTTTGCCCATTCTGCAAAAGAACTACCAGCCCTGACTGTCTCCCAAAATAGGAACCAGAGCAGGGTTTGCCATGCTTAGTTGATTTAGATAAATAGAGGGGTATCCCAAGTCCCAAAAGGGCTAATTTTCATGTCATCCTTCATACCTTATGCCCCACTTCCAGCTAAGTCACTCAAAAATACTGATTTCTTTCTTGTTTCCCAGAGAGAGCATGAAGAAGCATGCCACAGCAACACAATCCTTCTTAAACTTAGGCCAACAACAATATTTTTTGCACAATTTTTTTTTCAGTAGTTTGTTCATAGTCTCCTGCTAGGCAGAAAAAGACAGAGAATGAAATGTCTCTCATGACCAAGTCCCCAGCAGCACAAATGCAATAAATCCAGCTTGAAATACAGGGAGTTTTTAAAGGGTTATCTTATTAGCCTTCTTCTTTCTGTTTTCCTCAAGAGATGGCAAAAAGAGAAAGAATTTGATGAGCTGGGGAGGAGGAGGAGGACGATCTCCAAGGTACTCAGTGACAGCTCCTGCCTTGTCAGGCTGAGGCAGTGGGTTCCCCAAACATGAGTCAAGAATAATGCCAGACTCGAGGTGCAGCAAGTTCCCACCTTTCCTATTCAGGCAGCACAAGCCAGACCAGAAAGTTCACTGTGATGACCTCCCTAAAGCATCGTGATGGCCACCAGCTGCCCCATCCAGGAAGGTATCCAAGCCTTGGAAGAGTTCAAGCTCCAAAAAGCAAAGCCTCTCAAGAGTCAGTAAGACCTCTTTTATTAAGGCTATAGGGAAAATGGACATCCTGGTTTTAAAAATTACTACTGAGTTTTTGAAAGGGAGTTATTTTCAGAAACATAATGGTCAAGCACACTTGAGTGGGTGGAGGCTTGCAATATAAAGTGGATCCTCTTTTACATTAAAAAGTAGTTGCCTTTCAGAGTGGAAAAATGAAGGAAGCCAAACATAATTAAAAAATCACACCTGATTATCTGAGACAGGTTTTTATGCATGCCAACTGTTACATTTTACTCTTAAGATACCTATCTCTATTTGCAACATACTTTATGGGCTTATTAAGAACATCACATTGTCTTTTCCTACATAACTGCAACTAATTCAAACAAAATGTTGGAAGGCTTCCATTACAGCTCGTTAGAAAAAAATGTTCTTTCCAAAACAGTTATTTTAGGAAAAATCCTAAATATTTCAGAACTGCTTTCAATACTGAAGTCCAACATACTGTGAAAACACCCTCTCTTAATACATGGGGAGCTTGACCTGACGAGTTCTTGCACAATAGTTTCCCCTTTTGCTGAGAGGCTCTTTGGAAAAGCTCTGGCTGAAGAGCAATCAAATGCCATCTGAGCCAACCCACAGGGGTAACTCTCATGCTTACAGAGTAGCAGAGGGCTTCAGTCCCAATCCAAATATTTTCCATTTCATGAAAGGTATTTTAACTTTTTGACTAACATAAATAAATAAAATGCCACAAAAAGCAAATACCTTTGCAAAAGAAATCTCACATCATCAGAATTAGAACTGTGTAAATTATTGGATTTTATGGCAGAGAAGTCAAACAAAAATACTAGTAGGGGTAAAAATAATAATAATAATCTTTCAATCTTGCTAAGTTTATTTACTTATTTATTTATTGCACTTGTTTTTGGAAGATCAAACCACAAAACATCAAAATTCCTTGTTCATTGAAAATCTCTGGTATTGACCTGCTCTATCCATGGCACAATTTCCACAGCCTGTGCTATTTTCAATAATCCTGGCAGAACCCAGAAGTGGCAATCACAGAACATGGAACATGGATAATGTAAAATACTTCTGCTGAAAACACCTTTCAGTTGAAGTCTGAAATTCCTGAGACGTGACCACTGTGTTTAATTTCAAGTCTACTGATTGGGAAAGAACTTCTTAAATCATGCCACTCATAAGAAATAAAAATCTACTCAAAATGAGTCCAGGACAGAAGTTTTTTATATACAGGCTCAAATTTAGCTTTAAAGTCATGCAAGACTGTTGAGGCCCATCAGTTACTACTTCCTCACAAACTCCATTTTTAAGCACGAGTCCATTTTATAAGCCTCATAACATTTAGCAACATTACTCTCAACATATACATTTATGTTATATGAATACAAGCACAGAATTTATAGCTTCATTCAAGATTAACTATATGGAATAATTCAGGTACAATGAACAAATGTAAATTCCAGGCTAAAGGTCAGGCCCCATTAAACGTAGCACTTTGTACTTGCAGGAGCCCCTGTCAAAATATACAGGACATTTTTTTGCTATCTCATCTTCACAATGTGGCACAGAGGGATTTTTTTGTGCTTTAGTAGTTCATCAGCCTTTCGTGGCAGGAACTCTGAAGTGAAATGTTACCTGGTGTGCCAGGAATGTCCTATTTTCTTTTGAGAGGAGCCTGCCAAGGTACTGCATTACCATCATATGCCTTTCATAACCACTCACTATTATCAGCTTCTCAGTTTCATCTCTTGGATCAGCAACAGTTTCTTAAAACTATTTATTTTCTTTGCTAGCCCAGCAAAGGGCTGTCACAGCACATTGGATTACAGCAGCAAACAGGCCCACTGGAACAGCAAGGCTGCTTTACCCTCCCACCTCCAGCCCCAACCTGCCTTCTGCACCCTTATGGAGGTGTAGCTGGGGAAGCATGGCTTGGCTCACCTCAAGAAAGGTAGGGAAGATGTGATACAACTTTCCATGACACATGTAGGCTTCATCTCCCCTCTCTGGAAAACTCCTCTTGCCAGGGATGGTGCCCATCCTGCAAGGATTGCAAAAATACTGCCTAAGGGCACATATTTGCTACTATACAGTACCAGGTTACATCAGAGAGCAGCTAGGTTAGAAATACTTTTCCTGGAGAAGAATATCATCAGCTGGTATTGAAATAATTTTTTTGTCCACCTTATGGACAGAAGCAACCCAAAGGAACCCTGCAAGCTCCTTACCAGACTGAGGAAGCCTTTCCTCTCACAGCTGAAGAGGACAGCTCAGGGACCACTTCCAAGTGTCAGCAGACACAGTGGGAATTTGTTTGGGAAGAGCCAGTTGCCTGAGTTACATCCACTGAGACCTGGGGCAGCGTCTGCACGGGACTGATTGGGCTACCTGGGCCAGGTGCTGCAGCTGAGGCTGCTGACACTGGAGAGCATCTGCCCTACCAGCCTTGCTGGTGTCATTCCCTCCACTGCCTCAGTGTCTATGCTAATTACTGCTGTCAGAAGGTGCTCTTCTCCCATTGCCTCTATGCTGCCCAAGCCTGGGACACAGGATGAATTAAGAAGAGCACAGCTTCATTGCCACAGAGGATCCTGCCTATCAGCACCAGGCAAGACAAGTGATGATTTTGCACTTGTAATCAGTTGCTCTGGTAGACAAGTTTCTAAGTGAAATCAAAGCCTTGGTAGGGGGATTGGAAATCATTGCAAAGCTATCTTTAAAAACTGACAAAAATCTTGGACTTGAGTGGCCTTGCCACTTCCACTCTGCCTAAGCAGTGCTACACCCAAAGGATTCCACCAAGGTCCACATCCTTATCCCTCCTAACACGCACAGAACAAATCATCTTTACACGGCCTGTGGCACAGAACACCTCAGCAGGAAAACAATAACTTTTAAAATTTCCAAGAGCTCCTGCACACAGCACTTCAAAGAAGGTCAGAAGCTCTCTGTCTCACTGTTTCAGACTGATGGCTGTCACCACCACGTGCTCTCCATGTAGAATCAATTAGCAATAGCCAAAGTCTCTGGTGACTCTGCAGAGACGGATTTTCTTCCTCTTCTGAAATACCATCAAGGTTTTCTCATCAAAGGATTATGCCTATGACAAGAAAGCAATGTAATTTAATATAAGCTGAAAGGGAAATGGAAATCTCCCCCACCTGAGGCTAAAGCTGGGACTGTTGTATCTGGAAACACAGTCGTATAATCTCCAAAATGATTTCTCACCTCTGCCACAAAAAAAGTCCCTTTCAAAACAACCTTTCCAGATCGCACATGAGTAAAGAGTGAGAAAATTTGCTTGGGGCAATCCTATGCCCTCTAGCATAGGTAATTCCTTATTTCAGATACTGTTTTGTTATTTGTCCTGTATAGAAAGGTGAAAAATATCACAGGCAGAATTAAGGTTTTCAAATCTTTCTTAGACTCCTTTTAGCCCCTTTTTCCAGTTTTTATAAATTAGAAGTCAATGGATCTGTGGAGTTTACAGCAGTAGGTTTCTGACACAGAGTCTAAAACAGGAAACAGGTTCATAAGATAAAGGGCCACAAATTCCCTATTACTTGGTCTCTTTTTTAGAATATGTATTTTTTTGGCAGCACACACCACTTATTATGGGTTCCCACATTTCTGTCACAAATATTCTAGTGAAGCAGCCTTTTCAAAACATCATATTATTTGTGGATGACCATGGACTCATTAGTGTGCCCACCCCTTAAATTAGTCTGCCTGATGGTTGTATCCCTATTTCTTTTTTCGTTTTTTTTTTCCATTTTGTGGTCACATATTTTATATACCAAACAAGTCTGTGAGAGTTGGAAGAAAGGTACTGTTTGTACTGTCCTCACACAGAAAGGATTCCAGAGATATTTTAGTACTATTCAGAAAGAGAGCTTGGCAGGTCATCCCCATCATGGTAATTCATATAAGCTGAAGGTTACCACTCATACAGAAAGAGAAGCCCAAATATAAGGAGAGGAACAATGTTCCTGATTATTTACCCTTTCTGTGTGAACTTATTCATGAAACTTGTGGCTCTGTAATTTTTTGTATGCTCTCATAGAATAAAACATTAGGATACAGAAAGTAGATGTGGTTGTTTGCATTTGGGTGCTATTTTCTCACAGTGCCTGTGGCTTCACAGGCAAAGTGGCTCAGCCTTCAGCAGTCTGAATTGGCAAGAGTTTGGGGTGATGCAAAAACCAACTAGAAAAAAAAAGCAACTGAAAAATAACCAGCACCAAAAATCTGCCCACCATCACCAAAACCTTGCCAGGAGAATTAGGAAGAAACAAGGCAGAGTGAGCAAAAGTAGAGCAGGTAACAGGGAGTTTTGTCCCCATCAGGCAGAGCAGCAGAACGAGCACTCCCATCCCACATATCACCACTGCAGCATCCTGGACCCTCCTGGACCCTCCTGCATGCAATTTTGGTTGATAAATTCCCAAATCATGTTTTAAATGCCTTGCTGTTCTAAGGTACTGTGTGTCAGCTTTTTTAGCTTTTTTTTTTTTTTTTTTTTTTTTTTTTAATGAAGAGAAATTATTGCCAATGATTTAGTTTTCAAAGAGAGATTTCAAATTCACCATAGAGTACAAGTATTCAGATCTGGATTTCAAAGTCATCCAAAACTTGTATAAATCCTTATCTGATCCTAAGTGAGCCTTTACAAAGAGTTGTATTTTTTTTCCTCTGTTACAAACAGCTCCAGGCAAGAGCACCAAAATGTCACCAAAAAAATTCTCTTGGCATTACTACCACCTTGACTATAAGAAGAAAACAGCTGAAAAATTGAATTAGAAAGCCCAAGAAAAGAAGTATTTTTTCATTTTAATTCAACATGTTCTCTCTCTCTCTTTCTGGCTTCTACACCAAAATAATGTTGGAGAGTGGAGAGTGCTTTCCCAGTGTGTTTCCTGAGGAATGATAGAGTTGCCTATTGTAAGGGCACACTTTCTTGGACGAGAGAGACAATTTCCTTTGCAGCCTCTACAGAACTACAAAAAAGCTCTGCTGGAGGCTGGAGCCACCAGCCTTATTGGCTTTCCTCTCCAGGAGTAAAAAATATTCCTTCAGTTACACACTTATGTAAAAAATATTAAAATGGCACAAAAATCACATAATGCAGCAGATATAAAACAGTCCTGGGGAGAAGGATGGAAACCTGAGTACCTCAAATGTGATTTAGCATCTGTGGGACTTATAGAAATAGTCAGTCTTTAGAAAAAGAAAGGATGAAGAGGGCACCAAAGCTTGGCCTAAGGGGTGATCCTAGCTCAGGAACAGTACAGAAAGGAGGAGGCGGTTCAAGAAAAAAACCAAAAAACCCAAAAGGGATTGCAAGATTGGCTCCACTTGAGGGCAATATGTTTTTCCCATTAGACTCTTTCCATTCTGTGTTTTCATACTTGAGAGGCTGAATAAGCCTTGGACAAGCCTCTGAACTTTTACATGCTTAGCTGAAGCTGGAATTCCAAACCTTTTGAAGCTGGCCCATCACAAACACTAACAGACAAACAGCTTCCACACAAATATTAAATGCAAAAGACATAGTTTACAAAAACATCAGTGTGCCAAAGAATACTACCAAACCTGTCCAGAGATGTTTGTTTTGTTTTTTTTAAATGTGTCACACAGGGAAAAGTAGCTAGACTAGGTCAAGGCTGCTTTTAAAAGCGTTTCACTGCACAGCTATTGCTTGATTGGATCCCCACAGTTACCTGAGAAGTGAGGTGCAAAATTCAGCTGTTCCACTTTGCATGAGAATTCATTGGCACCTCCTTCAAACTTCAGCTCCTGAGATGGAAGCCCAAACAGATCAGCAGAATTCCCCTGAGATACAGATATTAGTATTTATTTCCTGATTCAGGAGCTCAGCTATGCTGTCTTTGTGACAGATGCAATACAAGAAAATAATTTGCTTTAGATAATGTATATTGTTGCATTCCATTTGAGCTAAGAGGGCTAAAAGAGTTCAAGGTCACTTACTAGGTCCACGTGTAATACTCATAAGTCTTCTCATTTTTCAAGACACAAGCATACTTGTAAATTGCATCTCAGATGTTCCTTAAGCCACTCAGACCCCTTATTCCATGGAAGCATCAGTGAATACAAGTTTATAGGTACACCTTAATTTAAAAGCAACAGTAACTATTATCATTCAACAGAAAGATGCAAGCCACAATATCTGCTTGCCTTTGTTAAAGCATTCTCATAGGCTGTTTACCACTGGTTTTTGTGCTCGTCTTTATATTCAAGCACTTGACATGGAGTTGCTGCGACCAAGGATTAGGCACATTGTTGACATATTCATCTCTTCAGTTACTCTACATTTCAAGAGATTCTGCAACAGACATCAGTCAGCCACTTGGAAGTGCAGTCTAGATAACAACAGTGATTTGGAATGCAGAAGTAATATGGTGACTGGGAGAAAGCTTGGGGAAGTGTATTGGCAAGATAAGCAGAAGAGCGTTTCCTAAAATTTACTGACCACCAAAGTAAAGGTTATTATTAAAAATTGTTAAAGCTGACTTGTAGTCTGCAACTCTTTGTACACATAGCTATGAAAACTGAGCTCAGAAAAACTGTGTGCTCACAGTGAAAGTGTCCTTTTTCTTAGAGAAGTATACTTGAATGAAGGAGATTTGTGAAGTTCAGATATACTTTCCAGAACAGCTATAACTACCCCATCTGTGCCTTTGCAGTACTCAAAAGTGGATTTATATTCTTAAACCTTTCTCAGTATATCTGAGCAAAATTTATTTGTGGCAACCATGACACAGACACTATCAATCTTTAAAAACTGTAGCCATGTAACATTCAAATGCATTCAAGTTTCCTTCGCTTTGTTTGGAGGCAAAGAACTGTAGTTTATTTCACCTCCAAACAAGTTACTAGATATTTTAGCTAAATAAATGTCATTCCTAAGCCCATCTTTTTCTTAATTTTTAAAACATTTTGCTCACATGCTTAAATAATGCATGCCAGAATGCAGGTTTGGCATCTGCCTCTCTGACATCGCAACAAACAAATGTGCATTCTCCTGGGGAAGCAGTGAAGCCAGTACGGCTTGTACTTCATTCAAAGAAGTGTGAACCACAGAATTATGGAGTCATAGAATGGTTTGGGCTGGAAAGGACCTTAAAGATCACCAAGATCCAACCCCCAGGGACATCTGCCAGTAGACCAGGTTGCACAAGCCTGGCCTTGAGCACTTCCAGTGATGGGGCATCAACAACCTTCCTAGGCAACCTATCCCAGTGTCTTACTACCCTCATGGTGAAGATTTGTTTTCCTAATATTTAAGCTAAATCCACTCTCTTTCACTTTAAAACCACTACCCTTTGTGCTGGCATTATCCTCTCTGATGAAAAGCCATTTACCAAATTTCTGGCAGGCCCCCTTCATGTACTGGAAGGCTGCTATAAGGTCTCCATGGAGCCTTCTCTTCTCCAGGCTGAATAGCCCCAACTCTCAGCCTGTTTTCATAAGTTCATTTGTATGACCTGCTATCCAGAATACTATCCATATTTTTCTCCACCTTAACCCCAACTTCAAGAGGACAATGGGTAACTTGGTGAAAAAAAACAAAGGTAAAGCTCAGTTTTGGGAGCAGGAGATAGGAGCAACATCCAAGTCACTGTAGATGCCAAAAAAGCAGTGGAAAGTCACAAGTTCAGGAATAAGTCACAAATGGAGAGGGACCCAAAGGAATGTCTTTGTTAGGACAACTATTAAGCTAGGCTCCTCTCAAGCATATATGTATTGCAAATGCATATGAGGCTCCAGACTTCAGTAAATGGTTGAACAAGTTTACTGACATGACTCATTCTATTGCTATGTCTAAACCAAATCAATTTTAGCTAGTCAGCTTTGATGAATGTTAAGGGCATAACAACCATAAAAAATAAGAAAGGCACCTGAAAACATTAACAACCTGGGAAAAATATGGGGTTTAGCTGAAAATAAACAGAAGAAATTTCAAAACAAAGAGCAAGTTTATTTGTTCTTTCCCAGAAAGATTACCTTCTCTCATAAAAGGAGCATGTTATTAAAGTTCCTTTGCTTCCCCAGCAATGGTAAGTGGGTTCTGTAACACTGTTAGTCTGGTCAAAGTCTATGTGGGCCACAGAAACCGAGGCAATGACAGTGTTTATGAGAGCTGGAAGCAGTAAAGGGTGAGAAAGATGAGGAGAGACAATATTAGTCATCTACAACATGAAGAGCATGGCAAGAGGGCAAAATTGCTGAAGGGTAGATAGAGCCAGTAGTGCAGAAACACAGTCAATTTCTTTTTAATAAAAGGGAAAAGAAAATTGCACATATTCGAAGAAAAGTCTTTGAAAGTACCTGACAGCCAACTCTGACTGAAGGGGAAATACAGATTAATTTGAAGCAACTTAGTTGCAGCAAACTCTTATTCTGTTAACCCCTTTTGTTTAGTAAATTCTGTTTAAAGTACTTCTGCTGACAAGAAACTTTAGGGTCCAGTCACACAGTATCTTGTAGGACTCGGATTTTATCTGGTGGGCTCTGCTGCTGAGTGTTTTAGTTAGCTGAAGCCATAGTAGCTGAAGCTGCTGAAGTAAATCTATGCCTATATTTTATATTTTCTCCTATTCTTAGGTTTAAGTCATTGCTGGAGTTCCACATGGGAGGTCACAATTTGGGCATCAGATATGATATTTTCCATCTACCAGCTAGAACCTAACAAACATTGCCTTAAATAAATTTGTGCCCATGCCAAATTCAAAATTAACTTCTCAAGCCAAGCTCGGGTTGGTGGGATGGGGCCAAGGGGCCCACAACTCTGCTGTTGAGCTAATGGAGCAGCCTCAAGCTGCCAATCCAACAAGGGAGACTTTTTAGTTAACGTATACATTACACAACGTGTGCAATATTTTCCACATTCGATGAGAAGACTTTATTTATAAGCTGCCTGTGTTGAAATGGTCTCTTATTACAAGGAAGCAGCAAGCCAGGTTGAGGCTGGAAATGAATTCTCATTTTCTCCTTCACCAAAACGTTCAGTGATGTTGCTCATTCCCTACAAAATATTTTGCAGATGGCTTGGGCCATTTATTGAACATACAGGCCCTAGAATAATAGCATGTATTCCCAAATCTCCCTATCTTGTTCTGCCTTCATTAATTACTGGAAGAGCCAGTGAGATGCTGAGTTTAAGGAACTGTATCAACCTTGAGGGAGAGTACCTATGGTGCAGGCAGAGAGTATAATTTTTAGCCAGATAAGTGTCTGTTGTCATCATAAAAAGTTTCAAATGGTTTGAAATTTTGCAGACAAGTTTCATGAGTAATTTTGAATCTTTTCTACTAATGCAAAATGGGTTAGATACTTTAGAGTTTGAAAGAATGGGCCAAATCTTCACACCTACAAAAAAGATGCCCATGATTCTGTCTTCATTCATGGGTTCAGGCTGCTTTCTATGAAAATTCCCGCTTCCAAATCCACCTGTGATGTCAGTCAAATTTCTTATCACATAAGATTATGTCCAATATTAAACAAAAGTCAGAGTATGTACAAAGTTCTTGTTATGCTGTGTAATTATAATTTATTATGCAAACTTTTGGGATATCCTGCAAGTGTACATGGAATGAAAATGGCCATTCCATTTCTACATCACTGGTCTCAAGTACTTTTGCTACACCTAAGACATCCAAAAGAAGGTCTTGGGTAGCAAACACCACAGGAAGAGTCTGTATTGTGAACCCAGGTTCCCCAGAGGAATCACCTACCAGCTTTGACTTATATATATTTGACTTAACTGAGAAATGTATTTCCCAATATCTTTATCCTATTTCCTATTGTATTTTGTTATTTTCAGTATTTCCTCTTGTTTGGCTTATATTCCCATTTGGAGAGTACTCACAGAACCACTGGTGGCTTTGAAACCCATTTTGGATTTGTCCTGTACTCAATAAGAAATTCATGGTGTGATTACATAAACCAGTGCATGGTCCTGTGGGGATAACAGAGGCATCTCTGAACAAGCAGCAAGACTAATTCAGGCTGATAGCCCTCACTTGAGCTCTGGTGCAAACCTTTTCACCTCAGGAGAGACCAGATTCCACCCTGCTATTGTGACAAATGTTTGCTTAGGAGAAGATCTGCATTAACCTCTGCCTACACCAAAATTGTTTTTTCCACATTGTGGGCACTTGAGTTAGGAAGGTATTAGAGGACTTTTAAAATGAAAGGCTGTGCAAAGATTGGAATTACTCATCCTCTCCTGGGAAAGTCATAAAAGCTCTCCATCCTTTGAAAAAACACAACTTAGGTCACAAATCAATAAAACCCTCATGGGAAACAATGACATCTCAGCAGCAGTCTCAGTAACAAAGTCCTGTTTATGTAGCGCACACCAAAATAGACAAGAAGACCACAAGTAAATATGTATTTCCATACAAAGACTAGAAGTCTGACATCATGAAAAGGTTGACATAGAATATCTGGTTCTAAATATTGACAGCAATGGTTTTAACCTCTTTTGGTACTTGGCAGAAGATAACGATATCAACCTGTCAAAAGTGACCCTGGACACACAGTCCAGGGCAATTTGATGGTGTCATGTAGACTGTTGCCATTTTCTGCAATAAATATATTCTTGAAGGACCTGATCAGAGAACTTCCAAAAAAAGGAGAAAGCGTTCATTGATTAATTTTTGATCTCAGCAGAGGTTCTGAATCAAAATATTGTTTTTGAAAATTGGAACCATGATGCACTCATAATATACCTCCTTGGAGAGTTTAAAAATCCAAACCCAAAAACTTCACCCAGGAATAATAATAATAAAAAGAATCAACAAAAGTTACTCACCAGTGGTATAGAGTTGTTTTACAGAAAACACTAAAAATACACATCTGGTTGAAGATTTTGAAGAAAATAAAATAAAAGATGGTATAGTTAAGCACTGAGTGAAGAAGAATATAAGAAACGAGGCATGCCTTAAAATGTTCAAATCAGACAATGGAGAAAACCAGAAAAAAAATCAATTAAAGCATGTCAAAAGCAAAACCAGATTTAAAAAAAAAAACAAAAACAAAAGTGACTTTGAGGAAAAACTTTCTAATGGAGTAAAAACTAACAATAAAAATCTTTCTAAAAACCATCACAAATAGAAAGCCTGCTGGAGAGCCTTTAGGGCTGATAGTATCAATAGGAACACTTGCAGAAGACAGAGTTATAGCAAAAGAGCTTGTTGTCTCTGATTCATTACTGAGAAACTTCTGGAGGATTCTTCCTTTTCAGGGCAATGAGCTGAAACAATTGTCTCAAATTGTGAAGTCAGGAAAAAAGGTCTTAGAATAAATCACTAAAACAGTGACAAATTGGCCAGAGGAGGTGACATTTGCTCAGGACTCCTGAAGAAACTCAGCAATGAAATTCTTGAACTATGAGCTGGCACAACGTCCTGCTTCAATCTCTGTCTGTACCATAGTGAAGGAAGATGGCTGTCCTGGTTGGGCCTGGATAGAGATAATTTTTCTGTCTTGTAATTTTGCTTTATGATAAGTCTCTTGTAAGTAGCTGTACTTGCTGAAATTAACAGCAAGTTTCTCAGTCAGTGTCTGCTTCTAGGACTGATAACACTAGATTTTCATAGTTATGGCTAGAGATTGATATGCACAACCAAAGCCACTGCTTAGTTCTAAGGAATATCTTATGCTCCAGAAAGAGAAAAGGAGTAAAGAGGTCACACCTGCAATCCTGCTTTAGGGAGGACTGCACAAGACAGATGACCAAGATTGACCAAACAGAGTATTCCATCCCATGCGCATCATACTTGGTATAAATTTGAGGGACCTCCCTCAAATTTATAAATTTGAGGGTCTTCCCCTTCCTTCATCCTTTCTCTTTGCCCTTCTTCCCCTGTTCTTGTTCTCTTTGGCATCCCAGGAGGATTCTGTCCATTTGTCTGCCTGTGGTCCTGACCCATGCCAGACTGAATCTGTGTGTTCCTGCCTCCAGTTCCCGACTGCTACTGACTCCAGGAAGCCAGCCTGGACTTTCCCAGGGCTGCCCTGCAGCCTTGGTGGTGATGTGAGAGTTATTGGGAGAGAGGGGGGAGGAACGTGGTATGTTTTTTCTGTATATTTGTATATATTTATAATTTTTCCTTTTTATCATTACTGTTTCATTAAAGCTATGTAGTTCAGTTTCCAAC
Source organism: Heliangelus exortis (assembly GCF_036169615.1). Classification (NCBI taxonomy): domain Eukaryota; kingdom Metazoa; phylum Chordata; class Aves; order Apodiformes; family Trochilidae; genus Heliangelus; species Heliangelus exortis. The sequence goes on along the minus strand of NC_092424.1, from coordinate 18,029,413 downwards.
CCATAAGTCTCTCTCCCTTATTCTCTTTTCTTCATCAGGAAGGGGAGGGGGATCAATAGAGAGCATCTGCCATTTAGTTAATTGCCAGCCTAGAGTTAAATTGTGACAATGGTAAACAGGACATTGCTCTTCAGAGTTGGCAGAATAGCAGCTTGGGAAAGTACAGATCAGGAACTCTGACTTGTTTATTGGGCAACTTGGTATGAACAGATTTGGGATGCTGGCAACGAGTTGCATATATAGGTATTGTTTAACGGGGAGGTCAGTCTAGGTCCCTTTGACAGAGGGAAGCAATGCAGCACAGATCTGTCCAGATTATTTGAAAGAATAAATGAATTGAAATCTGTGATATCTGACTTATCTCTAACAATGGTTTGGAAAAGCAAGAAAATAATGAATTTGTAGAGGCTAGTGAGAGTAAAAAAAAATGCCTGATTGCAAAGAATTGCAAAATAACTGGGTAACAAAAGGATAGCTAACATTCAAAACTAGTAAGTGGAACTAAACTCATGCAGAGGAAAAGACATCTACATTTATGGGCTCTTAAGTACTCACCCCAACACAGGAAAGAGACTTTGGAGCTTTTGTGGATGTGTCCATCGGACTGTGGTGTTAACTAAAGGCAAAATGAGCAAACAGAATTTTAGGAACTACCAGGAAAGGAGCAGAGAACAAAGTGGCAACACAAAATCATCCCATGGTTCAACCCTTTAGTTCTTCTGTACTTTCTGTGTTGTGCACACCATTAGATCTCAAAAATCATGTGGCAGAGCAGAAAAAGGACAGAGAAAAAAAGCTAGAAGGATGGAATATCTTAGAGGAGAGGAGAGGAGAGGAGAGGAGAGGAGAGGAGAGAAGAGGAGAGGAGAGGAGAGGAGAGGAGAGGAGAGGAGAGGAGAGGAGCGGAGCAATGGATTGTAATTCTTCAGCTTGGGAAAGAAATTACTGATGGAAGATACACTAGAGTCCAAATCTTGACTCGAACAGAAAGGTTAATATTTTATGTTAATAACAATTACTTGTTATTTCTCCAGACACAAGACCTAGGGGATGCCAAAATAAACTCCAAGGCAGCAGCTGTAAAGCAAATAAAAGGAAGTATTTTTTCTCCATGGGATTTATAATAAATTAATTGCAATCCAATGCTGTGGAAGGAAAAAACCCCAACTATAAATATATTCAAAAAGCAATCTGATAAATTAATAAGGGAAAATAAAATTTCACCAAGGGTTCTTAAACCTATGGATACAGGCCTTAAGTCAGGAAGTCCTTGAGAGTACACTAAAGACAGCTGAGGTGTAGAACTAACTTTGTAACAGAAATGCTCAGTGGACAAATGGAAAACAAAGATGTAAGTCTGGGTGTGGAAGCACCAGCAAGAAGAGCATATAAGGCACATAAGAATTGCAGGCATTGGTCTCACCTAGGTTATCAGATTCTAAAGTTTGCAGCACATCTACTGCAGCTTTCTAGGACACCCAAAATGAGAAATAAGGGAAGATTTGAGAATTAGAGACAGTCTCCACTCAGATTAGACTAAGGCTCACATCACTGATAAATAATGGCAGAGATAAAGGACTGGAGCTTTAAGACACTAGGTAAAGCAGTGGATAAATATTCAGAAAGGTGAAAAGGATGGAGAAACAGAAGATCACGATCACAGTCAGCTCCTAAAGAGCACAAGAGGACATCACAAGCCAGCACATAGTTGCTAGCCTACAGATAATGGGTGATGTGATAGGAACTCAACATACAGATTTCCTTGTCCTCTGTCAGCTTAAGGAACCATGGCTTGACACAGGTCTTGGTTCTTGCATGCTGGCAAGAATGTCTGAACACATGCAAAGAGGTGCTTCTGAGCATCTGAGATTGGGATTGTGAATGAGTGCAGTCTGTTTTACTGTAAAATAGACTTGCAGAGCCACAGCACTGCTGAGGTGGGAAGGCACCTTGGGAAATCAGCTCATCCAGTCCCAGGCTCAAAGCAGGGTCAGCTACAGCAGGTTGCCCAGGCCTATTGCCAGGTGGGTTTTGAATGTGTCCAAGGATGAAAATTCCACAACCTCACTGTATGACCCATTCCAATGTTCAATTGTCATCACAGTGTTTTTCCTGCGTGTTTTTCCAGTTAGTTTCCTGTTTTATCTGGTGCCCATTGCTTCTTCTCATCCTCATGGGGCATTAATGAGAAGAGTTTGGCTTCACCTTCTTTACATACCCCCACATACATTGATAAGACCCTCTGAGCCTTCCTCCAGGCTGAACAGTCCCAGGTCTCTCAGCTTCTCCTCATATGTCAGGTGCCCCAGTCATCTTTGTGGCACTAATAGCCTCTCCTTTGAAAAGATTTCAGATTAAGCTTTGCTCTATTGTTCCCCCAGCAGCATTACAGTATATATCACAGGTGAATTATGTCTGGATTTCTCTTATTCAGAACATTAGGATTTAGACAGATCCACTGCAGCTGGATTTAGGTGTCTCCATTGTCCTGCTCATTAGGTTCCCTCTCTGCTACCATGCACTGTCCCTCTCTCAGTCAAATGGGAAATTCAAGTGCAAAGGACTCAGTGGACCAGAGCTTCCCTCTCCCCTAAGGGCAAATACAGTTGAATATAATATGAATACAATAAGAAAAAAAGGTTTACAGACTGTTTCCTGAAATGGTCCTGAAATGTTGGTGCTGCCTCCCCAGACACACTGCTGCATTCCAACAGTGGAAGCCAGGAGAACCCAGCTAACAAAAAGCCAAAAGGTCCAACTGTGTTACCTTTATTGCAGCCCATGCAAGAGCAGCAAACAAAAGATGCAGCAAAGTAATGGGCAACTATAGCTGAACTTCAGGTTCCAGTGATACAGCTGAGAAACTGTTTCCCTGATTTTATACATGCCTCTATACATCATTCATCTGGGTACCAAAGGCTTCTCAAAATTATTTGCATTTTTACAAGGAGCCATAAAGCTAAGAATACAGAATGAATTACTTGCAACATCATGAAATGAACTTTTTTATACTTGCACAACAGGGGGTTTTAAATTCACACGGCACTTTAAGCATGAGTTATTTACACTGGGAAAGCCTTTTCAAATGTCAGACAAAGAAGTGAGATTCATTATATATTGTGCAAAAGCTACCAACTCATATACATGACATCAAGTCATATATTACAGACGTGAAGCCTTTCACATTTTACTGAGTGTCATAAGGTTTGCAGTTCCCACATTGTGTTTTAGTATTTCTGCCAAAATTGCCAACAAAGAACGTGTCTTTAACTTCTCTGACCCTATTGTGTCAAAAACATCTCTCATGCACCCCATACTGTATCTTTTAGACCTACTCAGTGTTCATTTCTGAAATTTCAGAAATGCTCAATAGGAAAACCTCAGAGCATACAATTCAGCTTCCTTACTCACATCTGGAACCATACATCAAAAATTATGCCTATGAACAAAAGTTCTGCAATATTTTTCTTACAAAATTAAGAAAAGGACTACTAATATTTCCACCAAAATAATCTGGATTTTGTAAGTGGCTAAAAAAGAAGTAACTGAGCTGATAAAAATTGAACTATTTTTGCCTTTTAACTCTTTGACAGTCCCTAAATACCTACCAAGAATTATAGAAAAGCAGAGTTCAGTAATTTTAGTAGTAAAATTGTAGCTTCACATTGATTAGCCTATCATTCACTGCATAAAATTATTTTCTATTTTGATCCCATTTTTACAGCTTCTTGTAAACATTCATGTCTTTACTTAGTAAGCACAATTAAAAAGATATGATTATTCAAAATTAAGCATGTTTCTTAACCTCTTCACTGTTTCTTAACCTGTAACTCAGTTCAGCAAAATAAAATCTTGAACAAGTGTCTCCCTCACCAGTTAGTTAGGAACATATACTCCTATTCCTACTCTTTTTTTACCAACCTTGTGGGTGTTTGAGGAAGAATACCTCTCATCATGATCCAGAAAAGACACCAAATTTCATTTAGGCAGTGTCTTCCACTGTGCTGGATCTTCCAAGTGTGGCTTCTTCTCAACAAAAGTATGCATCAATACTGAAACTTTTTTTAGGAAGTATATGCTTTCCTTTAACTCACACCATAGCTGTGTAAAAGATATGGGAATGAAAAAATTAGTTAGAGTTTATGCAGTGCTTTGAAATTTAATGCATCGATTTTTATTTTCACCGTGTAGCAAATCAATGACTTTGCATACCCTAGGATTTTTTCAAATACGTTATTTGTGATACAACTTAATTTTGGTTTTTTTGTGGAAATGCCACTCATCTAATTTTTAAAAATGCAAACTTGTGTTCTCGTTGAGTCACCAGTGACTCTTCTCATAAAAAAAAAAGGGGGGAGTAGGTTATTTTTTGTTTGATTATCCTGGAGCTTGAACTTCAAACACCTACTTCATTTATGCATGTTCAGACAGGTTCCTCAGCTGTCAATCTACTTGCATACTATTTTTCTAAAGACCTCTAGCTGACCTATCTTGAATTTTATTATCCTGAGCTAAGGCCAGCCATAATAACCTATAAATATTGTAGTCCCTGTTCCCTTCTGCAGGTCTTCAGAGAATTCAAATGACCTGCCTTAAAAGATTACTCAAGCAGCATTATAGCAAGATTTGGTCACCTTATGAGAAAACCCCCACCACTTTGCATATCAGTGAAAGAAATAATGATATATCAGAAAAAGAAATAATGATAAATTCAGCAGAAACCTTTTTCATAAACTAAGGATTAACCAGACTAGAAAAGATTGGAAGAAGCCAGGAAAACCACTTCCCCCCCCCCCCCCAACTTGTGCAAGCCTAAGACACTGTCTCACTAAACTCCTCAGGCAATGATGTGGGCTGAAACACACTGAAAGAACTGAGGGTCTCTGGGTCCCTTGGTGGAGACAACATCAGTGCTATGCCCAAGTGCTGTTGATTCTGACAGACAGGTTCTTCCAAAGTTAATTCAGCCACAGCTAGCACCAATAGACAGAGGAATCCCTCCATGGTTGAGTCAAAAAACCTGAAGATTCTGAAAAAGCATTGCTTGCAAAAGTAAACATACTGGAAACAGTTCTCTCTTATTCTTGAAAACTACCTTTCACCAACAAGGGATCCACAGAAGAGTAAGGGATTTGATATAGAATTTGGTACTTCTGTTTGCATCTCCTTAGGCTGACAAATTGAAATGCAAGCATGTTAACACTTAGCAAACTTTAACCACTGACCTGTAGCAAATGGCAAGGACACTGTTTTACAGTAGCCAAAGTCTGACAGTCCCAAGGGCAAAGCTCAGGACTACCACAGTTTACTTTCTAGGGTGTTCAAAGACTGTCAGTCAGATGAAGCTCACATAATCTGTGCACAAAACTCTCATGCCCAGGACGTCAGCTCACCATGTCAGACTTAGTGCTTTGTCTCTGTGGTACAGTACCTTGTGGTAGAGATAGCACTGGTTAGAGGCAGAGGTGATGGAATATGGGGTCACATCCCATCAGCAGTACTCACCATATTCTACCTCGCTGCAAAAAAGGGTATGTACACAAATATTGTTTTTCTGCACTACTGAATAATATTATACACTTCAACTTATTATAACTCAGAAGCAAACCCCTGACTCGTTCTGTGCACATTGATGGATATCAGTGAGGCCATTTAATCACTGACAGTGAACCAAATGCACTCAGTTTTTCAAATGCAACATATTTATACAACGTATGTTTTAATTCCTGTTTACATAATAGCAGCAGCACTTAAGCCCATTAAAAGAAAGAACTCAAACAAGGCACAAGGACGAATTTCCTGCAAAGTTTTCTATTTCCTTTATAGGGTCACAGGTGCACAGTGATATCAAGACTGAAATTTGTTCTAGAGTCTGTTTCCATGATAAATATGTGGGCATCCAGGTATTATAATCTTTACTAGATCCTTGATACTCCCAGGAACAATTTTTTATTATTTTTTTTTAAATGACCAACTGCTCATCAAAACACTTGAAGATAACATTTTGGTAACCCAGGGAAGACATCAGCTAAGTGAACTTAAATTTTTTGAGAAAAATCTTGGACTCCACACAAAGCATTCCTTAACTCTTCAGTGAATAAAGGTCCTGTGCCACATGGCTTTTACTAGTATACAAATTAGCTTACTCCTCATTGATGCCCTTCACACTACCAAAGCTAAACCAACCACTGCTAAGCATTTAAGTGGTCTGCAATTCTTCCAGTTTTTTCCACAAATTTAGTCCAAAACCTATCATGAGCATGTAACTAAAGGAATGTACCAACACTCGACCTTTTCTAAGTTAGATTATAAAACAATTATTAACAATAAGACTACAAGAAAGACTGCAGGAAGCAGACAGTTCTGTATGTTGATAATACATACCCTTGCCTAACTTTGTAATTTTAACACAGAAGTCAAGACCAGTTTGCCTTCCATTAGAAGGCTCTCTGTCCATGTGCTGAGGTCTGGTATTACAACAGACATTAAAAAGAAAAGATAAATTCTGTCAAGGAGGAAAAATGACATAACTACAGGAAGATGATAATCTTCATCTCACAGACAACTCATATGGAAAACTGCTTCATTTGATGCATCCTGACCCAAGGGATCTTCACTTAATCAGTCCCTGGGTATTCCCCATCCGAATGAAGTTGACTGTGCAAATAACTATAATCGTCATCAGGCAACCAACCATAAACTCTGCTGTATCAGTAGGAAAACTTTACTGTTCTGTAGTTGGGAAGTTTTCTTCTGTATTAGAAGCCTTGCAGAAGAAGCTTCCTTTGGGGAGCTAGTGATCTCCCTGCCCATGACAGGGGGGATGGAACTAGATGATCTTTAAGGTCCCTTCCATCTCAAAACATTTTATGATTCTATGACCTTGGGCAAGCCATGCCAGACATATTAGACCTCACAACCTTTATGCTGTCTGGAATGACCACTGTGACAATGTATGTGGCAATGCCAGTGGCCATGCTGGACTGACCTGAACTGCTGTTCCTGGGTGTTGTTCCCAGATACATGCAGCTAGATGTATTCTGGTGGACAGAGAGGAACATGTAATGTTCCACCTGACAAGACAGGCAATACATTTTTTTGCTTGTTACACTGAATAAAAGGCACCACAGTACGAGGAGGGGGGGTGGAGGGAGATGGAGCCTCTCCATGCAGAGGAGTTGTGCTCAGTGTGCCCTGGCTGTCTACCCAAGGTCTGTCCCATGCAGCCCAGAAAAAAGGTTCCCAGCATGCAAAGGGACTTGCTATCTAAATGTGCCCTCTTAGTTCTATCTTATTATTAAAGAAATGTCATTATGTTAGTTGTAGCTGCCTTTCCCACTGTGATCCAGAAAAGAACCACTCACTCCCTCTGGCGCAGAACACCCTCCAAGATGATAGGTATGGCCAGGGAACTGCTGGATGCAGCTGCAACTGTGTTGTCAGAAATCACCAGGCAGCTACCACAGCTGGAATGAGTTTGTTTTCATAGTCCACTCTTTTGGATAAAACACTATGGAACTCAATAATCTCCCTCTCAGAGCAGGTATGATCCAAATATATAAGGGAAACAACATGTGAGCCAGGAAATTCAGCCTTCCTATCAATCATATTATAATGTCTGAACAATATTTCTCAATAGTTTTTTGAAAAATTATCAATATGTCAACGGGTTATGCACTCTGGATGCATGTTTATCTATGTTAACTGGGAAAAAAAAAAAAAAAAAAAAAGTGCAGCCAGTTTTTATTCCCAACTGTTATCAGCAGCCACAGTAAATAACACCAAAAAGTCCATCCCAATATCCCCTCATATATTTATAAAATAGCTATTAGAAACCTTTCACAGGAGAGTTTAAGAATAGTACAAACACACAGTGAAGCTTTTTCCCAAGTACCTTACAACATCCTGGTGGTGGTTTCCTGGTTGCATCTTTTTGCCACTGTAAAACTCAGTTACTTAAAGAGCCTTTGCTCTGACACACGTTGGAAAATGCTTTTCTGAAATCCGAGTCCCAATTGCTTAACCTCTTTACCTCAGCCACCCAGATGCAGAGATAAGATAAAAATGTCTCTCTCTGTGAAGCATCTTTGAGATATTCCAGGCTAAGTCTCCACATAAATGTACAGTACTAGATTATTAGTACAATTTTTGATGGGGCTTCTGTCTTCCATTTTATTCTGAAGTCAGTAAGTACAGTACTTCTCATGTTCCACCGTGTGGTTTGCTTTGTCGGCCGAAACCTGATATCTGCTTCCCTATTAATATCATTGCACTGTCTGAATGTATTTTAAGAGCTTATGATACTTGGCAATGAGTGGGGCTGATTTTGTTATTGTTGGGTCAGAATGCAGAGCATTTAATTTAAACGTTAGCACAAGATGGGTTTTATCTGATCAAGAAACCATGCAATAGTAGGAAGGGGTATATTTCCTTCAAAAACCAGGCACCCCTTGATATATTTTCAATTGCAAAGATTTTCATCTGTTTGAATGACAGCCACAGGCTCCCATTACACTGACTGGAAACCAATAATGAGAACGAGGAAGCTGGACAACGATGCCAGAGCAGATTTTTTTTTTTTTTTGGCAGCTGTATGTAACACATTTGAACTTGTGAATGAAAGATGGTGACATGCATTTAGCTCAACCCAAAAGTCCTTTCTCAGGCAAAAATCTCCTTAAAACATATTTGCAGAACAGTGTCAAGAAAACAATCAAAGATGACCAGTGCATTTTTACAGAAATAGGCAAGCAGGCAAGTTCAGGCCTTTCCCTGTCAATGATACCAATTAATGGGGCAGATCCTCTGGGAGTCACTTGCTGTGCTCGGTAGCCCTCAGCCCAACAAAGCTGGTTCATCATCACCAGCATGGCCTCCCCTGTCCCTTGAAGCCACTGAGCCTGGGGCAGAGCACACAGGTCTGGCTGGGGCCACTTTGCTCCTGCATTAAGTGCTGTTTAGCTGCTTCTGAAAATGGGGCCCCACCTTGCTTTTTCATCTGATTAAATTTGACATTGCTGTTTAGTAAAAGGGAGAACATGCGCAGGAACGTCACCAGAAGTTTGAACCTCATAACCATTTTATTAGTTGTGACAGCAGCATTTGAGGTTTCTGGAACATACACCCCAACATAGTCACAAATTTTGGTGAAAAGTCACCATCTTGAAACTAAAGCTTTTATGTTTTATGCTCATCTTTACAATTTCACTGTTACCTGGGCACGGCTTGTTCATTTGAACTGAAAATTTTAAATGTGCATTTCTTTCTTTCTTCCGTTCCCTTTGGTTAGTGACATATGTTGACTCCTCTTTGCTTTAACAGCAATGTTATATATACTGAGATTCTATCTAGACAAGAAATGAACAGAAATATTACACACAGCTAAATAAGAAAACAGATTATTGCACGAGCCCCCGAAGGCCTACTTTGTCTGTGCAACAGTTTGTTTTACTTTTCATAAAATTTATTTTGGCTGTAGCCAGATTGATGATGATTATATTTGAAATCCCTCCCACAAATCTGTCACATAAACACATCATTAGCTTAAGATTTTTTTAACTTATTTGGGTAATGAACATGTTTTCTTATTCATCAGCAGATACTGGTCATCCCTATAAGATCAGCAAACAATAAAATAGTCCCTGTGTTGGCAGCTTTTAGTTGCCTGGATGTGCTACTGCTTTAAATGCATTCACAGTAGTTAAAACCTACACATCTTTGGGAGAAAAAAACCAACCTAAACTGAAAAAAACACCTCAAGAAATATCAGATGTCTTATTAGCCTAGAAAGATCAATCTATGTGACCTGAAAGATGGCAAAATTTCCAGGTTGTCCTTTAGCCAAGAAAAAAAAAATTAAAAACCCAACAGTAAAAAAACCTCCTTAATCAGATTTTTGAAGTTCTATACAAAGTAAATTCTGAGCTTCATCAGCATTTTTGCTGCTCATAATACCAGCAGATTTGATATCTCACAGGAAAAAAAAAAAAAAAAAAAAAAAAAAGGCAGAAAGAAAAAGCAATCTTGAACTGCTGCAGCAAAGGGGGCAGGAAGTGCCCACTGCAGGGTCTGTGGTCCACACAGCTTTTATTTCATGGAGACACACAGACAGCCTATTCCCTGGTGACAGCTCGCTGCGCTTTCCAGTCCTGCACAGGATTTCCTTCTGTCTGAAAGTGTAAGAGTTGCTCCAGTAAACACTCTGCATATGCGTTCCAGCTGCTGCACTCATTCTGCCAGTGCAGCCCAGTGACAAGAGAAGTATTATTTCCTACTAAAACCTTTTAATCACTAGACCATGCCATTTTCATCTGGCTGGTTCAGGCATCAAGCACTTGCATTGCTTTCGGTAACTTTATCGTTATTAAGAAATTAGCTTTTGTATCCCACTTTGTTAATCTTCATCTCAGGATTCTACAAGATGAACCCGTGGGCGGGCTGTGCTGTGCTCAGAACCCACATTCCAGGAAAGTTTGCTTTGATTATATGGCCCCAGAAGGTACAATTAAAAAAATAATGGATATATATGCAAATTCATGTAAATACACACAGGCACAGGTATACTACATATGTATATTAATATTATATATAATACACACATAGGCACTTGAAAGAAACGTCCATCTTTACCATTTGCTGCAGTCCCTATTTATTTTGGCAGGGTCTTGCCTTTACAGGAAGAGGGTTTTTTTTGTTGAGAAACCCTTGCACAGCTTTGCCATTCCTTTCCAGAACAACTGCATGGAACGCGATGGGGAGAAACTTTCTCAACCTGCAGTAAAGAAAACAAGACTTAAGAACAAGCTTAAGGCATATCCTATTTCTAGCATAACAATGACTTTTTTTCAAAACTGGACTATCCTGTCCCTAGGGAAACTTTAGTGGATTTCTTTTTAACCCTTTATTTAGAGGGAATTTTGTTGATTTTTTTTTTTTTTAAATCTAATACTTCAAATGTTGTTCAAAGAATACATTTTGTTTAGTACTGAATTTTTTTCCTTTGAAAGGAAAGAAACAACAGCCTTTGACAACAGCCCTGCTACCCTGTGTTTCCATACATTTTCTTGAAAGGTAAACAAAGCCCAAGGTCCAGTTCTCATCAGTTTTCATTAACAGCTTTACATTTTTTATCCCTCCTCTTAAACAAAACAGTATCCCCACAACCCCCCATGCACCCACAATAAGAAGATTTTTGTTGTACAGTCCATGTGTATTCAGACTGACAGGAGAACCCTGCCTGTCCAAATGGAAACTGGAGCATGGTAATTACACAGTCAAAGCAGGCTTCAAATAATGGGCAAAGCTTTTTGTATCCTGCAAAAAATCCACAAACATCACCTAAGTTCAAACGAGGGCCAATTCAGCAAAAGACATTTTGCTATACAGCATAGAGCAATTATATTTTCAGTCAGAGCAAATATTCTCAGCTCTCATTTATATTTTTGTGATTATTTTAATGCGCTAATATATATAAAGGAGGCCAAGGAGATGTGAACATTTTCAAATTTATAAATATGACAAATATGTTACCAACATTTATGTTGGCACTGGACTTCTCCACTTAGTGGTACATTAGCCCAAAACTTTGCATTTTAAAAATTCACACACAATTATGTTCTTTTGAAAAATTATATCTTTCCATAAACCATTTCATATGAAAATAACCATATTTAAGCCCTTTTTTAAAAGCAATAAAAATATTTTACTAGGTGAATGAAGTATCTTGGCAATTTGGCATCTATCTCTGTATCACCATTGAGGGGGATGGTTCAATTCCCAGCTCTGCTAGCTGAAACAGATGTAAAAACCACACTACTGATCTTCACCTGCTGTATGAAGGAACCTTCTCCTTCAGAAGAACTTCTTCCCTTGAGAGCAGAGTGCCAGGCAAAGGTACCAAAGTGAGCTAGGCTTGCAGGTCACGAAATAATGGGTTTTATGGGAGAACCATCCTGCTATGGAGAAGACCTGTATCACTGTCTGCCATCTGTGCTTTTATCCAGCTGTACTGCATAGATGAGCTTATCCACTTTAAAGTCATCATAATGTATGCTTAAAGTATATACGACAAGTATTTAAGGAGAAAAAAAGCAAAAATACCAAAGAAATCCTTGTGATATTTTGCTTCTTATTAAAAATGATTCCTTTGGGGTGTCTTAAAGGATGAATACTTGACACAAATAGATCTTTTTGAGTGTCTGTCAGTGATGTTATAACCATGTTAACATTCATGTCTAGTGCATTCACCAGTTTGTCTGTTCCTCTTAATATTGTTCCTAAATTCCTTTTTGATAAGTCTCTCCAGACAGTGCATATCAAAGGGATTATTGCACTTAATGGGTGATTAAAGCCACTTGTCCTTCAGCCTCATGCCTGTGATGCCACCTTAGGCATACAATAATAACACTGAAATGATGAGCTGTCATGTCTCATTGCTTAATTATATTGTCATGAAGGAGCCCCTCTCAGAAACCTTTTCAGAAATTCCAAAACAAACAGACTCTGGCAGCAGTTTTCTTTTCTTGAAAGATTTAAACTAATTTTTTTTCTTTCTTTCTTAAAAACTTAAAGCAAACACCAATGGTCTTAAACAAGCAAATCCATAGAGATACAACTCCAAAAAGTCCCCAGCCACAGGCTGATTGGAAGTATCTCTCAAAGATGGAAATCCTGTCCTGGCAGGAGTCCAGTATGGAAAAGAACAGCCCAGTGGCTATTACAGCCTGCAATACCTATTGTTTAGCAGTGATTTTAAAGGGCATTAATTTCAGTTCAAGTAAAATGCTCTGACATGAAAACCAGAGACTTTCCAATCACCAAGTCACAGGCCCCCAGCCAGCCCAGGGAGGGACTGCAGGCACTTCCAGGGGCAGCCCAGAAGTTTCTTGGTGGCCACAATTTAAAATAATTTAATTGCCATCTTGTTTTACCTCGTTTGGTTCAAGGGCTCTATGCCTTCTGTAATGCTGCATCAGCAGCCCCAGGCATCCCTTGGAAAAGTGGATAACCCACACTTTTGTCTTCATTCTAAAACACTACAAGAAAGACTTAGCAATTATTAAATTACTTCTTTTGTCCCCAGTTTTGGCTATGTACAAATCAGCAATAAATCTCACTCTTTTCTTCCCATGAGAGCAGATGACATTGAACCTATTCCTGGTGGCACTATTCACAAACATTATTGTGGGGAGACACAGTGCAGGCACTGAAACATATGATTGCCTACCTGAACATGGGTCTCCAATACTGCTCACAGCCCTGTTTTCCCAGACAAAGGGCATGATGAAGGGCAGGATGGATGGGGCAGTCCTCTCCTATTCATAGAGCCACACCTAAGAATAATTTCCTCTTTTCTGTGCTTTTTTGATACTCTTATCTACACGCACATGGAGAGTCACATGCATGTAATATTTAAAGTTTACATTAAATGAGTATCACCAATATAACTTCCAGTTAAGGCAAAAAGAAAAAAAATGTTACAGACAACAGAATAAAAAAGGAAATCACTCTGTAATTTATAATCATGAAATTGACAGCTGCTCATGATAAAACATTGAGGAGTTTAACAGTGCTGTGATTTGATAGCTTCTTATGACGAGCTCATTCTGTCAGTTCATGTTTCAGTGACTAACTCCCATCACTCTCTGTCAAGATTTACGTAGGAAGAGTAGTTTTAGCCTTGGAAACTTTCTTGCCCTTCTGCCACTTAGTCTGTGTGGCCATGATGTGTCTGAGTTTGTCGTGACTTTATCAGCAAGAGCTGTAAATTTGGGAATACAACTTAGGCTAAATAGGCCTCAGGAACATTGCAAAGGAACACATGCCTGCAGTTTTACTGCTCTTATCAATTTTAACTTGCTAATTGATAGCAATTAAATCAACGTGAGCCCTTAACAAATTTTTCCTATGTATTCTGAGGTGGAAACCACAAGGATTCTGTCCTGTCATGGTGCAATATAAGTTTCTTTTAGACAGTGCTACATGCACCTCCCTGTGCGGTGTCAAATCAAGTATATTCATAGCAGCTACTAAACTGCTAATCCAGAGTACAGAACAGACACATAAGTAAGCAATATGGTGCTGAAAAGACCCATCAGACTTTCAGGTATTTTCTTTAGTCCTGCATTTTGAAGTGTATAGCTAACTTCCAGGGTGACTGAAATATTAATCTGTAAAAAATGATCCTGTTCTCTGTAATTTCCATATGTGAAGTCAATCCAGTCCATTACAATTGAATTCACTGACTCCAACAGTAAAGAAAACAGCCATTAGCTAGCAATCTATAAAGATTTCCTTTCTTCACATGGTTCAGAGCCTTTAATCTTTTAGCAAGCACAAGTGGCTGCTGAAGTGCATTTGTTCAGGACTCAGTTTAAAATGTGAATTAATGGAGTTGTAATACTGCAGTAAATTAAGATCTTTAACATTACTCCTAAATGTTACAGCTAGTCTGTATTAGATTATATCCTTTGAAAGTACAGCTACAGAGATTTACACGAGCTGGGTGTCCAGCTAGGTGTCCTTATTAGAAAAAGAATCAAAAGACCATTGTGCTGTAACTGCAATTTCGCAGCACGGCAACTACTGTAAATTAAAAAAAAACCTCCAATAATAGAACAGAGCAGCAACAGTTAATGGAGTTGTTTAAAAATAAAAAGGCATTACCTCAAGAGGGAATATAGTTCTTCTTTTAGAAAAATGACTTTTAAATAATGTCTTAAAAGGCTAACAGGCCATTAGTCATTTTCAACAATGACAACAGGTAATTTATTGTCATGCACATGCCACACAGTTAAAAAGGGGTCAGCTCTAGGTGTGCTAGCAGCAGGAAGGTTCAAAATATATGCAAAAGGAACAGCCACACTAGTCTAAAAATTAGGTCAGATTTCTATACTTTGTTTTGCATTCCTCACTAGAACTGTAAAACCTGTTACACGCACCTACAAAATAGAATGTTAGACAAATCATCAAATTGTTCCCTGATAGGAATACAGAAACATACACAGGAAAATAGCCCAAAACCCAGGTTACACTCTTTCAAGCTACTAATCACTCTGAACATTTAATCAGCTCTACTTTAACACAGCCATATTATTGGAATTTCAAAACAAGGCATTTTAGGGTGTCTCATATAATTCCCACAAAGGTAGGACCTGATAAAAGGGACTGCTTCTGGAAGTATACCTGGCAGTTCATGTGCAAACATGTCTTAAGTCCACAAAGAGGTATGTAAGTGGGCAGATCCATGTAGTGATCATCTCACAAAAGGTTCCAGCACCAGTACAGATTCTGCCTCTGAGTATTTGTGCATCTCAAGTGCCTGCAGGTTTCCTGGTTACTGTGAAAGAAGTATCACTTAACTGCATTATTACACACAGAAAATCTTTCTCTTGGTCATACTTGGTTTTGAAGAAAAACTATTACATAAGGCTCTGCCTCCACCAGTACCGAACCACCTTTCAACCCAGACTAGTACATAAAGTATCTGAAAAACAATCCATCTGGAGACTAATTCCTTGAATTTTCATTATTCTCAGGAATACCATTAATGGAAAAAACTGGGACGATACCTGGTGGAAACCTCTTGCCAGGGTTCCCTGAAGCCTTCACTCACCCTGCAAGTGCCACCTGGGATGCATAAGAAGTTGAGAGTTGCTGCCTCCATAACCTCACCGGCGTGGTGACATGTTATGAATAGGAGAAATATTGGGAATTATTTTAAGCATTCCTTCTCTGATGTTCCAAATCCCTTGTTTACTTCATTGCCTGAGAGCTGTCAGATTGCCCCCTCAGCTGACGAGTCTGGAAGTTGAGTGAAGCTGTCAAACAATGATTTGCAGTAGGCAGCCATCTCCGAAGGGTTCCAGTACTCAGGAATTTGAAGAGAAACAGCGATAACCTTTCAAATTCCCCTCGCTTTCTGCTGTTTGACATGCACAGGGTTTGAAGCAATGCCATTTAACACAAAGACATCAAACTTAAAGTAATTACTCAGCTGCATGGGAAGAGGTAGGAAAATACTTGGTTTTTTTTTTAAACAAGATTCCAGGTGGTGCTGATCTTGAACCTCAGAAAGCTTTATCAGAAATTAAGAGTCTGGAAAAATACAGCCATAAGGAAGCTTCTATTACAAAAACAGGATGGTTAAAGAAATCAGTCCAAATTTAAATTCAAATCCAAGCAAAAGTTTGAATTTGATTTGGGTCTGGAATTTTTGCTTTCTCACTTTCAGTGTATAAACCTAGTGAACAGCTACATGGTTCTGACAACTGCTATTTACCCAGAGAGTTTACAACTTGATTTGGAAGTTTTCCATGATTTGTCATCCAGAGAGGGTCCTTTGGGTTCCTCTCTGGAGACTGCATGGCCTATTTCAGTACTGAACTCTGTTCTTTAAACAGCAACTTTAAGAGGAGCCTGAAGTTCAACTAGTACTTCAGAAAGTGCATACACTTTTCAATAATAAATCCATCATTAAACTTCTTGGCCTCGTGGCCTGCATCTCTTAACACCTTGTGCCATTTGTACGTGTTCTGAAAGGCTTCAGAAGGATGCTGTTGGCAGACAGGGCTGTGCTAGCCAGATTTAAGTAAGAATAGAAACCTTTTTTTTAGGAAGGCAGTCAACTTTATACAGGGTGCTGAATGAATATGAAAAGGAACAGAAAAATATTTAGCATTGGATTACATAAATTCAGAACCTAAGGAAGAAAAATATTCTTGCTTAAATATATTTAGTTTTAAATAAAATTGTGTATATGTTAATGCATGGCATGAGTAGCTTTCTAATACTTTGGAAAGACAGAAGTGTCCTCTAAATTTTTGTAGACTGCTGTATCTTTGATTGTTATATTAAATATTTAATAAAATATATGGATGATTTATGGTCTCTAGAGAAATTTCACAAAAACAACTTTGTAGGTAATTCCTCTTTTATGAAATCAATTAAATCATCAGATAAACTTTTTCCTGACTTCCTCCCTCAGGCTGTAAGGAAGAGAGCAGAATTCCCTATTTCATTATTCTCTTTAAAATCAGTCCAATAAAAGGAAATTAATTTTTCAAAGTGATCACATAGAGGCTACAGAGTTGAAATTCACAGGGTCTAATCATCCTCTGTCACCGATATCCTCTGTGGCCTTTGGTAGGACACTGAGCCAGTTTCCAGCTCGGTTGGAAAACAGGATTTATATGGCATTAGACATGTCAGCTATGTAACTCTTCTTCTTTTTATTTCCTACAGTACTAATACAAGTTCCACCAACTGTAAAAGTTTCTGACATGACTTGGTACTGCAGGAATTCCAGTGCTAACTGCTGACCCTTTGCAGGAGGAAATTGGTCCTCTGGTTAAACCTGGTCCTAATGGCATGAACTGTGTGAGAGCTGATCACCACCCTTAGCTGGAGAAAGAGATGCAAGAAAAAGTGAAAACCACGAGGTATCACTCAGGTCAGCTTGCAAGTGACTGCAAACTGCTCCAGGATTACGCTGACACAAGAATGCAGAGTGCACACTACTCCCCTGGCACTGTAAGGAGGAAAAAAATTAGCAAAAGGCAGCCAAACAAAGTGAAGCACCTGCAGTGTGAATTTCTGGGCTTTGGCATGAGAATTAGATCATGTTGCTTCTAGGACAATAATTAGGAAGGGAGTTTCTAGGCTCATAATTAAAGAGTTGAGGGCTTACCAAGCCCTGAGTTGCAGATGTATTACGTGCCATAAAAGGTGTCAAGAAAAGTTCAGGATAGTTGTGAAGAAATCTTGCCAGAATTCATGCCTGAACACATTTAATAACAAAATATGTGTACATGACAAGCATGTCTGACAGTTCAGTTTTCTAGACACTACATAGGGTTTTGAAGAAACATTAGACGCTGATAGATCTGCTTTTTAAATTTAATGGTGCAGACTGAAAAGAAGAAAATGATCAGCATTGTTTAACCAAGAATAATGCATTAGCATAGTTTCCTCTTCATAAACCTTGGCGAAAAATCCTTTTTTTTTTCCTCGTTCTTTTTCAAAATAACTCACTAACAGCTATTTGAGCTTGTCATAGGGACATCTATTAGCCTGGTGAAAAGTAGTAATACTCATTTAAGTTTTGGATACTTTCCTGCTGTCTCCTCCAGCTTCATATTTGCTACTTGTTGAAACAAGTTATGCATTTTCAGTACACCAGATATAGCTGGGTTTGCTAGAAATACCATATTTTTAATGTGCTTCATCTGAAAATGTTAGTGGTGATGATAAGCAGAAAGGACCCACTCCTGCCAAGGCTTTCTACCCACTCAGGGACCCCCTGAGAGGTGAATATCTGATGGTGAGCACTGGGATCATTCAGTTTTGTAGTGGCTGGAGGGAGGATGGGGGTCTAGCAAAGCTGGGCAGGCTGATAGGATGCCACCCTCCCAAGGGAGTCTTGTGATAAAAGCTTCTCTCCTTGCTGTAGGATTTAACATTGTAAGTCCTAATTCTGAGAGACATACGGCACATGCTGAACTTCTTCTGCCTGCCTGCAGTCCCAGGGAAGTCGGCAGAATTGCTCAAGATAACATTTGGGGCTCATCCTCACAGGATCAGGGCACAGTACAAACAAGCCTGTGTCATTTAGTCTGGGTGCCAGTGCTCCTACATGCAAGCCCAGAGCTTAATACTGCAGGGCACACACCATATATAGGATATGAGTTGGCATTCCCAACTTCAGTAACCGATCTGAAGTCAGTAAAACTATACATATGATTTAGGAATGGTGAATGAGGTCTTAGGAAAAGGTTGAATTCATGAGCACTCTAAGGAGGCTAACAGGATGCAGTTGCAAGCATATTTTCTCAAGAATAGCAATTAAAAATGACATGATGTTAGAATAAGTCGGTCCAGAAAGAATAACAGAACATTCACCTTCAAGTAATCTCAGCAGACTGGTCAGCTCTTGGAAAGAAAAAAAAAAAAAACAAAAACCCCTATCTCACAAATTGCCCAGCATTTAACTTGAAGTCCATTTGTTAATTTTGTAAACATCACTGTTTCCATTTTGCACTGACACATTATTGACAGCGGGACTCTAATCCCATCGGGAAGGAAGTATCAGGTTTCAGGCAGTTTCAGGAGGCTTCTCAAGTCTATCTTCACCTGAAAGGGCTTTGGCAAAAGTTACTGACAGAAGGGGACATGGTGCAATACAGACTCCACGTGAACGAAAACTGCCTAAAATTTTCAGGTCTGTTTTTGGGAATGTGGTACAGCCAGTGACTGCAGCTGGCCCAGGTAAGGTGGTATTCCCCTTCACCAGCCTCTACCTCCAGTGATTCCATTTGCACTGTGCGTCCAAACTGGAGTCCCAGTTGGTAGCAGATTTCTGCTTCCCAGTCAGTGTTTGCACTGAGATGGATTCAGGCAGATGGACTGGGAGTCCTCCATGTGGGACCAGGGCTGGCATCTTCAGCCCAGCCTTCCTGCAGTCCCGCTGCCAACTATCCCCATCAGTTCCCCAGTATGATTTCATCCACTGCCTCTCATATTTGACATAATTAATCACTGGCTGAGCCAGAAGAGTCTTTAATAACACAGAAGCTGTTCCAGTTGGGAGGTGGAACTGCAGGTAATGACATCACGTATTCCTTGTTTTAAGCTAAAGGCTTCAAAGAGAAGGCCCAATGCTGTGACTTTTAAACAGCTTTCCTGCTGGAGGATTAGGTATGGATTGCTCAGGATTTGAGCAAAGAAATTCCACATATACGATACTGGAAACCATAGGCATATATCATATTAATAATGCAGACTGGAAGGCACCTTAGGCAACTGGCACTGAATCTACACTAAATAAAGAACAAACTGGCTTCTAGCCTAGACACGGGGAATCCTCATCAGGTCATTTCAGATTACACACAGAAACAATTGCACACTGTTATATTAAATACAGGCTCTTGATAGCTTTGCGCTACTGTGTCCATATATTAATTTTGAAGGTTAAAATGAGTATTTTGCTTTAAAAGACAGTACACTGTGATTCAGTGGTGATCTGAAACACATCACCTCATCATATTTAGCAGGTCTCAGTGAGCATCCAAACCATGAGGCCGCTCCTGGAGTTGTCCCATCACTGTGCCTGGGGTCAGTCTTTACCAATGTGCTCCAGGCAGTGTGCAGCTTGCTGTGGGTGGAAAGGGGCACAGACAAGTTTGAGACATGTAGCCCTAGGGCTCCTGCAGTCCCAGCTGCTGGTTTCCAACCACTCCCAATCAAGGCAAGGCATTCTAGCTGCTCAAGGTACATTCAGTGTCACGGCCACCTTCTGCACTTGTCACCTCTGGACACAGTGAGCAGGAAACAATTTGAGGACTATCACTACAGGCACCCGTTTGCAGTCAACTTCCAAGTGGAACTCAAAGGACCACATTTTCATTTCAATCCTGATTTCTAGGACACACACCTTTTTTCCTTCTTCCTTTTATCCTTTTTTTTTTTAAACCTTCCTTTCTTTATTTATATCTCAGGTATATGCGGTATGAAGGACTAATCTTAAACATTTACAGCCTGAGGTTGGTTTGTGGTATTTATTTCAACTTATTATATATTATAGTATGTTTCTGATTATATATGACAATCAATTTGCTGGAATTTATAGCTCTCTGACTAATACGCTTTCATGATGTACTTGCTCTTAATTTGTGGATTTTATGGAGAGTTTACTGAGGTTGGATTTCCCGCTTCTCTTTCCACTTTAACTTTCTTTTAAAATTTCTATTTGTGTAAACGCATGACAAAGAGAGAAATAGAGAATTTGAAAGCTAAGTGGCCATAAAAAGTGCTAGATCAGTTGTCTCACAGACTAAAATCCTCAGAGCAGTGACAGGGCAGCATTTACTGAGCTGCTGCCACTCAGTTGGTGGAGAGCCCTTTTAATTCTGAGTTTGGGTCTCCTGGCAGACAAAATCTTTTAAGCACATGCAGGATGCAAGACAGGAATTGCACCCTGACATCAGCAAGGGAGAAGAGGCAGAGAGAGAGGGTGATCCCAGCCTGGCACAGACAGAGGTATCCAGCTGGATTTACCCCTTCCTGGCAGAGCACCCACTGCAGTGGTGTCCCTCTGCATGCTTTCAACTGCTCAGCTCCCCATCTGTTTGCAAACATTCCCTCTGCCTTTGGGATGTATACTGAGATCAATGAGAGGCATTCAGGAACAAAAGAAATAACGTGGACTTGCAGCCTAGACCACATTCTAAAGCTCTTCCTACACGAAGCACTTCCTAATTTAAACCCCTAGCTTACGGGGTTTAGGTAGCCCTCAAGCAGTGTTTGATTTTTCAGAGCAGAGAAAAAATGTTTAATGTTCTCAGCAAACAGGATTTGACACAGTGCTGAAAGGTAAGAAGGCAGGGGGAGAGGGGGGCTCAGGTCGGCGTCTGAGCTAAGATAACGAACATGCAAAGCACAGTAAATAGGCCACAAGTAGAGGCAGATTGCTGCGAGGAGGAGGTGAGGAACCGACTGTGAATGGGGTACAGACAAAAAAGAAGGAACCTCAACCATTACCCCCTGGCAGTGATTACAGCAGTCAATGACTGAAAAGCGTGTAACAGCCGTGGCACCGGAGTCTGCCCGGAGTACCCTTCTGTGCAGACACCTTTGCAGAGGCTGTCTGGTATGAGACTAAGGTGGACACATCAAAGAAACAGGTATTGCTGTGAGCTGTAGGGGGAGGGTGACATAAAATGACACCTGAGACAAGATGGGGTGAGACCTACTGGAGCCTGAGGCTTGAGCCCTGATGCACTGCTGAAGGGTCAAGGAGACCAGGAAAAGCCTGAACAGACCCAGGCACAAGAGGTGTTTCTTACTCACCAGAGCAAAGGGTGTTATTACTGGGCTGAAGAACTGCTGTCTTCACTGTTGTCTTTTTTCTGACCTTCCTTCTAAGACTGTCACTTCACATGGCCTCAGGCAGATGGAGAGCTGTACCCAAGCTGTTGCAAGAACAGAAAAAGGGATGACGAGGAATACTGAGAAAAGGGAAAATGTAGGTACTTAGCAGGCAAATTTCCATTAAAATTGAACGGGGCTGAAGCTTCTCTGTGACTGAAATGCTTATAAGAATTCTACGACAAATACCTTTTGATTTTAGGCAGCACCCAAAATACAAAACAACCTAAAATGTGGCAAAGAAAAACAGCCTTGCTATAAAACTCTCTAAGAGAGAGAGTGCCTGAAAAAGATGCAACTTTTTTTTAAAACTGTCCATGGATTTTAAATTTAATTTCTACTCAAACTTACAAAATTTCTGCAGTTCTTTGCAATGACACAATTGTTGTTAAATATGACTGGGCTTTTCCCATAACCTTGCCACTTCTCACCTTCCTCACCCAGGCCCTTCCTCCCATTTGCTTTAAGAAGTTTCTAGAATTTCTTTCAGAATTTTAGTTTGAGATTCTGGTCTTCCCATTAGAAAACTGGGAACCATCCGAGAAATTCAGATTTGGTATAAATTTAGTTGAAAATGCATCATCTATGATCTTTAGAGAGGGAGGAGGGTGCAGCATCCCAATGGAGGAATGGGTGCCCACTTAGAGCTAAATGCCTTTAGGATGTGCAACGTGGCAGAGAAGGGGGGAAAGGACACAGTCATTGCTTGATCTCATGGACCTGTCTTTTTCTTTTTTGATATCCTCACTGAAAAGATTATACAAAATTACTAGACTCCACGTAGACTGTAAAATGCTTTACTTCACTCAGAAGAGGGATTAAGTGCATTCTACCCTGCGACACTACAGATCTCATGACACCACAAACTGGGTGAATATTTTGGGACATCTGCACTTCTGAGCTCCTGCCTCAAGCTATTCCTCATTATTTACTGCTAACTAATGAGCAGTCAGGTGGCTGATTCTTTTAACAGAGGGCACCATTTGGACTGCTGTATACCCTCGAGCGCCATTTACCATCTCACACTTTGGTCTGGGCTTTTCATTTAAGCAAATATCTCCCTTCCTTGAAACACTGCTGGATATAACAGATAGAGAGGCAGCCATGTACCAAAATAGACATATTTCTAAACATTTCCAGCTGCCTTTAGGGCCCATATAGTATATGAGGTGAGATACTGTGAGGTTTCACCACACAGTAAAGAGCAGCCAAAGGGCATTTTCTAAACTTTTTTTTCCTACTGTCTTCCATTTGATGAAAGACTTGTGGTTAAACCTTTATCTTCTATAAACATTTAAAAGCAGGTTACCTTTTATTATCATGTCTCACTTTTGTTTCATTAAAAGGCAGGTTTTACTGCAGTGATTCAGGTGATTGATACTTTGGATCACCTTCAGAAAATAGATGTTAATGATCTGTATCTATGTCTGTATTCCAGCACAGATGTGCGCACAGATGTATTTGCATGCAAGATGCCCACAAAGCAATGTTTCTTTCTGATGGCATTTTTTCTCTGCTTTTACATAAAGCAGGCATGGAAACCTCTAGCATCAGTGTTTTAATAACATTGCTCTCATTCCCTGCCCTCTTATTGTCCCACACTCCAGCAGGTACGTTCATGCCATCAGATATAATGGTTTTAAAAAACAGACCACTTCTGCTTCTGTGGCACACACATGGATATGGGTCATAATTCCCTCTGCTCCTTTGAGTAACTTGGCTAACACAGTTTGTACACCTAATTTCTCTCCCAGAATTCCTGTCACAGCCTCCCTACTGAGGGAAAGAGACAGAGCCTGCAGGTAGGTAGGCATTTTCTGGCATCTTAAATGGTTATTGCAACTAACTTCTGCTTAGCACAAGTCTACACTTGTACAGATTATTAATAACACTCACCCCTTCCCAGGGAAGACACTGTGCAGCAGTGGCTGTCACTGTACTTTGAATATCCTGGTTGAAATCAAAGGCGTTACTAACATTTAAGTAACACCTAAAATGTTTCAAAAGATCAGCACTGAATAAATCTTTACATCTACATGAACATTAATTCTTCAGTGGAGTGATAGATAATAATTTGATAGGTAAAGTATTAATAAAACAGAGGCTCACACAGGAAAGCCGTAATTAGCAAAAAAGCTCGGAAAACTACAACATATTTTAAATCTCCATTGTCCTTAAGTTTCTTTTTTTTCCTTAGCAACAAGACCCAATAGGCTAGAGATGCCAGAAAGCTATGAACTTATTTTAAATGAGCTGTGGAAATCTCCTGCTCTCCTGTGTCTCTCTGTCTGAGGCTATGACCTTCCTGTCCTAGTGTCAAGTGTCTGATCATATAAAGAAAGAATTGATAGTGTACTTCTTATATTTTACATATTAAGATATTAAAAGAAATAATAATCCATTTCACTTTTTAAAAAATTCAAATTCAAATATACAATGTTGACATAATTGGAATTTTTTTTGTTTTTTGGGGGGGGATTTTTTTATCTGAGACATTTTGCTGATTCACAAAGTGGTGAGAAGCTGATCTGGAGAAAAGAGTTATTGGTGCAGACAAGAGAGATCGTGTAATTTATCTGTTAAAGAAAGAGACCTAAAAAAAGCATGAAGCATACAGGAATGCTGGTATATCAAAACTGACTGAAATGTGCTTTAAATAAGAACAAGCCTTCTAGAAAAATATCAAAGAAAAAGCCAGAAAAAGCATAACCAAATGCCTAAATCTTCTTGAAACAGGTGTGTGAACTGAATAGGTGCTTCAGTTTACTAAACTCAAATATTTTTCTTCAAATAAAATACTTTCGCATTAAAGTAATTTCCTAAAACAGGTAACCAGGTCTGCCACAGCCTTAACTTAAAAGGAGATTCTGTTTTCAATGGAAACAGTGTCCTTAAAACTGTGAAAAACAGATCAGCTCTTTCTTCTCAGTAAACTTTATTTCCCTTTCAAGTATTCCCTTCACTGAATCAAAACGCCAGAATAATAACTCAATGGGTGAATCACTATCAGAGAACACAAACAGAACAAAACAAAACAAAACCCACAAAATTAATGCCCAAGGCATAGCAGACAGGTGCTCCTGCAAAAGTAGCCTGGGATTTCAAATCTCAGCCCTCAATGCTGCAGCTTGCACTAGGAACTCAGGTTGTGATTAATTGATGGCACTCCAGTCTCCTGAGCTTTATTTTGAAGGTCTTTAAAAAGGCTCTTGAGGGAAATACAGATTCCTCTACTGAAAGAAGAGGAAGCAGCAGAGTCTCTTCACTACTGTTTAACCTCATGAGTTCACATTTGGTAGTTGCTGTGTGTTCCAATTCATCAGCAGACCTGGCCAGGCAGGGCTCAATTCATGGAAATGTGGGCTGTGAGATCTACAGAATGGGTCAGGACAGGCCTTGTCTCAGGCCTTGAAATCTTACTGTGGTTTATAAAATGACTTGGCAGAAATAATACACTGCAGAAGAACACTGTCAGGAATTTTTTCATGATGAAGGAGAAATCTCACCAGTTCAGGAGGAAAAACACCCATGAAGAATAATGGGGATTTTGTTAACATGTATGAAAAGGCATGAAAAAAACCTGGCTATTTTGATTTCTTTATTCTGGCAGTGTCTTTTTTTTAGACAAGATGAGAAAGTTTGCAAATAATAAAAGGGAAAAAAGCCCAAAAAGTAAAAAGGGAAAAAGCTGCCTAGTGATCCATATCATTCAGCAACAACAGAAATGAGGCCCTGCTAGTCAAATTTATGAGCCTTGAGAGATCTTGGCTGCAGCTGGTGGAGAAATACCTCCATTAACACACCTCCACACATCTAATCCTGAATTGCTTCCCTCCCACACTTAAGGAATGAGCTCAAAAGTATCTGTGTTTTAATGGGAGCACAAAAATTAATTTCCCTTTGTGTTTTTGTGTGTGTGTGTCTCAGTGCTGATAACTGATACTGGCATCAGAGAGCACAGCTGAATGCAACAATGTTTTAGCAGCTTTCAGACTCACCTTTTCAACCAAGACTTGCTGAAAAGAAGGAAGTGAGCTTCCGAGCTATTCCCAGTCTGCCCAGAGGAGCTTTTTCACCCGAGCCAGTCTCTGTTTTTCATGAGAGCAGCTCATGGCAGCTCTCATCTCAACAAGGTCTGGACAGACATCCCTCATGCAGGTGCCAAGGTGTGCAAACACTTACCAGCAGATTTGAGCAAAATGTGGGGAAAGAGTAAAATGGCTGCAAACAATTAGGGCCCTCAGATGGTGGGCTCCCTGCCTGACCCAGCCAGAAGAGAGAAAGAACAGCACCCAGCACTCATTAGAAGCTTACTCCTCTCCATTAATTCAAGCAGGAAATGTCTTTTTAGACATGCTTAGCTGTGTATAGGTTTCTCATCTTTCCTAAGCTTTTCTTTCTTCTTTGGCATTCAGACCTAAGGTTTCTGATTATCCTGTCTTCAGGAAAATCAGCAGAGAGCTGGTCTCTTTGCAAAGAATAAGATGAGGTAAGTGAACTTCTGCATAACCTGCTGGGAAGTTTGCTTCTAAAATAGGAGGAATCCTGTTAATCACATTTGCTTTCTCTTGATGGCAAATATTTTCCTAAACACCTCCTACTGAGTGCAGAATACGCTTCCTATTGACATAGATGATCACTAATGGCAAGAATAATGGAAAGAATACATTTCTGCTTGTATCTAGATTTAATCTGGTACCAGACTTTACACTGTTGTATCACTTTGCTGAGCACAGAAGCCTCTGACCCAGAGGCTGTCAGATAAATAACAGTGCTAACTCCTTGCACACACAGGTAGAACATACAAAAAGCTAAAAGAGTTGGCTTGGCTGGTCACTATTCAAAACCATTAGATTGCATTGGTGATTCCCAGTGAGTTCATTTCTATGGTGGAGCTAGTGCTGCTAAATGTCCAATTTCTGGTGCCAAGTAATTAATCATAACTGAAAAATAGTTAGTTTCAAAAAAATTGGCTTCTCCTTGGGGCCATGTTAGATCTTCTTTAATGGCTAGTTTTTCCATTTCAGCTCCTTTGTCATCAATCTCCTTTAGAAATATCTCTTCAAGAAAGCATTTTAGTAAAATGCTGTGGTCTTCAACTCTCCTGGTTGCTGATTGTTGCTGGCTCCATAGTTTCACTAAGAATTAATTATTTAATTTCTCTTTTTAAGGAACAGAGATTCTACATTTTTTGAGCATAGAGAAGGGAAGATATCACCCCTGAACTGGAAAAGCTGTTGGCTATGGCAAGGCCCAGTGAATGCTGCCCATTGCCAGTGTGAAAAGAAAAGTGTTAACATTAATCTCATCATAAGATATTAAATTAATTCCTTGCTTCAGACCACTGCTATCCTGCTGAAAGGCTGAATCAGCTCAATATTTAGGTATGACAAAACTCCACATAGCACTGAACACATTGCAGTGAAATAAAACCCTGCCATACTTCACTACCTTCCTGGAACAAACCATTAACTTGCTGAGGGAAAAACACAAAGGTGGCTGCTGAGATGATGACTCAAGTCCAGAGAGGTGACTGCATCCTCACCTTGGGAACCAGTCTGACAATGAAGGCTTCCAAAACTGTGCCACTGTAGCAGACGGAACCTTCCTTGGGGCACGGTGCTTCGAAGTCAAGCAGGTGTTCTTGTTGGGGTGCACAAACAGTGCTCTGATCTTGTTGCCTTTAGACTCGGCTGGCCTTGTTTGGTGCTTCTGCTCTGGACTCAGCTGACCACCTCCTCTGGCTGCTCGAGAGTGAGCGGGGAACGCCCTCTGAAGCTCACCTTTTATTGGTTGCCCAATCCTGCCCATGCGCAGTTGGGGTCAGCCCTAATTGGGCACAGGTGGGCTTGGCACAAGCTCACGCCTCCCACCTGGTAATTAGCCACACCTGATTGCCTCATTGCCTCATTTCACTACATGCCACCCCTTCCCGTTAGCAATGATGCTGAGCTACACATTGCACTATTGCAGACTTCAGGTCATCTCCACTGCAACCTGCAACACTAAAAACAGGTATTAAAATGATGTCAGAGGTACCAGGCTTTACCATTATTTCCTTGTCACCACAGGTAGATGGGATGACTCAAGACATTTTTTCTCTGGCTCTGAATGTTGTCATAAAGAGCAGTGGACCATGACACTCATGCTTGCTTTGGCCAGAAGAAGATGCAGGACAACAGAGAACCAACCCATGCCTGTATCAAGACGAGCCTCCTTTGGAAAGGCTCAGCTTGGCATCACCTCCTGACAGAGCACAAAGCATCATCTTAGACAAAGCCAAGTTTGCAGCTGGTGGCTTCAAGGAAATGAGGGTGACTCGATAAGCGAGACCCTGACCTCAGCACAACATGAACTTGGAGTCTTTACAGACCACTGAAGCCAAGGGGTAGTAGGGTCACAAGTTAAATGCTATTTGTTTTCTGATTTTCTAATCCAGAGAGCTTAAAGTCATGAACAGCTTACTAAAATTACTATCCCCAATTTCCCAATTAATTATTGGTTATTGCACATAATACTTTATACAGTAATGCATAGTGGTCCCACAAAACAATACTTGTGTTTTAAGAAAGACTTTAACATCCAGACTAGGAAAAATTTGTCTCATTTTGAATCACATTGTCGAAGACTTATGTATAAGTTTGCTCCCTGGAAAAAAAATCACTTACAGAAGTGGACTCATTACTTACATTCTTTGCAACTGCCTGATTTCCACTTCTCTGTACCTGCAGAGACAAGTATGTGAGTTTTCACATTGCTGAATGAAACCACTTGACATAAGCCTTTCTGGCAAAACTCCATCCACATACAAATAAAAAAAGCTCAGTCTCATTATAAAGAGGGGAATAGCAAAGAAAAGCAACGCTGATTTTTAAGTGATTAGTAGCATACGCTCCATTAGAAAACCATGAGTTCAGATTACATTTGTAAGGCATTGCATCTGTAGGTTAACAAGGGACACCAGTGATAGCCAAGACTACAACTCTATTTTATGGCCTAATGATACCTTCAAAAATTTGGAGGGCTCTTCTTGCCAATCCCTCTTTCAGGGCAGCAGCAGCTGTGGCCAACAGGGCTCTGACCCTTTCATGTACACTACCTTGAGGAAAACAATGTTTTCAGTCCTGCTTATCTGCTCTGTCCTGTGACAGCTTATCTTCAGAAAGGGGCTGTTTAACCAGCATTTGTCAAGCTCTGACCTCCTGCAACAGGGGCCCGCAGTGCTGGTACAATAAAAATAACACATTTGTACATCTAGACAAATGAGTTCCTCCTTTTCCTTCAGTGGTGTCATCTTGGCTTGTGTGCTCCCTTCAGAGATGCTAACAACTGGCAGCTCTGCTTAGGGAGATCACTGATCTAATTTATTTTTCCTCCTCCCTTTAGGGAATGCTATCACAGTGCTCTAAGATCATTGACTTGTACATCTCACTCCCCTCCCCTGATGAAATGGCTCTGAAATGTCACCACCTGATCTGTGGGGGAAGCTGAAACCTTGCAAGCCCTCCCATTAACTATTCCTGTTGACAGCTCGTAGCTTCTTCATTGAGCTGTCTCTCCTTACCCAAGGGGGTGCTTCCACAGGACTTTCACGGCTGGCTTTTAACAGTCTTGTAATCACAGCTCACAATGTGCTGGTTGCAAACTCCTGTTTGATTAATATTTCAGCCTCAACACTAGTTTTCCATTATTCTGTACAGCTTTAACTCAGGGGCACCCTTTCCATGCCATCTCTCAATGTGTCTAGGCTTAACAGCAAGAGACATGTTTGAAAACCTGAATAACCCCACCTCTGAAGCCTCAGATTATGCTATTTCTTCTCAGTTTTGAGGCATCTGAAATGCTTTCACAAGGTGGAGAGGAACTTTACAGGTTTGTGCTTGTTCTCAACGTATTTGTTCAGTAACACCTCTTTGTAGATGTCTGGTTTGGGGTTGTATTTAAACTGGAAAACATCTTGGATGGGAAACATGTTACAGGAGAATGCAAACAGACATCTGGAGTAGCTGCTCTCTGAGGGATGCCAGCCTGTCCTAGCAGGAAAACATTGATGCTGTCTGGAAAGCCATAGTACATAATAAAATACAAGAAGCCCTATTTCCATTGTTGCTTTTGTTACCAACTCTGGCAATTTTCTGTGGCACACAATGCTCCCTGCCCTTGTGTTTGTGCATTCTTCCATCCTGCTCCCTCTCTTTGCGATGATTTCTCTATTACAGCTAAAAACAGCAGCATTTTAAAACTGAACATGATATTTCTCTTCCTTCCCAAGATGCTAACTTTCCATCTTTTAACACACTTTGTGTATGGCAGCATCTTTTAGAACCATCCCAGCCACCCATCTGCAAAGCAGTTGAGCATCAACAGCTCTGATGGACCAGAGAGCTGGTGCTTTTATAGCTCTCCTCCAACGAGTTAGAGCTTTCCTATTTCTCACAGTAGGACTAGACAAGTGGTTGGTTGAATGCCAGTGACAAAATTATCCATTCCATGATAGCCTATTCTCCATCTTCAGGTAGGGTATTCACTTTAAAGATCAACTCACAAAACCAGCTTTTCTTGGTCTATGACATGTTCACCAGAACTTACCCCTGCTCAGTTTTTAACATGCCAAATTTTGTTTTCTCACCCTAATCTCGAATTTTGTCCTGACAAATACCAAGTAGGCCATTTGCACATTAAGAGAGTAGCACTGTGTGTTCCAAGGCTAAAATAATTATCTTATTCTGAAATACATATTCATTTGCCATTGTCTAATTTTTTCTCTTACCCCTATAAACATACAGCAGGATTTTTCATCATGGAAGCAAATGCTCTGGCATCTTGACTAAAAAAGTAAATGAGTAATTTCAAATTCCTTAAAATTATAGAGCTGAATGCACATACTCTACAGATGAGTGTAGGCACTTGTTGCTCAGTAAAAAAAGTAGTGAATTTTTGAAAATTATCATTGAAAACTAGTGAATACAGATGCACAGTCTGAAATTGCTAAGAGTAGAGGCATTAAAGCTATTAGCTGATGCACCATTATCATTTCATGACAGCTGTCAGAATATCTTTCCATATAAATATTTTTGTTGTGTATTTATGTACCTGTATATACGTGTATTATGTGCAAAAGATAAGCACAATGCAATGAAGACTATGTAGAAAAAAACTTGGCAGGTGTTTCCCATGGCTCTCTGTTAAAGAACATTCAGCAGTTAATGATGCCATGAAAGACTGCCTATAGACCAGAAACACATGCATCAACAGAAGAATACAGCCATGAAAGGTCTGCAGGTATATGGGTAAAAAAAAAAAAAAAAAAAAAAAAAAAAGGTTAGACATCAGTGTACTCAATACACCCAATCCTATAAGTAAAAGCATCTTTAAGCAACAAAGTTGTTTACACACCGGTAACATGGGAGCTGCAAACATTGCTGCTTTCACTCTGGAATCAAATAAAAGATGAAGGGCCAGATTGCTACTAAGTAATGTTCAGTCCCCCACTTTTCCTCTTAGGTTACATCCAAGAGAAAGTAAAGCATGGGGTCAGATTCTGGTCTTCCAGCAGTATGAAAGACCCCATTGAAGTCAATGTGTAAAACTTACCAGTTCCATACTATGCAATTTTCTGCATAACATTTGTGCCATTTCCCACTGGAATTAATGGGAGCCATGACAATCCCTTGCATTCAGGGCTCTTTGGAGCAGAGGCACAGCTGCAGAGGGTGCAGGATGGGTGGGAACTCTTGTCATACCCAGTACTCCCACTAGTGAAGACCCCTGCCTCATGCCCTCTCTGTAGCTACAGCACTTTCTGATCTTGAAGCAAAATTTACCATTTCTCATTTCTTAAAAACCGTAAATAAATTGTTAAAAAAAAATTGAACACATCCACCTTGATTAAGTGGCTTGATCAACTGTGGTATGTAGCATGCCTGGCCCAAAGCAGAGAACCAGTAATCTTATCAGGGAAGCCCAACCCCAGGGAAGCAGCCCAGACTTACAGCCTCGGCTGCTCTGTCTCCCCAGGTTGTCCTCTGCCCTCCAAGGCCAGTCATTGCCTCTCCCTGGGCTTAGCTTTGCCTTCTTATAGTAAAACATAACACATTAGAAATTATGTACAATGTGTCTGCCTTTCCAAATCTGGGAGCTACCCACAAAGATTTTCTAGTAGTAACTGCTGCTCTTCCTGAAAAATGATATTTCATTTGAGTTATTTAAAAAAAATCAGTAACGTGGCTCCTTCTACCAACATTACATGCACATACACTAGGAAGCTATTTTCAACCTAAGAAAACAACAAAAGCAAGGTATTTTCAGGCGGGTGGATTTTATCTAGGCTTCTAGCAGTTTAGCCAAATGCAAGAAACTCCAGCCATATCATAACCCACGGTTTCCTTCTGTTTACCTGTGTAGGCTCTAATCACCGGTGCAACATCTGTTGGTACTCGAGTGTTACTGGCAAGACACCAAAATAACTGTATTCTGTACAACAAACAGTTGCAGTTTCCATTTCTCTGCATCTGGTCTGCCTGCTTCAGCTTACAAAGCCAGAATAAACCCTCCCTGCCTGCCAGGCTGGGAGTGGGATCTGAAAATGTCCCTTCAAGGGTGTGATAGAAACCCGAATTTCATGCTTATGGTGTTCATTTAAAAAAAAAAGTCTTTGTGTGATTTTCAGTTCCTGTATGAAAGAGTAGGATTAGACAAAAATTAAAAAACTACAATCAGAACAGCAGAGCAAAATTCTGAGCTTTTGGACACAACCTCAGAGACCACAGGATACACACTCAGATTTCTAAACTACATTTTTGAAGCATTTTTTAAGAGTGAAGATTTGTTTCCAGGTTTTGGGGGCAATGGTACACCAGCAGGAGAACAAATCCACCTTTGCAATGGGTTTAATGCCTGCGGGGAGTGACTGCCCCACTCCTACGGGGTCTCCAATCAGAGCAGAGGTTTCAGAGGAGGAAAGCAGTGGGGAGAAGCAGCTGAAATCTGAAGGTAAAGTGACTTCCTCAAGATTGTACACCAGGCCAGAGATGGAAAGGAGTCAATTCACCAGCATGGGCTTTTTTACCTTTGGGTTTTCCAAAGGTCATGGACAAAGCAATGTTTGTGCTGCAGGGACTCCCAAGCGTCTCCTTTTTCTCTTTCATCTTTTCTATCCCCTTGGCTTCTCCCTACACTCACCAGCAGACATTTCACAGAAGGAGGAGGAGGAGGTTCCAGTGCATTGAAGCTGCTCCCACCCCTTGGAGAGCACCCAACACCACACCGACCCCAGCTGGGCTCCACATCCCCCATCCAGTCCCACCAGCTTCTCCTTCATCAAAGAGAGACCTCCTATGGCTGCAGCCCAGGTGTGAGACCCCTCTGTGATGGCAGAGGTGCCTGCATGCAGTTGCCACATTCACTGCAGCTGTCTTGCAGGTCACCAGCAAAAGGCAAACCAAAGCTATGGGATTACATTTACACCCAGGGATTCATAACACAGACACCTCTTTACTTCGCTGATTAAGATCAGGAACATTAAGTGAAGAGCAAAGACAAAGAAGGTCATCATACACATTTGTAACTTATTCTCCTCTATATTTTTTTTCTTCTCGAATCTTTCAAGGTAAAAAAAAAGGCAAAAAAAAAGCAACTTCCCCAGAGGAGAGGCAAGAAGCACAGTGTACATGGCTGAGGAAAATAACCGGCTTTCCTGTTGCTGAAAAATATCTCATACACTTGGATCAGTTCAGTTTTCCTCAAAATTTACACAGATGCTGCCAACTCTTTCCCTTATATACTGATTAGTTTTTTTCCAGGAAACATTTTTTTCCAAAACACTCCTTTCCTTCCTGAAGAAGTCTGGTTTACGTTAGAGGATGTTTCTGTCAGAATGAAGTCAGAGTTATTTTGAAGGTGAAAATCTTATGGAGAAAGTGATTCTCCAAGACTTGTGAAGAAAGCAGTTTGGGGAAAAAAGCCAAAACCAAGAAAAATACTTCTTTTGCCAAAATTAGTGTGTTGTGTTTCACTTAAAAACAAAAAAACAAAAAAACAAAAAACAAGTTTCTATTACGTGGACAAGGGCTTTTATAGCTTTGAATAAACATAATTACATCTGTTCATCTCACTCAGAAAATATTCCTACCAAGTATTGTAAAAAATATTTTGACATGACAACAGTAAATAGCAGCAACAGTAACTCCTGTCAGTGACAAGAATTCAGTCATATGCTATAGGTGTGTTGGTTCCTGCTCTGCACTGGGACAAAACCCACATCTGTGTTCAATGGGTCTGGACTGAGTAGCATAAAACAACCTGTGCAGGACGGACAGAACTTGCTGGGACTAAGTCTGCCTCTGTCTTTCATAATGT
The DNA here is from genome assembly GCF_036169615.1 of Heliangelus exortis. Taxonomy (NCBI): domain Eukaryota; kingdom Metazoa; phylum Chordata; class Aves; order Apodiformes; family Trochilidae; genus Heliangelus; species Heliangelus exortis. The sequence continues at coordinate 17,995,135 of NC_092424.1, read as the reverse complement.
AATTAACAAAATTACTAAACAATATTGAACAAAAATCACATAACTAGAATATAAAAGTGTCCTAAAAGAAATCAAGCCAAAGACTTAATGCAGTAAACAGTATGAGGAGCAATAGTCAAAAAAGAAAACACAGTAAATAATCTGAAAATTGAGATACCTTGTAACAATGTAAGGAAAGTCTTCTGGGACCTCTCTGGACTTAAGTTCAGGCATATGATGTACACAGATGGATTAAAAGGGTAATATAAATCTTGGGAACAGATTCTCTCTCCTGAAACTATAAATAATAAAAGTGAATTGCATATTACTTATACATACTGAAACAACAATTTAATACATGCAAATATTTACAAGACTGATGCAAAACACTGGGTTTCTGTCTGCATGGCAGTGCCAAGTTTTCTTTGACTTAACCAGTGGAAGATCAGAGCTCAAGTTCAAACTAAAATGCAATTGTTGAGATTATAAAAAATAAGTCAAAAAATGCAAAGGAGGTTCTTGGGGACAAGGGAGAGCCTCTCAGTGAGTTCAGACAACTTGGTCTAGAGATTTCCAAATCAAAATTACTATTTTTCTGAAACCTGAAATACAGCAAAAAATTCAGCCTTGAAGTTTAAGAAAAACAGTGGTGTATCCATCAAACTGCTGAAAGACTAGAGCTCCAGGCAAGACTAGAGTTCTTTCCTTTTTACCCTAATCAATGTACATTTCTCCCGTTTCACAAAACAAGAAGCCTGACCATGACCAAAGAACTAGCAGGATTTGGAGGAGGAATCACCTGCTTCCAAACACGAGTCACAAAATCTAACTTGTTTGTACAGATGTGACCAAAGAGTTTTGTAAATTAGTGGGCACTCTCCACTCAGCAACTTTTTTTACCAGAGGCATTTACTCCTGGTTATTTCCAAGCACTGCAAAACCTACCTCTTAATAACACGTTTGTTGACAGACTCACCCCAAAAGTGGACCTGGCATAACTTGAAAAGGAAGAGATGTCTCAGGGTCTCAGAAGTCCCTAAAGAAAGTTAAAATCAGCAGTGAGTCAAGTGTGGGACCACTATGCTTTCTGGTCCTTGTAATGTCTCTTTGCTGCTCAGAAAATTTATAGCCTTCAGGTTCCTGAACTGACACCTTCCCTGCTAATCGCATTCACTGGTGATGTGATACAGCCATAAAAATAATGTTCAGCTGACACTGGCTTGGTTTTGTATTTCTTGCTCAAGTAATGCATGCAATGCAAAAATCACATTTCCTTCTATGCTTCAAAGGGCCACAGGTGTGTGTGTGCACACATCCACACACACGGGCACACAACAGCACATAGCAGCCATCTGTCACAATCCTTTTCTTAAATTTAAAAACATTATATACTCAGAGACAGGAAGGAACTTAAGGAGCAAGAGGAAAAAATGTGAAGATAATGACTTCATTCCAAATAACCAAACAATCTCGCCCTCTTTGGCATTTTTTAATAATTTAGAAAGACAGACGTGACGAGGCAACTTGCACGAGCAATGTCGCTGGTTTAGAGTTTCTTCAAGCAGATGAATTTATACTGCTGAAGGAGAGAATAGTTTTATTTTTTTATGCTTAGCCTGTAACTATGGAAAGTGCTTTATAAGCATACTTCCTCCTAGCACACAGTATCTATCCAATCTATCCTGAAGCATGAATGCTTACCCATGTTCTTCCTTTCAAAAATGGCAATGGTCCAACAAGTTTTCTTTTCCTACAGTTTTGAGATTTGGCTTGGTTTGGTCTTGTGTTTAGGAACTTATTTCTCTGAATTTACTACCAAACTATTACAGATTCTCAGAAAGAAGATGCTTGTGAACAAGATTCACTGATATGAGACATCTGCCTGCCTGCTGAATTCCTTATAAATATGGGAGGAAAAAAGGTAATATAGCCAGCACAAGATGCTTGTCATGTGGCAACATTATAATCCAGCAGCAAGCTTTACAGTAGTTTGTATAGATCCATGATAAGGCTTTAGTAGAGTTAAAGGGACCATTCAAAGGAAAGGAGAGTGAAGAAAGAAAATGAGAAAAAAAGCTTGTTTATCCAGCATGTGAGCAAGTCACAGCAGGACTGCACAAACACACCAGATGACACGGTCAGCAGGGAAGGAAATACCCAGTGTATAGTCCTAGGTGAGCCAAGATTATACATTCATCTAAGACTGCAGAAAATGGAAAATATGATCCCAACCTCTAGTTGAAAGGAGAGGAAAAAGGAGGGAAAAAATCCTGGACTGGTAATTCTACTCTGTTCAGTGAACCTTTATTTTCTCACTTAAATCGTTGAAATACAGGAGAAAGTTTGCTGCTGGTGTCTGTTTGGCTGCTCTTAATGAAATACATTGGGTAGATTTATTACCAGCATTCCAGTAAACATTTAAGTGAAAAAAACACCAAATTTGATCTTAAACAGTCAGTAAACTGATGAGCAGATGCAGACATTTATGCAGGTGTTTTACTTTCTCTTTACTTAAAAATTATCCCAACATTTTCTTCAACCATCCTGGAATTTTCTTCACTAATTGTCCTAATATAAAAATTAACAAAAAACAAGAGGTAATAAATCAATCTTCCTTTAAGTTTTACTAGCAATCGCATAGTTTTAAGTTCCAGATATGCAAAGAAACCTTTAAGCATTATTATGGTTAAAGAACATCTCAGTGCAACTTTTACAGAACAGGCTTTTCTTACTTCAATAACCAGTTATTGCACAGAGTAAAGTTTCTGAATCCAAACTGAGCCTGAGAACACTGAGGATGCTTTGCACATTTCCAACAAACCCTCTGCTCTTTTTAGGGTTGGGCTTTTGTACTTGCAACAAATTTTAAAAAAATAATGGAAGTTAAATAAACATCATTTATAGCCAGAACTGAGCTGTGGGCTTCATTCCAGCACCTCATTAAAGGAATCCTTCTAGTTGCCTTAATACATTTGAAGAAGCTTTCATCACAGGACAGTGTTATTTGAACACATTTATCTTAGGATTGATGTGCAGTTATGCTCAATGTAAAGAGCCATTCTCTTCTCCAGCAGCACTGAACAATGAAGTAGTATGAAAATTTCATAGAACACACTTCATTGAATTATACTGAAAAGATGTTTATTTCAAGAAATGCACATCTGATTCTATTGGGCTTTACACTATAAAATTAAGAATATTAATCTTAATATCAGAACCAAAGTTGTTTAAATATTTACATTCCAAATACTTTAATAATTACATTATTAGCAATAAAATTTTTTGTGGTTTAATGTTTCCAAACTTAATGAATTTTTTGCCTCAAGTTCTCACAATATTTAATCTCACAACAGTGTCTCAGTTAAGATTTGGGATTGATATGAATGATGTGGACTGAGACTGGAAAAAGCAGCAGATTAGAAATATAATACATTTTTAAACAGAAACAGGTTGTGGATCTTTCTAAGAGACATAATAAATATAAAGAATAATTTAATATTGATAGCAGGATTCACACATATGTCAGTAAAAACATTCCGAAAAAAAACATTACAAACCAGCATGCTCCTATCCATAGCAGGGTATATAATGCCATTTTTATAATTCTCAGTCTCTTTTACCCAGTTTGGAAGCTGTACATAACTCAGCTAAATTAATTTCTCTGTGTTGGAATTTCAGCGTGAGCTCTTTGCTTCTGGCACCAGAGACAAATCCTGGTCTCAGCGACACAGTTATGCTGCTCTTGTAAGCCTGTGGGAATTTTATGAGGGAAACTGGTAAATTTTATGGCTTTACCAGGCAGGCTGAGAGAAGAATTTGTCCCAACATAGGCTTAGTCTATAACAATTAGAGATTACCTAGGTGCATCTCTGCTTTCTGATACCAACAGCCTCCTTCCTTCCCTCCATAAGGCTTTGTCTCTTTTCCACGTCACACCACAAGGCTCCCACAGAGCTTCCAGTGGTAGAAAACTTTTTCCTTCAGGTTGATGAGGACAAATTCAGCTTCATATCCTCAAAGGGAGCAGAACAGTGTCTTAATGTTGCAATACCTCTCCTTGAGTTCCCCCAGGTTATCTCCAAACGCTTTAAATTTACTTCCCATCCATCTTCCCAGAATCACTATTTTTCCTGCTCTCAGAAGACAGCTTTGCATTGCCTTACTATTTGGTTCCTGATGTTTTCTGCAGCTTTCTGTTTAGTATTTCCATTTGTGTACCTCTTTACCAAGAGGTCACAAAAGCTTTCCCTACCTGGTCTCCCCCTTTTTCTGGTCTCTTTTGGGTTCATTCCATCCTCTTCAAAGTCTAAATCCCATCCCACCACAGCTGATTGCTGCTGCATTTTTTATAGGTCTCCACCCCCACCTCTTTTGGCTGCAGTGTCAAATCTGTCCACATCCTCAAGCAAAATGCCCCCAAAATTATGCTTTGCACAAATTTCCATCAGTCCCAAACTTAGTCTGTGGTTTTCCCTTCAATCTCAGCTACCAGCTGAATCAGTGTGACCACTAACCCAGTCAGGCAGTTCTGGAATTTACACCTTCAGAGTTTAGTGGTTTTAAGGCATAATGCAGCATTGCAGATATCCTTCCCCCCCCCCTCCACTGTTTAAATAATTTTTACTTATCTTTTCAGGCTGATTGTCTGTCATCTTAAGGGTCTATGGAATTGAAGGCCCAGTTAATTATAGGAAGTTTAAATTAAGGGTTAATTTTTCAAAATAAGAGAAGTCTTCTGGAACAAACTACTGATACTATTATTATTATGAGAAATTCCAAAGACCACGAAGTCCAGCAAGTAAATCACAGGCAAAAAAAGGAAAACGGATGACCATATGTTAAAACTGACTGCTTCTAAGAAGAACATTTTTACAAATAATAATAAAAAAAGCAATTAAGAGGTTCTCACCAGATTTACTGAAATATGTCCAGGGAAAATCCATTAGAAATACATTTACAATCAGTTCTGTATCAAATTTCTACTGTAAATATGGCAATTAAGAAGTTTCAGTTACTTGAGATTGTGTAAGAGAGAGATGAGCAGTTGAAAAGGAATTTATGTTGGGAGTAATTTGTGTAGGATTTATGTCTTTTACTCTTTGTTAAATGCATTGTACTTTTTCTTATATGTTCCATGACATTATATTCACAGTAACAGGCTGCTGAAATAAGGACCCATCATTGGTTTCCTTATCTCCCTGCAAACACTTTGGAATTGTGCTTAATTCTGAGGAACTGATTAGCTGACAGTTGAATTCATGCCAATCAGAGAATTACTGTAAATTGTTGGATGACTGTAGTTATGCCCACATCACTTGTGTAGCAGAGAAGAATAAGTAACTTGAGATTATGAAGTGTCCTACTGTGACATAAATGGGGTGGAAAGGCACTTAGTCCAGAGAGGACCATAAATGGTTTAAAGCCCAAAAATACCCAAGTATATCTATGGGTAGAAGAGTGATTAAGGAAGTGAAAAAAGGGAAGGTGGTTATCTAATCTCTAGAGCTCCAGGATAAAAGGTAGAGGGTATCAAGGGGCATCACCTGCACAGAATGTGCTGATACACATATCTGGGGAACTGCACAGTGAATGGGTTCTATGAAACCCCCTCAATTTAAATCTGCTCCCCAGTATACCAGCAAGAATGTTATTCCCAATCAAGGTGAGTTAATCATGGCCTCATATTCTTTACCACTGGGGTAGCCTGCTGGTAACACACAGTGTCTCCAGCACAGAAATACAATCCGTAAGTGCATGACTACAAACCTGTGCAATATTTATGGCTCTGGAAACCGTTTCTGTCTGCAAATACATGAGGGAGGAGAGTTGGTGTTTTGCACCAAGGAGGGCCCCAGTAGTGAGGAACAGCAAGTGGTGACCAGTGCCTTAACAGACCTGCCCTGTACCCTTTGTAGAGCAACAGGTAGGAGAGCATCAGTAGCTGGGTGAAAAAAGATAATGCTGGAGACAGGAAAAAAGAAAAAGCCTAAAAATAGATGGCACCATGAAAAAAGAATGGAACACACACAAAAAACCAACCCCAAAACAAACAGTGTGGGGTAAAAGCAAACAATTTGTAGCCCTAAAAAGGACACAGGTCAGAAGCTTTCAGGAAGCAGAGTAACCCACTGCAGAGGACAGTGCAAGACAAGGTTTCTGGTGAGGCCAGAGAGCAAAGGAGGCACTAAAACTCCCACCCATTGCACCTTCCACGTACATGATTTTGTGCATGGAGCCTGACCTTTAACATTACTCAGTCAGGACTGGAAAGAAGCACAGAAATGGCTCCTTTTAACTTTTGCTTTGTTTACTTGTTCCCCATCATAGCGTTTTCAAAGCACTTCACAGTCATTAAAGATTTCTTTACACAATAACCCCTCTGGAGGTAGTGTTATTCCCATCCAGGAGGAAGGAAGGCAAAGAGGATCAACATTACTTGCCCACTTACCATAGGATGCCTGGAGCAGAGCAAGGAAGTGAGCTCAGGTTTCCTAGGTCTCCCCTTCATATCCTGCTTTGTCCTTTTCTACTCTCTCACATCCCTTGTGAATGGGCAGTGATGGGAAAGGTGCCACTTCTGTGCTCAGAAATTAAACAACCATGAGGGCAAGCCCAGAGAGTGACAGCTGAGTCCAGTCTTACTTCCATCTAAATCAATGTCTAAAAGAGTTTGAGATTGCTGTAGGTAGAGCTTACTAAATGTCCCAGTGGAGAGGAAACAACTTCAGCCAAAAAGACACCAAAATTTACTGTCAAGTTAAAAGTAAACCAAAGGTAGATCATTAAAAATATATAGATAATAAATAAAAAAGAACAGAAAGCAATTAATAATAATTCAAAGTTATGAGCAGAAAAAATAGGTAAGAGAAAACAGACTTTGGGAGAAATGCAGAAAGACAGTTTTCAGGGGGAAAGACAAAGGAGGGGGGTTTGTCTTCAGAAACAAAGAATTATTCTCAGCATGTCTTTGTCTTTTATGCGAAGGAATATGGTTTTATTGTTATAAAAAGAAATATTTGTTATTTTTGTGTTTTAATATTTGAAAGAGAGAATGATATGTGCACAAGCATGATAAAATACTGCTCAGGTAAGTGGTTAACCGAGAATGGATTTAACAGATATGTGAGGGATATGGCTCTGAGACAGCAAATCCTGAAGTTAAACATCTGCTAGAAAAAACTTTGAAAAATCTGCTGCCATGAACAAACTACACTTTCTAAAAGTAGACTGGATTTTGCAGCACTAGGAAAGTTCCAGGTCAGAATCATTAATATGCTGATATTAAAAAAGCAGGACAGTAGACCTAGATAAAAGAGATTACTAAAGCCTGTACAAGTCTGTTTTCGTTTTTCATTAGTATTATGAATGTGATGGATAAAAAAATAAAACTATATAAAAATAATATCTGTAAACATTTGCAAAGCATTTGAAGCAGTACCACCAATATTCTAATTAGCACTGCATGTAGTCAGTGGGTTACATGGTAAATAGATATGCACAACGTAACTGATATATTTCAGAAAGGTGTTGATGAGGTTCTGCCACTGACTGGTTCAACAGAAATCTGTACTGACATGGATGATACTCAAATTGTCATCAGTAAACCAGTAATAAACATAAAATCTCTGCTATTATAATGTGTGGGCAACAGAAAACATACTGTAAAGAAATAACAATGAAAACGTGACAGTTTCACCAATTTATCTGAATTATTTGACTGACCAAAAGAGTAATACACACTCAAAAGCAATGACCAGAGACTAGGAAAAGGATAGGATTTGGAGATTCGAAGGAATCGTCTAACCCCCAGACTGCAAAAGGCATTTCTTGGCCTTATCTTTAAAAACTTCAAGATTTATTTTATTTTAAAAATACTTCTAGAGATTTTCCAATTGAAATACCAGTGCAGACACAGTCTCTGAGGATTAAAAGTGCTTAATGGAAAAGTAAATTTCATTTGTATACTCCTTAACCACCTTTGCTGTCACTGTCATGAACTTCCAGTTTGGTTGCAATGTGATTTTCTGCCAGTGTTAAGACTTGAAACAATGTCACTCTGCTCTTCAGCCTCATCCATGCTGTTACACTTTGTGCAAGATTTGGAACCTATCTTATAACCTCTTACAGACCCAGCCTTATGGTCTGCGGGGGAAATAGAATTTTATGGCTGATTCCTCGCATTCCTGTGAAAAATTAACTTCCAGTTGCCATTGGAAAAATTAACTTCCAGTCCTTTCCATTCCCCTGTTCATTCACACAAATGCTCTTCCCCATAGAAAGATGATGTGCAGCTTCAGAAAAATAATGACATTGGGAAATTGATCATTCCTATGATCCTGTAACAAGAGTGGCTTGATTTCTAACCATGTTTTAATTTTGCTGAGAACAAATGTCAGAACTCTGTTCCTTCCTCAGAAATAAATTGTTCTGGTAGCCCAGTTGGCCATCCCCCCTGGCTTTAAACATCATCCATATCATCCTGCATTGATATCCCATACTTATGCCCATATGTTTAAATGCTGAAGTTTCCCTCGAACTCATTATACAGGCAAACAGTGGATGAGATGAGAGTAACATTTTAATTAGCAGTGTCACTGACACATTTTCTGCAGGAAAACCTTCCACTGAACCAGAAGTTTCCCATATGCTTCTTTATATTGATTTGCACCTGTTGTCACTTTTGTGCCAACAAAAATACCTGAACAGAGCATGAAGAAAAAATGTTGGGTTTGTGCCACTGCCAGAGACTTCGTATGTCAGGAGGACTTCCAGATGCCAAGCACTCAGGAATAGATTTCAGCAGCATTTCACAAACCCAAGGCAACCACTTGCAGAAATCTGACCAACAGTGAACACTCTGAGTAAGAAAATACTAGATCAATCAGACGTGTTTCCAGAGAGAGCAGGACTATCTGGGCACTGACAGTAATCAGAGGATGCTCTAATCAAATAAGGAACTGACCTTAAAACCAGAAAACCCAATGGCCTGAGGCTCAGTGGAATAGCAATTGCTTGTGATCTGCCTTCTGTGGAAAGAGAAGAAGACATCAGAACAAGCAGCTGAAAGCCACATGCCACAAAAAGCAGCAGCAGGCTGTGCTAGCTAAGCACTAGGTTTCTGTTTTAGCTGCTTTTCCCAAGATATAAACATCGAGCTGCTCAGCAAACAGTGGGAGCTCAGCAGTGTGGGAGAAGTCTTCCCTATTCCATGACTGATTCCTACTGCTGAGCACGGGGCAAACACACAGTACACCCAACAAACACATTGCACCCCCTGTCTTCCTTCTAAAACTTGGGTGTGTTAACTTGGCCTGGGCCAGGCAACCTGCCTGCTCAGCCACCTGATCCTCCTACACTTGCTCAGCTTTCCAGCTCTGGGTGCCAGGAATAGTGCTTGTTCTGGTGCCTATTCCCCACTTCTGGATGTGTCAGCCTAAATCAACACCGCTGCCTACTGGCATCACAGTGAATATGAAATATTAGACAATAGTGGGCATTCTTTTCAACAAAGAGCTGACATTCAGAGGTCTCAGATCACAAGTTTTTGTCTTTTTCACACTTTTTATACTCTGCAAACTTTTGGTGACACTACCATTTGCTTCTGGTGCTTAGTGCAGCCTTATTTGAAGTCAGTGGAGACAACCCCATCCTCACTGGCTCTGCTCTGCCCTTCTGCTATGCTAAAGTTTTGCCAGAATCTGACCCTACAATCCTTTTTGGTTGGTGCTTTATTCTTTTGGCACCCACTGTACCAGCATGGAGACTGAGAATAATGTGGAGTGGTGGCTAAAATTCAGTGACAAACAAACCAGGGCTCAGTCAGATCATGCAATTATATCCAATGAAAATGCAAACACTCTTTTGCTCAGATGCATCTCCTAGTAAAGACATCACATAAAAAGCAGAATAATATTCTAGGATGCATACATAGCTTCTCTTAGCCAAGGCAAGCCCACCTACTGTGCTTGAGGAGCCAGTTTCTCTCATACCACCAACACAGGCCACTTCACTTGGTTCTTATTTCTGGCACCAGAGAGAGGCCTGAACAACTTCCTCAAAGTAACTGATTTTTGAGGACAGTAAGAAACATTTCTGATCTTTCTCTGAGGTTTTATAATCCTTAAATGACTTTCATGTGTCTTTTCCTACACATTTTCCCATAACACCTTGGCAATCACAACCTTGCTGCCCTGAAGCTAAGTTTCATCAACAACTAAATTTTCTCCCTTCAGTCTCTAGCAGGGGCCAGTAGCATGTTATCTGGCCCTAAGTCTGCTAAAAAAGTTTGATTGCACTGAAACTTTGAAACTCCCATCCTCTGCAGGTGCAACATCAGCTCTTATTTAACCTGAAATTGACCAAGAAATGGAGAAATGGCAGATACTCATTTCTATATGTGTGTAGCATTTGTCATGAATCTTCTGTATCACCCAAATTCTCCCTATTTATTATTTATTGTGCAAATTATACTCATGTGGCTGTAAAAAACCCCACTTCTCCATGAAGGAAGGAGGTGACAGAAAATTTTGTGAGAGAACATCACGTACATGAGCACTCAGTCTTCTCTCTTCTCTAAAGAAATGTAAACTTTCACATATCTCAGGTTATAGTATCTCAGTGTCCAGCACAGTCCAGAGGGCAGGTCAGAAAATTGTATTCTCTGCCATTGCTGTGATGGTAACCTCTCCATGCATCAAAAGCCTGCACACCCTTTCCACAACTGATATGTTTCTCTGCCTCTCCTTTTAGGAATTGCAGCTTTCCAGGTTGCTATTTATCCCTAGTTTTCATTTCCTGAACAAGACTGCCATGTGAAACATGCTTTCCTCTTAACCAGAAGTGCTGTTGCTTTCTTGTGGTATTACACAAGTGTAATCCTGACTCATGCACCCTTGCCCAACTGAAATTTTTTTTTTTTCTTTTTTTCTTTTTTTCCTCTGCAATACTGCCTCTTGCTCCTATGAAACATTCTTTCGGCATTGAAAGCATTTTGTCATCAACCACTTTCCATGCTAAGCTTATTCTGATATCCATTGCTTTCTGCTGCCTTTGGAACCATGGTTTTTAACCTCAGGTATCCCTCTTTGATCCTGAGATTTTCTATTACACCCACAGTTGCTTTGTGTCTTACCAAGGATATACACTACATCTGTGAAAAGAAATCCAGGCATTATGGCTGGATGGACCCCTCATACAAAAGCATCCATCACTCATCTTAAACATAGCTTTAACTTCCCCAATGTAGCTCTTAACCTTAGATCAGTTACACTGAATTTTCACTTAGGTTTTCATAATCTCCATTTCAAATACATCATTCACGTGCTGGGAGGAGGGGTACTGTGGAATGCGGTACTTCCCAAATGTACACTGCACAGAGGAATAGTTACCCTTCTCTGCCCAGGTTCAGAAAAAGCTGAGTAGGGATGGCAGCAATAAGGACATCTGATTTTTTCCCTTTACCATGGCACCTGCTGCCTGCAGCACCAGCAAGGTGCTGTTTAAGCTGCCTCCAGCTACCCTCCACATTTCTGGAGTTTCCATGTCTGATGGGTTTTTAGAGCTCAATGCTTTCACACAGGTGTTTTGCTAGTTCATTTTCCATCTGCAGTCAGTGCAGGTAACCCCAAGGTGCTCTGCAGTGCAGCAGAACCCTTTGCCCTGTACCTGAGCCTGGCAAATCACCCATCTGCAGCTTCTGCTGTGGCACAGGACTGTGCCAGGCTCCAAGGAGCTTGCACCAGAAGTGGCAGGCACATCATCTTCACCAGATGGGCTTAAGTCCAGCTTCCCCATCAACTTCCTAGCAAATGAGACTGGGCTAAAAGTACTGAGCATCTCTTTGGTCCCATGGAGAATGGAAATTAAAACTATAGAAACCCTCAGAACTAGGCCAACAAATCAAAGAAAACTAGGCTAAACCAGAGCACTTTTAAAAATCCCATCTGAAAATATTGCCACTGTTACCTGCTCACCCTGCCCGTGTTGTATTGCCATTGCCAACTCTACTCCAGGATCCCTAGGGTTAATTTTGTGATCAGAGAAGCCAATGAGATAGCGTTTTACTTAAAACTTGGTTTTATTTTAAAGGTTTATTTTAAATGCACCTTGTAAATGAATTCTAATTTGACCTTTAATTTGAGCTAATGATCAGTACTAGTATTTACATGAACCAGGTACAGGACAGTCCATAAATCTGGGGTCAATTTTTTTTTTTTTTTTTTTTTTTTTAATTATTTGCTCACTGGGACATATACATAAACCACAAAACCGTGGACTATTAACTCACATATTTTCCCCTTATGGTTCCAAAGACAAAGTGTTCCTCCCTCTCCAGTTAAGTTTTTTAATCTTTTCTGAATCCATTCAACCTTTATCCAATAAGTGTCAGTAAGTGATAGTCACATTGAATAAATGCAGAATTAGTAAACCCTCTAATTCCAAAGTGTTTAGCTTTGGAGCACAAGAAGTTAAACACTTTCTTGCAACACATTGTAAACATGTCAATGTGTTTAACATTTTAAATGTGTTCTGTTCCCTTGTGCTTGTGTTTAGAAAAGAAACAGGTTATGATATTTAACTAGTGAATGGATATATGTGCTCATTTCTACCAACACTTTTTTAACACTTGTGGACGCTTAAAATTATGATGTGTTTAAGATGTGAACACGGTTGCTTTTCTACACTCCTAATCCAATGAACATTTGATGCACTTATTTAGAGCAGCACTATTTTTATCAGGCTAGCAAACCATACAATCTGTAAACAGCAATGCTTTATGCTATCTAATTATTTCTTCATTCTACTCAAAATTGGAATCCAAGCAGGTGAGGTTTTGACACAGATTAAAGAGACCTTTCTGACCCAAATGAAATTACTGTACTGAGCTGAAGCTGATCTCCTTTGCAATGTGCAGAGGTATCTGCAACTTTTTCAATGTACTTTCTTTCTCAGAGACACGACTGCACTACATGGGAAAACCAGGAAATTTGCAACTGGAAAAGAAATAGCCAAAGGAGAACTTCTGCAAACATTCTGAAGGAGGTTTTTTTATTATGTGCTCTATAGTTGAATAAAAGCATAAATTATCTTGGAAATAAACCCCCTTTACTACCAACCTACTTGTGATTGGGGTTATTCAGTGAGGAAGTGGCAAAGCCCCACGCATCTTCGATTTTACCTGAACTCTGCTCGCTGGTCTAGCTCTGCTTTGGCTATTTCAGACACTTCAAACCACCAAGCAGCTGCTAACAGCTGCCATTAAAAAAAGCCCAAACATGCCAGCAATAAAATTTTATCTGTCATCCCTCCAAATTAGCTTAACCTGAGGCCAAGCACAGGCAATGCTCAGTGCTTGCACCCGTGACATCCGAATGATAAAAAATGGGTTCTTTTTAGTGTGATAATTCAAATTTTGCTGTAAAATCAAATTGCACTGGTTGACAACTATTTCCATACCATGATTCTGTTACAACAGAAGAACAGCTTTATATCCCCAGGCTTGTCTACTCCTCCCATCTTCTACCCTTGAACCTGTTCACCAGAAAAAGAAGGCAACTAGAGATTCCCTGGAATATCTTTTAAAAAGATATTATAAAGATAAAAAAATAAAGATATATTATAAAATATCTTTATAAGTAGCATTTAGAGTCTTTCCAGGATTAGGAATAGACAAGTCCACATTCTATCATGTGGAAAAATAACTAAGTTCTTAAGGTATCTGATGTATCTGCCTTAAATCTTTTTCTTGTTCAAGAACCAATAAATGTGGATAATTGAGGAAGCTGGTGGCTATTTCAAATTTTATTTGTGAGCCAGACACCCCAGCTTCATTCATGTGTCTTTATATTCCATCTGTACCAGGGAGCTGAGAAACCCCTGTGCCACTTTGCTGGGGAGCTGTACAAGGCCCTGGCAAGAGCTGGCATTCAGCAAGGGGTTAAAGCAGAGGCAGAGAGCACCAACTCTTCCAGCTCCCACCAAAGACCAGGGGAAGCAGAGCTCACCTCCTGCCTTTATATGCAATGTCACCTCCACAGAGCCACACTGCAGGAAGAGAATGGTCAGGCAACTTAGAAATGCAAAGAAAACAAACTACTCACGTAGCCCTTGCATCAGCTTGTGAGGTGCACATCCCCACTACCGAGGTGTCAGTGGGAATTCCCTGCTGGCCCTTCCTGAGCAAATCCCCAGCCTTGGCAGAGCCGGACCTGGAGCTCTTAAGCTCCTGTCCTGCCCTGCTGGGAACCACAATCACTGCAGGATCTTGCCAACCTCAGCCCCAGGCATGACAGCATCCCAGAGATTTCATATTTCTCAGCATCATGAGTTATCTGAAGTGCTTCTCACAATCTGTTTTTAGTGACAAGGAAATGAGGGTGATGGGGTTTGGTCACACAAGTGACTGAAGTTTAGGTGCACAAATTTAGGGAGGACCAGTATTCAGAAGCACTTTCTGAAAATGTTCAGCCTTTTGCTTAAGTAACAGCAGTGCAAAAGCTCAGTGCTGGAGCCATTTAAAGTTTGAATGCCAGCTGCATTTTTATTGGCCGTCTGTGACTTCAAAGGGCTTTTCCTCTGCTAATGCCCAGACAGGTAGGCTGCCCTGAAATCTCTCTGCCATGCTGACTTACAGATTTTGAACCGATTTTATCTGCAAGCTTATGCCTGAAAACTAACATTAAACATATTGGGGCTGAAATGAGTTTCAGCATCTTACAGTCCAGCTACAGGGCTGACACTTAATCAGGCAGGGGATGGTTCATCTGAAAACATATAGTAAAGATATTTTTTGTAGTCATGTAAACCTTCATCGCTTATACTTTAATCCCAAGACTTTAGGACAAAAACTTTAGAAAAGCAGATATGGTGCTGCCGTGCCAAGTTTTTTATTTGGAAGTCTAGGGAACAGTGAGGAAATTCAGTTGGATGCTTAATGTATTTTTCAGTTTCAACAACCCAGTCTTTACTACACTGTTTTATAAGAATATCTAAAGCCCTCATCCCAGATCAGGACCCCATCTGACTAGCTGCTGCTTTGACATAAACAGGGACAGGCCTTATTACACAGACCTTCCAGTTTGAGGGGCAGAATTACATGTCAGTGTAACATTCCAGGTACCATCTGTCCATATGGGTACATCCACACAGTACTGTAAATAAAGATTTGGTGCTAACACTATATAACAACAGTTGTCTTATTGTATGGATGTGGAGGGATGATTTAATTGAGACACAAGGAGAAATTTTCCATCTGGTTCCTGAGTGCTGCTCCTTGGGGTATTTCTAAATCCTGTTCTGCTGCATGGTATGAACAAGACATAAGGCTCCAAAATGCTGCAGACATTTTGCTTTGATTGAATTTATAAAGTATGATCTTGAGGTACTATTGCCCACAAGAATCTTCACTACAGTAAGTTTTATTTCAAAACACTGGTAGTGCTGGGAAAGATACTTTAAAGACAAAATTCAAACATGTTTCCAAATGGCAACTTAAAAATGCAGTAAGTTCATCTCATATGTTAACTAGAATAGGCTTATTTCACAAATAGTACCAGCAGAATATTATATTTTGATCTTAACTAAAATATTGGAATTTAGTGCACTTGCCTGAAATACGTGTTCTACTAAGTATCTCACACCAGAACCAAGACAGGGCAACATATAAGCATTGTTATGTTTCAATATTTTTCCTTTTGATATAGACAGACAACTCTACAGATATACTCTTCAAATTAATTTCAAGACATACCAGCTGTGCTTGACTTTCAGGCATAAATCAGATTTCTCAGGGATCCCTCTACACCTGTTTAAAATGTTGAAGAATTGTGAGCTCAAGATGACAGGCAGCTCCCATCTTCAACAATACTCCTAGACACTAATATTTCTCCCAGACTACATGAAGAATCTTGCCAAGGAATATCTGTTCAAAAAGAGGGAAGATCAGGATTCTCTGGTCCTGGGCAGGGAGGGATTTTTTTTTTCAGCAAGGCACGTGCCAAAGTAATAACACTAAAGCTGATTTTCAAGTGGGAGAGGGAAGAGGAAAAGCAGGGCTCTAGTACATTTGGGGCAAATCTCTTTTTACTGTCTGCTTGTCATCACGTGAGTTTTATGCTGGAAACAGAAACAAACACCCTGTCAAAATACTTCAAGCATCTGTTACTTAAAAGGATCTCTCTGACAGGTGAAATAACAGACAAAATCAAAGAAAAGGGAGAACAGTGATGCATATTTACTAACAACACAAAAACTTTAGAAACCTTAAGCAGGTCAAAGAGAATGTCCTTTCAAGATAATTTTGCACTGAAAACAAATCCCCCAACTTGTTGGTGAAACCATGTTGAGAATCACTAAGTCAGCAAAGGCAGGTTTGAGGGCAGCCCATGGTACCTGCCTGGGCTTTAGAGCCTTTGAAGTTGCAGACGGCCAATAAAAATGCAGCTGCATGCAAGGCTTATACATCTCCAGTGCAGTTTTTATATCAGTAATGTTTAAACTGAAGTTGACCAATGTGAGAATATTCAGTTAGATTTAACACAAATACAATTAGCAATCTGGCTGCAAGTCCCTTCTGTACCTACTGTCTAGAGAGAATATTTACCATGTAATGGATACTCTCAAGGGAAGGGCAATTGTCCATTCTTGTCACTTCCCTGCTTACCAGTGTTTAAGTAACAAAGTGTTTAATTTTGGTTTTGTTGTGTATATACATGTATATATATGAGAGTGTGTGTGCACCAACTATGATTGGTATTCAACTTGCAAAATAGTGTTTATAATTCTCTGATTAAAACCACATGGTAAATTTTCTCTTTTTTTTTTCCCAGCTAAAAACACTTTTACATAATATTTGATATACATGAAGTATATTTCCATTTTGGATCACATTTTACCACAAAATTTGTGAGGTAAATAGTTCTCTAAAAGGGACTAATACAATCTCTACCCCTATTTTAATAGTTTTTTTCTGACATACACACTTTGATAGGAAAGAGATGCTTCAATATCCCATTGGTAGAATGGCTTCCCTATGAAAATGGAACTGGCGCAGTAAAATAACAGTGTCTGCTATTTTGACTTTCATCTTAGCATGTACAGATTTCAGGGTTTCCAACTGATCTGACAGAACACTTCCTGTTCAGGAAATAAATGTGTCAAATGATTTCTTGATTTAAAGTGATGGATCACAGTAGCTTTCTGTACTGCAGGGGTGCTATTTCTCATAAAACATATGCAACCTTTATTACTAAAATGAAGGGGAATTACTCCAATATCACTTAGGTCAATTTCCTCAGCAGTCACCACATATCTCCAATGTTACAAATCCCAAAAGGAGGAGGGGTGGGAGCTGGAGTAGCTTGAATCCTCTGCTTATTCTGGAGGGGGGGAAGGAAAACCACTATATTACACTTAGCATTTGCAGTTTAATTTAGGAGAGTGAAACCCATTTTGAAAACAAAAGGAACATACAAATAGCTGAAGTTCAAGTTTTTTCTGAGCTATGTGGTGTTTATTTCTAGACATACTGTGACACTTAAAAGGTTCAACACAAAGTTGCTGCAATCACACATGAGGGTACAGATAGGTCTTTCACATAATGGGATCTGAACTGCCTAACAAAATGGGGTCAAAATAATATAATTTTTAATATTTCTCACAACTATATAACTCAGGATAAAGAACTAGATGTTTTATATATGACGAAGAAAAAGAGGGTGGTGAGTTGGAGGTCTAAAAGGGGGACAAAGAGCACAGACTAGAAATGTATGTAACTAAGCAAGGTACTAAGTCTTGTTCTATTAGGCAGAAGAGCATTCAGGAGGAATAGTAAGGGCTCCCTTTCCACAGTTTATAGCAAAAAGCTGTGCTGGGATATGCTTTCAAATTATGATGTCCTCATTACTTAAAAATAGGTCAAAGAATAGGAAATGGCTACAAAAAACATTACAAGAATATGCCTTAATACATAAAATTTGAGATGATGAAGGGGAGAAATGGCTCATAAAAGAAGGACTAAGAAGGTCACGTGCACCCCAGTGCCAAACCTGACATGAGCTCTACTGAGCATGACTACATGTAGTGGTCAAGACACAACTCAATCACAGTCTACAAGCACTTTCAAGGGCACTAGATCCTTGACAATATACGGTTATTTAATTCACCAGACACTGGCACAGCAAGATTTCAGACTTGGTATGGGAGTTCAAGCAAAGTTGTATGAGGACACATCTGCAGATCAGGCAATTACATTGAGCACCTCTTTTCCTATGCCAGAAAACAGCTGTCAGCAACCCACTCACAAAAAGCAAGAGCAGCACTTTTTACCAAGAAGAAAATAAATGTGACGGAAGGGTCAGTTCTCAAAGTCCTCGCTCAGAGCAAAATGGCAGGGATGTTCAGGGAAGAGCTTCACCAGGGGCAAAATTGAGTCAAAGGCTCAGGAAGACAAGCTTCTCTTACAACAACCTATTCTCCCCTAAGTACCCAAGATAACCCACAGATTTAGTCAAAAGGGGTTGAAATATCCCTAACATATATTCATCTGCAGCCTGCAGTTCCTTATGTGTACAGACAGGACATATAGCACTGGAAAAGGTCTCATTTTACTTTATTTCCTCCAAAGTCAATATTGAGTGCAGGTGCTAACATCACCTCCCTCCAGGTTCTCCTCTAGCCCAGAACAAGAGAGCTGTTTCCTTGCTCCATGACTATCAAAGCCACCTTCTTGCAGCCTGATCTCTCCAGCTTCCCCACATTTCTGAACTTAACTAAAATTTAAAAGGTGAATCCTCCTGTTGTATGACTGCCATGAGTATGCACAGACTTTAGCCAGGCTTTGCTTCATCTTTTTTTACTGTTTACCATAATATCACAAAGCCACAACTGGAAATCATGTCGTTTCTAGTTTCTTGTGCAGTGAATCGGGCTTGCAGCCTACCTGACTGTAACAGAAATCCTAAAATAGCAGAGCCCCTCTGTACCAACTATATTCAAAGAGGGAAGTATTTAATTTAGAAAGAGGTTTGTTCTTGTCTAAGTAAAAACTAGTAGCTCCACTAGGAATTTGGGTTGGGATTGCACCCTACATTTGCTAGATGGGTCTTTGTTGAAAAGCTGTGCAATTTACAAAAGGAAAAGAAGAGGAGGCAACTCTCGTATCTCCTGTCCTCTCCAAGGAGAAAACACTAGAAAAAACTTACAGAAGGAAAACATAAATTGATTCTAGAATGTCTCTAGTAGACTAGCTTTGAAAGGTATCAGTTACAACTGAAAAGAGGATGGACCTTTTATTGCTATTTTGGAAGAATATCAGTTCTGAAAAAATGAATGTGCATGAGGAGATTGCCTTACACACAGGTCAAGGATAAATGACTATTCCAAAATTATTGTATGGAAGTCTACCAGACTATTAAGTTATCTAGCAATTTATATCACTTAGAAATGTATTTAGTGGCAGAAGAGACTAAATAAAGGACACATCAAGCTAATTTTAAAAGAGAAAACATTGAGGAAAATATCATGTTCTAGAAGTTGGAGTGAGAATGAATTGCATTTTAATTTCCCACTCATATTGTTTCAGTGCTTCAGCCCACTGAAATCAGAGGCCTGTGGGACCAGATACAGAAAAACACTTCTTCCTGAGGAGCTTCCAATAAAATGCAGGAGATGGCAGGACACCCAAAGTGATTTGCACATAGTATGGTGGCAAAACCAGATTTAGAAGTCAGACCATGGCTTGTTTCCCATTCTCTGCTCAGTAACCAGCCATGCTCTTAATGTCAGCAGTAAGTGGCTATGTAAAAGCAATCAGACTTTATATCAGGGAGAAAGCTGTGAGAAATGTTTCGTTTTCTGGGTTTTTGTTTTTTTTTTTTTTTTTTTCTTTCTTTTTTTTGAGGAAGGTAGGGAAAAAGGATGCTGTCTGCCAACAAGTCTGTCTGTTTTAGCAAATGGACACATTACCCTGCTGTGAATAGGAAGCTAATGTACAAATGACAGAACACCTACCAACCGGAGCTCCTCTTTCTATGAAATATGAGACTTAGTTTAATTTCCTTTCTCATAAGGAGCAGTAAAAGCCTTAAACTTGTATTTGTACCTTAAGCAGAGCTGCACTTTTAATTTTAGCAAATCCAAGTGATCCTTTCATTGATATCCCCAATGCCATAAGACTATGAATTATTGATATTGCTTGACTTTAATATTTTATGCTGCTGTGAAAATGGATAGCAGAGCCAAATCACAGCCTGCAACTAAATTATGAAGGTCATCTAAAAGAACGCCAAGCAGCCAAAGTCTGCTTCCCCAGATCAAAAGAAGGTCTGCAAATTTTCTGTTGAGTTATACTTTCCACCATTATTTATTAGTCACACACAGCTGAGCTTGGTTTGAAATGAAATGCTGGAACCTGAAATACATTCCAGGAAAAAGGCTTGCTGTCATCAGCACATGCTATTGGCCTCAGCATTTTGTAATGAAATGTAATTTTCTTTGACAAGCATTTAATTATGTCACAGATTTCCAGCTTCTTGCAAAACATACCAAAGTAACATACAAGTGGACTGCTAATTGCAAGCTTACTAGGTAAAAGCACAAACTGTAGCTGAAGATGGTAACCAAATGGACATTAACTGCTGAAATGACTGATTTCTCAGAGATCTGTACAATTAAGGAGCATATTCAATAGCTTACAACACCATCTACGACATTTGAGAAAAAATAGCATCTGTAGCACAGCTGGAGCAGCTGTGTTGGAAAATCAATCATTGCTCAGCAACTGAACAACTGATTTTCCATCAATCAGTACACAAGGCATTCTGTTAGGTTTATAAAACCCATACATTCATTGCAGTATCTGCAAATGCAGTAAGTGGGTTAAAAATGTAAGAGCAATAGATAAAAGACAGGTTTAAAGAGGCTATCAAGCTTAATAGGAAAAGAGCTGTATTTATGCATGCTGTAAATGCAATATTATGGCAATGAACAGATGAACTGCTCAGTGTGATGAGCTCTGACAACAGATAGAGCCAAGAGTAATCCAGAAATGAGGACTATTTCCAGTGTAGCAAACACCATGTGCTACACAACTCTCTAATTTTTCTTTTTGATAAAATGGCCATTCATGGAAACAGTTACTCCCGATTGTGCCAAGAACTCATAAATCCCTGTAAATTCCTGCAGCTTAGGCTTTTTTTCTGGAATTTTATTGGCTTAACTGAGCCCATCAGCAATGCTGCAAATCTTATCATTCTGTTGAGATTACACCACTTCTATAATAATTTCTCCAAGCTCATTTTTAAAGGACAATAAAGACTGTAATTGGTCTTCTAATGCCAAGATAAAAGAAGAAGAGATGGTGAGGGAGTTATGCCAGACATCACACAAGTTACTACTAGAGCTAGGATATTTTAATACTCATAAAACATAAGCCTACTGCCGAATGTCAAGCTACAGCAAGGGACAGAGATGCATCTGAGTGTAAAGTGATAGCTGGAACGAGCCACGTTACTCAATGGACCCGCGAGAGTCAACAGCCCAAGCTGGCAACCCTTGAGCAGTTGATATCCTTCCCTTTGGACACTGCTGCCTTCATTTAGACATGGCCATCTGGAAGGCAACAGTCCATGCAGACTTTCCCTGTCAGGTTAGGAAGCCCCATGGCTCCTGACTCTATCCCAAAGCACCTCTTATGAACCTGGTACTCCCAACCTTTCCGTGCCCATCATCCATCGCCCAATAGTACTGGGCTAGTCCAAAACCAGGGGGTATGACATAGTCTTGTACAAATAAAACCTGCTAACAGGAAGATCTACCCAACACACCTGAAAAATGATACACTGCTTTATGCATGCCTGATTAAAGAAAAACTACAACAGTTTCAGACAAACACAGGGAGAACAACCAGTCCTTAAGATTGCATGAAGAAAGGTTGTTGACACGGTCAGGCAATCATAGCCAAAATGACAAGGCAGGTGTCAGAAATTCATCACAGAGGAAAGCTGTCAAATACAAACCTGAGGTCAACCTTAATTATCATAAGCATATTTTTAATCAGTATAATTGATAAAGCCCTTCCCAAAGCTGTCTCACTCCATGTATTTGGGAGATGCACAAGGAATAATACAGAGGCAGTTACAGTTATTTCTAAACCTGGTAGGTCTACAGGTCACCATGCCCTATAGTAGGTATTAAACATTTTAAGGGCAAGAAACTACAGTGATATACCAGAAGAAAAATGTAAGGCTGGTAAAAAACAGCTTAATCTTTATATGATCCCCAGCTGTGAAATCCTACCTCGTGGTGCCATCATATACAACCCTATAAAAACACAAAGACTGAAAGGTTCTGATTTAGCCAGACTGATCCAGGCAGCATGTGAGCAATAAAGAGAAATGTCGCTCTAGCTTTTCTTTGACATTCACAGGTGCTGTCTTCTGAAACTGCTAAAAATATATTTAGTGCTAAGACTGCAGCGCTGAATGGTACTTTGTGGAACTGTACTTAGAAAAATATCAGATGCTTGAAAAAACCCAACAATTTCATTAACAGTTAAGAAATTTTAAAAAAGATACTGAAAATGTTGGGGGGCAGATGTTCTTGAGGATTAAAGAAGTATAAAGTTGGTGGGTTTTTTTGCTTTTTTTATTTTTTACTTTTTTTTTTTCCTAAACGTGATCTGTTTCTAGTTACAATTTCTCTACATATTTGGCTTTCTCTCCAGTTTATTTGAAAAACGTGTAAATCAGACTTGGGATCTTTGAAGCCGAGAGCAAATCTTTGTTGGAAAAAAAATAAATGTTAGGCCTAGTATGCCAAACAGGATTCAAACTTTCCACTAACTAAAGACTTCCAGTTAGCACTAGTTTTGCAGCCCAGAAGATAAATTTAAGTTGCAATATATTTGTGAATACTTGTAAACTGTAGAAATCTTTGATATTATTTCCTACTGTAACAGACAAGAAAATGCAGAGGGCCATTTTAATTACCTGTCAGGAACTAAATAAAAGATTTGTTTTATTGAATACTCCCTGTGTGTAATATAACTATGGAAACAAGTCTGAAATCCAATTGACTTTCTATTTACAGGCTCCTAAAGAGCTATTAAAACTTAAAAGTGAACTACTTAAAACCTGTTTGAAGTTTTATTCTTCTTTAATGTATTTTTCACCTGTTTGATGATTGTTTATACTTTGTAGCATGATGAACTGTTACATTTTTTGCCATTTCATCCTGTTGAAGATTTTGCTATATTTAAGTCAAAACATAACAATGATTGCCACACACACACAAAAATAATAATAAAAAAATTGTTGTAGCCTGGCCATGGCAAAAATGTGTTTTAAGCCAACAGTGACAAATCTTTTCATAATCTCTTCATATTAATTTTCAAGTTCTCATTTCATCACTCTTTCAGATGCAGAGAACAGGGCACTTGGTGCACTGAGGGGGTGATCATCTAAACAAAGTAGTCAGATTAGACAAGTAAAAAGGAACTGCTTTTACTGCTGTTGTAGACATGGGAAATAGAAGTGTAGAAAGACAAGTGACTTGCATGATGGTTCTTCAGGAAATATGGGGCAAGGGCAGAAATGGAACTGTCTACTGACACCCTAGTAAGCAGATAATCTACCTTTATTGACCTTCCTATTAGTGATGTGTACTATCTGATCACTTAAACCAAATCATTACTCTCTCTGAATAACCATTGTGAAATGCCATGTTGTGATACCCAAGAATCTGAATGTTTTTTTTAGAGAAGTTCACATACAAAAAATACTGGTTTCCACAAAGCAGGTATCTTGGGTCTCACCTTGGGCACATTTTCAAATCTATCTGCAGGACCATACTGTTCTTCTGAAATAGATTAAGGTCTTGGCTCTCTAGAGGATAAGAATATAATTTTTCAATTGTAAAATGCTTCACTTATTAATTTTGACCAATTCTCCCTATTCAGAAACAGTTGCACTGGCACAACTCACATGCCACTGAGATTGAGGTTACCAACAGTGCTGTACTTATTATTCAACCAGTATTACCTCTCATTACTATTGCCAAGTCCAAATATGTAGGATAATACCTGGTGGCAGAAGTACCTCTTTGGGGCATAGGAAGTAATTTTTAAGTATTTTGTTTTGGTTAGCTCGCTGTCCTAGAAGTATTTTTGTGTTCCATTTGAATATTAAGGTGAATGTAATAACAGGCAACACTATTATCATTACCCTGTTACTCTTTTCTGGCTGGTAACAACTTTCATTTACTTGAACCATCCTTTCCTTCATATGGACTAGAGCCATGTGCAATACCCACACAGGAAGCACTCAGACCTTTGGAAAGTGCAGCTGGTGTGAAGTGACATATACATGGCCTTGGACATCTCTGAGCAGGACAGATTGGACTCCAGCGATGCCTCTTCAAGAGACAGAAACCTTCTTAGGGACAGGTTGAGCCCATGGAATGCACTCCCACTGGAAGGGGATAAGCCTAATTCCTGAGTCTTAGTACTATGTTTTCTCTCTAAGTGCAAGACATTTCCACCGCCTTGTGTTCTTCAATAAAAAAAAAGCACAATTACACATGCAGAACCAAGTCCAATCTAACAAATGAATACACAAAGCCATAACATTCTTTTCATATTTCATATGAAATATTTCATGTTTCATACTTCAGTTCACTTCCCCTTTGATATGCTACAGCCCAAACACAAGATTATTGTGAACAAACAACCTGTACCCTGCCCATTTGTATCCACACCTGAAGGCACAGACTGAGCACAGAGGTAGTCTATAGGTAGAGGGAATTTATATGGTTTCTTGGATGCTAACTCAATTTAATTATGTTCCTAAACTGTGTTACGTGCCTACAGACTGAGAAGGGAGGTTAGCTAGAAATGATCCACCACAATTTTGGAAGCTCTTTATCAGTAGCCTAGAAGTATTCAGGATTGTGAATCCCATTAACCCCAAGGAAATTACCTTAAGCAATTATCTAATTAGGCAGAGCCTTCTCTCTCTTTTTCAACTTATACTCCAATTCTACTACCATCCTAGCTGTCATCTCATTTGTAACCATCACCCAAGAGGCACATACAATGAGAAGTTCTCTGGCCAAGTCTCCCACTGCTTATATGCAAATGACAGATTTGAAACACATACAAAAATTCTTTCATTCCTGCATTCCTAAACCATCCCAAAATACTCAGCCCTTTTATGTGAAATCCACCTTCGGCTACAAAAATGGGGAAACCATTCAGCTCACAAAAACTGCTGAACAAATTGTTTGGAAATTTTTAAATGCATATGCTAATATACTCGCTCTGCTTAGGTGGAAGTGCTCCCTGTAGCATCCCTGATTATCAGATTATCTAGAAGACACCACATTTTTAATTTAGATCTGTTTTTTATAAGCTGTGCTAATAAAATCTGCACCCCATGGAAACCCCCTGCTCATTAGCTATTACCCGGCCCCAGGCAGCACAAGTCTGTTTACATTACAAATAGAAGATAAAATATGCTCATTGCCAGCTTCCCCCTTCCCGAGGGACACTTGTCATGAATCTATCTTGCAAAACTATCTCTTCACTACTCTCCCCTGACTTCCCCTTGCCCCAGGACACTTTGCCTTCATTTATCTCTTTCGGACTTAACAAACCACTACAACTACCTTAGATCAATTTCTCAAATCACAGTTTAATTATTTAGAAGGAAGTGAGCTTTTGCTCTCCATTAAAACAACAATCCCTACCCCCAAGGAGCAACATTAAATCATTGTTTAATCATTATTACTGCCGTAGGCCTCCCTTGGTACTGCAGTGTTGTTGAAACTTCATTTCAATATTTACCACTTAGATCACTTAAGGGCTGTCAGCTTTAATAAAATTTTATCAATTGGATACTTATATTAGTCACAGTTTCATAAAAATAACGAGACCTGTCTTGGTATTTCACTCATATATGGGATAATTCCTTTGACTGCTAAGGGATTTCATTTTATTAGCATTTATATATAATGTGAGTGATTTTTAAAAAAACTAGGATGCATTGCGTGAAGTTAGTAAACACCATTATACTAAGTTACATGAATTTTAAGATATACATTAATAAATTTACAACTGCAATACACACAAACACACCAACAAGGCAGGTTTCACTTTGCAGCCTCCTAGAAGAGCCTGATATTTAAAGAGATTTGTTTAACTTAAACTCTCTCTGCAGAGTATAGATTAGTGACAACCCTCTGTGGTACGTGCACAATAAAGATGTCCCAGATTCTTGGTTTGCTAAAGGTTTTGCTGTCAAAGAATATGTTAAGACTCCCCAAAATCAAAAAAACAAAGTACAATTTGATGGGGAAGGTACCAGCTCAGTCATCAGGCTGACAGTAAAACACTGTTACTTCATAATACCTCTCAGAGCAGAAGAGTGAGCTATCCCAAATCTCCAGAAGGAATTTCCATAGAGTTTCTATATTTAGCTATACTCAGTTAAAGTAGGAATGGCCTATTTCTATGTACTCCTTCAAGTCCTTCTTGGACAAGAGAGATTCCTAGAATAATCCAGCTATAAATAAAGCTCAGGCACTTCCTAAATTTCTCTGGCAGGTGTGTAGTTTGTGGCTGCACCACTAATAATACCATGACCTGTATGAAGCTACTGTGGTCTCAGGTCTGCACTACCTTCTGAACACACAGAGTGCTGTAAGACAGACCCCTCTTTGGACGGGTACTACTAGCAGATTCAGTGCTACAACTTTTGAGATGTTCAGCTTGGCACAAAATTCTCAGACACAACTTCATCATATATTAGAGCTGTAATCCTTCTGTTAGAAGAATGGGCAAGGTTTCCCCAACTGGGTGTGAATTTATACTTTTGAGGCAAGATTACTGCACTCTAATTAATCTATTTTAAGTCTGAGAAATTTGCACTGAAGGAATAATGAATTCATCAAACAGTTCAGAGGAAGAGGAGAAAAATTTACATACTTTTTCAGAATATGGTATAACAGACCAACCAACATTCCCAAGAGCATTCATGTCTATCCTCTGCCTTTGCTTGAAAGTGTCTCCCATTCCACACCCCCTGTACTTCCTTTTAGACTTGCCTCCCATTAGCATCTTCACCATCACCCTCTTAGTCCTATTTTTAATAGGTTCTCTCTTGTCTAGCAGCAGAGATTTTTTTTTCATTTGTTTTCCAATTTTTGACCTTCAATAATTCTCTTCTGAAAATATCAAAATTATCTGCAAGAAACAAGTCCTTTAAATCTTTCACCAATTTGAGATGGCTTTGATTGCAAAGCCCATGTCTTTATAGAGCCTAGTTAAAACTTGGAAAAAAAAAAGTAGAGGATTTAGAAAATGCTGATTCATTTTAAATAATGAACTGAGGATACCAAGTGTGAAAATGTTAATCATTTAGAGTTCTGAATGTTGTTAAGTCCCTTCTGGATATAGCATTCCTCACAGCTTTTCTATACATAGACAGCAATAACTTTTCAGAAACTGCATGAAACTGGACCAGACTGAGTAAAAAATGTCCTCCTCCTATAGAATAACAGATACTGCATTTTAAATTGAGACCTTGCCACCTAATTTTAACCTGAATTCACTTTGGAACATAGATTAAGGTGCCAAAGTCTTGGCTGCTTGCAAATCTTCTACGACTACTCAGCTCCTGTGAACAAGTCTGGATTTAGCATTTAAAAAGTGATGAGAAAAGTAAATTAAAAAAGAAAACAAGGACCTACTTGCATTAGACTTCTTCAAATTCAGCATAATTTTCAAAACAAATTTTGCCAATTATAAATGAGAGACCCTGCTATACACATACTCCACACACAAATATGTAGACTTCCAGTATCTTGCCAAAAATTCTGATTTCGATTTTTACAATGGTAAGGAAACAATGCTTGGGGAAAAAAAAAAATCACTGGTTTAGGTTAGACAGCAGAATGATTTAGCACCCATAATTATTTACAAAATGAGGGCCACAAATTGCACACCATTCCTATCAGTGTTAGAGGAGATTCTGCCATCAGCTTCAACTGGAGCCAGGTTGTGTCTATGAATTGTTTGGATCCTTATTTCCATGTATTTTTATTGCAGTAACAGGAAGAGTTTTGAGTTGCAAACTGGGACCCTCAACATGCCCAAACAAATTCAACAAAACCCCCAAGGAGCTTCCAGTCCATGAATAAATCACACCAAGGCAACCAAGGGCCACAGCCAAGAACTTTGTAACACACAGTTGGCCATAGTAACCCAACTGACTACAGCCTTGTTGTAATTAAATACAGCAAGACTGACTTAACTTTGCTGAGCCCAGTAATTAACATTGTTAATTACAAAGTTGAAAGAGTAGTAAAGTGGGGAGCACAACAATTTAAACATGCTTGAGAATGTAAATATATAGATATGAAGTGCAGAGTGAACGTTGCCAATTTTCAAGTCAATTTTCCTAGTGAAAGCTTTAGTGGGGCAGACAAAAAACAGAGCTTATAAAAGAACCCGGTTGCAACCTTAGCCATAGAGTCTTGACCACAGCTCCATAATAAAATTACTGGTATATTAAGCATGTGAATGTGGGGTGATACAGAAAAGAAGATGGGGGCCTCATAGCTGGCTGGCAAGCCAACTGTGATTTTAATTAAAAGCAGATGCTTTTCAAGAGAGAATAGGTGCAACTTACTCTTTTATGCAAGTCACGCTCAATTCACAACCATTTTCTTAGATGTGCACCTTCAGCACAGGAGTTCATGTGGCCTAAATTGAATGTAATAATCCAGATGGGAGCACAGTGATTCTGCATCCTTTCAACTGGAGGGTCATGTTACTCAGCTCTCCTATTTAAAAGCATATAAAACCAAGAGCCATTCACTGTGCAGCTCGGAGTGCAAGAGCTTTAATCTTTACATTATCCATATGAAGGCATTTTCTATTTTTGTTTATTGTCCCACACAAACCTGATTGCTGTTGCTTTAGAAGCAGCAGCCACTGAAGGGCAACCAATAACTCCTGGCTGTGGAAATGCCAGCATTTACCTTTTGTAAATTTTTTTTTACTTTCTGTAAAACTTTTACTTTTTTTTCAGCTCTAGCTTAATCCAGGTCAACTATATCAAAAGCAGGCTTTGGTGTGTGTAAAGCCAGTGGTCTGAATCCACCTGCACATACCAAATGAGGACAAATGAATGCCCTCAACAAGCAGCATGATCAGCTGGCCCAACTGCAGAGTGAGCAGGGAAACTCATCTCTACCTGTATCTAAGAAGGATCCCTCTAGGCAGATATTTATTGAAGAGCTGCCCTTATTTACTAAAATATTATTTAGTTACATGATAGGATTTCAGGCACTGAAAGCTCCAAGCTTAGCCCATTGCTTAAGGGCAAAGCTCTACAGCATCGCTGAGCTGGTGACCTTAACTCACCAAGTACTACTTTCTTAACAACCACTGTGGTTTTTAAAGCACTTTTTAATCACTGGATGTGAAATCTATTTGCTGAATTGATCGATTTTATAAGCTACCCTCTAAAATGTTTGGTCTCAGTGGACATCCTCCAAATGCCCTGATAAAGGAAGGGTGGGCAGAAATCTGGATAACTTTTTTTTTGGCTCCTCTCCCACTTTTCTTGCTCTGTCCTCCTGGGTTGGATTTAAATATGCAAAGCTGCATGAGATGTTACTTTTCAGAGCTACTCACTGAATGCATATCTTATTACACATGAAGGTGTTAATCTCTATGTAATCAACAGGTTAATTAGTTCATAATGAAGATGAAAGGCTCCCTGACTTATGTTGTTGCTGATTCTTTTAGGTTTTCTTTTGTTTTATTCAAATGACTATGGTGTGTTAATAACTTCTGCAATAAATCAGAGTAATTTAATCCAAGGCCTACCAGTAGCTCCATCCTGGATTTTGCTCATGTTAGGAGAGGCAGCTTAGCAACATTGCAGGAACATTGTTAGACACTATAACTAAATCCCACAAAAATTTACCCTGGTGCCTCCTGAGCCTTGTCTTCTTGTGTGCTATCTTAGCCCTTTCCCATGGCAAGCAACTACACAGCTTGAAAAAAATCATTCAAGTAATCAGTCTACTTCAGGTATAACTCTTGCAGCTTATGTCCTATGAATCAAACCAAATTTGTGAATACAAAAGCCTAAAATGGATGCTGTACCTTCAAAAGTTTTGTCCAAAGTAGATTAGGTTGTGTGTTTGTATTTCCACCAGCTCCATGTATATTCACTTAAAAAGATCAGAGTTAACCAGCTCTGCTGTCACTTATAGAATTATTTATCCTTTTTACTGGAAAATTACAGCAATTCAATACTTTTAACAAAATCCAATAAAACTTTCACATTGCTTTTTTCCCCCCACAGCATCTATTCAAGGTGGTATACAGATGGAAACCTGAGATTCAGAGAAATTGGTTGAACCCACCAAAGTTGCCCTGGAACTGTTTAAGCCTAAGCCTCTTCAGTCAAAACTTATATATTTCTCAACAAGGAAATACTTTCTACACTTTTTACAGTTAGCACTGCACCACCAATTCTCCAACCCATGTGTATTCTGATTTTGCCCAATAACCTCCAAGATTGTCTCCTTTTTTTTTTAAATTCCTCTATTCATTAAGTCAAACTGATCAGTAATATGCAAAACATAGTATTTTATGCTTCCTACTGCATGTGGGAAACAACAGAAGAGTACAGTGCCCATACTATCCTAGGCAGTAGCCATCTGCAGTGCAAAGATGCAAAATTCTGCCTTTACAATAATGTCTCCCTTTGTTCCTTTTTGATAAGCAAAAAAGGAAATTCTACATTCAGGTTCAGATCTACAAAAAACAACTCCACAGCCACTGCAAGGACTCAATACAGAATTCCAAATTTCAAAAGCATGAGATACACTGTACCAAGCACTCTAGGCAATGACTCATGTTTAAGCAGTTACACCATGACGATGGTTCTGTATTTCCTTTCAGCATAAAAGAAATGTTCTATTTGGATCAGTCTTCATTTAAAGGCAAGTTACAATCAAATGCAATGCAATTTTGTATTATAAAGTTATCAAAATAAAACAAGGGAAAGATAAATCAAAACGCACAACCCAAAATCTATTTATGTTATTTGGAGACACTGCGGACTTGTCAGTTACTCTAGAAGAATTTTATGGAAATATAATTAAACTCCAAAATCAAATCACTTTTTTCTCTCATTATATATAGGCCGTTTCATAACAAGACATATTAGGAATACTTGCCTTGCTTGCATGATGAAAAAAATCCTGTTTACTTTTATTATCAAGCATCATATTAAGAACCCCAGCCTGCAAGTGCCATACTACCTTTTGAAGAAACTAATTGCAAGCCACTTTCAATATTTCTTCTGTTTTTAATTTAATACCCTCAGAGAGGCATAATTGGGCTGGAAGGAAGAGTATTCACTGAAGTCATGAATTTGCTGTATAAATACAAACAAGGAAGAAAGCTAATACAGTAAGGGACTGTGGGATTAATTTTGAAATTGTCTGATTAGTGGATTGCTGCCCGTCGATAATTGCCTTAGATTTTCCCAAGGCCCTGTCTTTATTGGAGTCTGGAAAGCGCATCTGCCCACAGATTCTGTCAATCAGGTCTTGCAGCTGGGAGGGTCTTCAGAGAGCACACGATTGTGAGCCTGCTGGGGCAAGTTGTTAGACAAAGCAATATATACCAGGCATGATGAACAGTCAATCTCTGGTCCATTGATAACATTTTGCTTACTAAAATTTTCCCATCCCATTTGGTATAAGCTCTTTCGAGGATCATTTTAGTGAAGTAACATTCAGCTGAGTTTGAATGAAAAAATAACAGGTGTTTCTGTCTGTAGGATACAGTAAGGCACTGTACACACATTAAATAACACAGTACACCTCTTGTCTTTTTCCCCCTCCCTTTTTTTTTTTTTTTTTTTTTTTTTTTTTTTTTTTTTTTTGAGGTGAGATGAGCTTTGCTCCCTAGGATGCTATTAGGAGAACTATGCAACATCAGAAGTTTACAAGTTCTAAAGCCACCCAAAGGATAAAAGAATAATTTTGATAGTCACCCAGAGATTCTGAAGTAGATGTTGCTAAGGCGTAGCCTCATTTAATTACCTCTTGAAATAAGTAACAAGTAATTCCTGTAATTACTTCTAGCTACAGGAAAATAAAAACCGGAACCTTGCTTCTGTTTTCTGAAGAAAACTACGAACATGCACCCTCAACCAAATGAAATGTGAGCAGGCATTACCTGGCATGTTGAGCTGCTGCTCTGCAGTGAAGATCTGCTGACCAAACCCACGCTATTTTTAGAACAATCAAAACACTTTTTAAAAAACTCCGGATACCAATCCTAGCCATATTTAGGTCTGTCTTGCCAGCAATTAGTCAGAAACATACAAAATAGATTTGACTATGTACGTGGCTTACAAACAGGAATGTAATAATGGCAAAAATGTCACACATATTTATATTTTTCTTCTGTAGTGAGTATATTGGACATTTTTTTTTCAGCTACAATTGTACTTTTTTACTATCATCAAGATACAGGGGGGCTGCTGAAATGCTGTAATTGCTTACATACATTGCCAAGTTAACAAAGCCTCCCTCTGAGGCCAGGGTCACTCATTTTATTATGACCAGCAAAGCCTCAGTTTGAAATGCTGACTAACAACATTAATGTTGTAATTAACACTGCTTTTACAGCCCACATTGTTAAATTCTGTGGATTTGACAAGGAAGCTGATACTACTGAAACACAGTTTTGCGGGTTCTGAAACACAGCACCTTAATATGTAAATCCCATCTGAGCAGTCACAATCCCATTTGGATACACTGGAAATCCCAGTTCACTGACAATGACTCTGAGTTTGGTTGGGGCTTCACGCATTGTTTAGTTGTTTTTGTTATTTTTTTTTTATTATTTCTATAGACAGAATGCCAGCATTAGCTTCTGTTTGATGCTAACAGTGCAAAATGTGTTTTCAAAAGGGATACGATAAGCTCATAAAAGGGATTATGTGATGTGATGAGACTGAATCCAGTGGAGACTGAAGTATGGACTCCTGTCTGACCTTCTGCTCCTAATAAGCTTTCAGTCTCTCATGTAAAGACCAAGCCAGGAGAGGACATTATAACATCTCTGGAGAAAAGCCTTCCTTCAGGTTGTGAATTCAAGCACTCAAGAAACACCATGTATACATACCCTTGGCCTCTATGCTATGGATATGCACTACACCATTACCTTGCTTCACATGACATAATCATGCAATATTTCTCCTGTAGAACCCATGTCCTGCTTAGTCCAGAGGACAGGCACTCCAAAGGACACCCTCAAACACTTCCCAACTTTCAGGTGCCTGATTTGTCAATTTAAGCATCATTCCTTTACTATCTTTTCCCATATTTAAAGATCATGAAGAAGTTCTCCTCAAATAGAGACAGAGTTGGGCCTTCCCATATGGTTGTGATCCGATAGCCCCCAAATCAGTTGATACCATAACTGTCACCCTGATTTTTAGGAAAGTGTTCTAGTATTTCTTATAACTAACTCAGATATGAATTACATTTGAAGGACTCAAAGCATATGCTTAAATAATGAAATTATACTTATGTTTGAAAACAAAGCTCTGCAGTGCTCTGGTTTACCTATGAGTAAACAGCTCACTGCAGATTATTAGGGGAAAAATAAAATGAGAAGAGACTTGCATAGAGAAATAATCATAAAACAGTGATATACTCTTCAAAGACAAGCAAAGACTTGAGGATGCTATTCCTCTCACAACCAGAAAAGGAGCTGAACAATAGTTCAGATGGTTTTGACAGCAAGCAATTTTTGTTTCAGAAATGAGCTGAAGTTCCACTCTGATAGGTGGGATTTTTTTATCGTTGTTCTGCTGGTTTCTAAAAAGGGCCAGACTGTCATAGGTCCATCAAATTCTGCAGGCAATGGAAGGCATGCAAAGTGACATTGGTCCCACAAGAAACACACTGCTGCAACTCGATCCAATCGAGAAGATTAGCACTCTGAAATGTGGGAAATGGACTGTGACAGAAACTGTCAAGGAATTCCCACTGCCAGGCAGACATTTTCCTCCTGTATAATTTTGAGTGTTTTTATTAATTTTATAAGCTTTACTGCATGCCCTTCCCTTCCATGAACAATGCCTCCAGAATGTCATTACACACAATAAACTAAGAGCCTGCCAACATTGTAAGATGCTTCTTTCAGCTCTTAGATTATCATCCATGTCCCAGAAAACATAATGCCTCAGAAAATGTATCGAAGATTAACATACCTGGGCTACTGTGTCTAAATAAAGAGTCCATAAGAGACAACACCCTGAGAAACTTCCTCAAATTTAAAACTGAATAAATATCATCTCAGCCATAGAGTATACCAGGAGAGACAGTTTTTCTGGTAAGCCTCTCTAGAAGTTAACACACATGTGCTTGCACAAGAAAAGCTATTCACTAGTGCAGATCTCAAATCACTGACACTGTATGCTGTTGAAAAAAAATTCTACAAAGTATACTAATGGTTGGCTATTCTGCTATTTTCAGCTTCTGATTGGCTCTGCATCTACCCCTGTGCACCGAAGATACCAGCACACTAATTTCAAGGGATGGCTTGATGTCATGGCTTTCTTTCCAAAGCAATGACAAACTCCAGTCGTTCAAGGACTCTTCCTACAAGACATAAATGAGTAAATTCTCATGGTTGCAACTGCCTGCTATGCTGGAGCACTCTCACCCTGCTGTGTCACTGGACAACACATATATTATATGTGACAGCTGCACTCTCTCAGCCTAAAGTGCTGATGAGCAAGGATTGATCTACTCATAATAAACTAGTTAGAAACAGCGACACTGGGAAATGAGAAGCAAATCAATTAACAACACATTCTTTCTCCCACTCGAAGCCAAATGGTTCCATACTATTCTGTGACAATATGCACTGCTATGAAATACAAAATTTTGTTTAGCTATAACAAATACTCATAATTACTCTTTTAACCTTCATGTGAGGTACATAGAGTAAGAAATAACCAGGCTCAGATTTCATTACTACATTACCTTTATTACTACTATTTGCATTTCATCATCTAAGTTGATTACCATAAGACCATTTACATCTCCAGGATGTTCTTCTCCAAATGCCTCCATTCCCTTCCATTTCCCCTTTCCTGCCCCCCCCCCCCCCCCCCTCTCTCCTCACCATACCAAAAAGCAGTCACGGTGCCAATATACAGCCTCTGGTATGT
This sequence comes from Heliangelus exortis, assembly GCF_036169615.1. Taxonomy (NCBI): domain Eukaryota; kingdom Metazoa; phylum Chordata; class Aves; order Apodiformes; family Trochilidae; genus Heliangelus; species Heliangelus exortis. Next base: position 17,959,883 of record NC_092424.1, on the reverse strand, counting down.
AGCAGTTTCTTCTTTCTGCCAAGCTATTCCACACATCTAATTCTGAGGTGAAAACACTTTCCTAAGATTTCACTTCTATTCAGCCTTTGTAAATGACCCCTGAGCATAATGGTTCTTCTCATGACATTATTTCCACATACCTCATCATGAGTCACACACAAAAAAATTCACTGCTTGACCACAAATAAAAGCCTATTCTTTACTAGAAACATGACTGATGATGAGATACCAGAATGCAAAACTCCAGCTTAGCTCATTGCACACTGAAAACACTTTAGATTCAGTAACATACAAATGTAGTAGGATAACTGGATCTGTAAGAATAGAAGAAAGTAGCACTTCAATTAACTTTTCTGAGGTGATGGTCTCCTGATTACTTGTTGAAGACAAGTAATCCTCTCCACAAATAAAGGTCTGGACTCAACCAGATTTGAAAGAAATTATGTGGCTCCCCAGTTTACTAAGTGCTCTCTTCATTGTTGCTCTTTGTTGGATAGACCAAGAAAAGGAGATAAAACAAAAATACTTCCAATAATATTAATTGGACTGTTGTGTGGAGTATGCTCTGGTTGTCTTCAATTCAAGAAGATGATGAATAAGGTAAAGCTCTAACCCACGAAACTAGGAGTAAGCAATCCCATTTCAAAAGCTTGTTAGCTCCTAGTCAGGGATAGAGAGCAGGTGAAATGAGATTTGAGTGCTTTACCCTGAACTTTTGGTTAGATTTAGAATTTTCAGTGGAATGACAGTCATCCCACTGGGCATGGCCATTGATGCTCTTCCACTTCTAAATGATGAAGAATCTCTTAGAGTTCTCAATGCAACTAGCACATGCCCACAGGAGATCTAACAGCCAGAATAACCACATGAAAACAAACATATTAACAGCAGCAACCTCCTTGTACCAGAGAAGCAACACTCCAATACTGAGCCCTCTCAGACTGAAGAATTTAAACTGTCGATCTCAAAGTTGCAGATGCTGTAGTAAAGTCTGTGGTACAATACACAACTTCTTATTATGTGCTATTCAACTCTAGATCTCTAGATATTAGCTTAAGTTGCAGAAAAGCTTTATGAGAATAGGCTTACCTATTATGAGTGACTCAATTGTATCCATCTGGAAAAATACACAACCAGTCAAAGTCCCAAGACAAATCAGATGGAAGTGGCTGGTCATCTCCTAGAGACACTTTTGATTAAACAGCACTCTTCAACAGCTTCTGGCAGGAGGTAAATGTAGCCAGCAATGGAGCACTGAAGGCACCATTTTGAGGCTCAACTGGAAACAAGAAACCAAAGTCTCTAAAAACTAGTCATGAAGTTTGCTCTTAGAAACACAGATGCATCAGTTACTTGTGAAGCTCTATGGAGTATGGGTTCACAATAATTTATCAAGATGAAACACTTCCAAACACTTACAGCTTCTACATGCCTGTGAGGAGGGTGAAGAATGGTTGGGACCAGAAAACCAAGCTGCTGCCAAATCTCCAGAAGGCCTCTAATGAGGAGAAGTGGAACTAGTGACTTGCCTAGTTTTTATGTATACCCAGAGATATGTCAGCTCCCTCACAACCCTCAAGGAAACCTTGAACAAAAAGGAGTAACACAGAGTAACGTGAATTGACATAACCACCTGGTCCCCCCCTCCCTTTTCTAAGAGGACTGGAATCTTGAATTAGGATTTCCTTATGCAAAGCCAAGTAGCCAGACAAATTACCCCCAGGAAGGCTAGAGAGGCAATGGTGCTATTCTGGCTGAACCAAGAACTCAGCATTCACTTCAGAGTGGACGAGGCTCCTTATATAAAGCTCTGAAATGAGGCAAGTATGATTCATGTTTGGTTTGTAGCTTCCCGGCAGAGTTCTTAAGTGTAATTGTTGTTAAACAAATACAGACACTAAGTTCAAGATGCACTACCACAAAGCTGTTAGATTATTTGTTCCCCTGAATTATGCATTACTTTCATCCGGTATGCAATTTTTCTAATGGAAGTACCCCACAAAGCCCCAAATTCCAGCACATCTATATGCCATATGGACAAGCTTCTCCAACTGTCTGCTCCTCATGGAAATTCTATTTGTTTTCCTATTGATTTTATTATGTTTAACAGCATACTAAATCATTCCCGAGGTTGACAAGTTTCTGGAAAATTGATATACGCGGTCTAAAACTGCCTGAGGCAGGAATAAAACCAAAACAAATGGCTTCTTTTAAACTCTTGATTTGCATTACTACAGCCAGGCATACAAGTGCCATCTTGTTTGGTAGAAGAATTCTTCTCCTTTGTGTAACATCTAAAGCACAGGAAATCTTTAGAAGCTCTTCTTATGAGTCCGCATAGTGGAGAAAGGCAATTGCAAAATACCAGACTATTTGAGTGAGGGTGGAACTAAAAAAGCAGGTTGTCATTTAAGATCAATGGGCTGGATTCTCTTGTGGAGAGGTGGAACAGTGAATAGATGCCTTGGAATCTACAGCTTTAGGCAAAATTAAAATTTTTAGTGAGATTTAAGAACTCATATTTAATTCTTTCCCTGAGAAACTGTACTTTGAAGCATTCAAGTAAGATCAGGATGAAGCAGAGTTGGGTTTTGTTTTTTTCAAATCTCAGAGCCACTATTAAGCACTACAAAATTTTTTCCAAAGATTGGACTGCATTGTTAAGGGCCTTTCAAATGAAAAAAAACACCCAGCCAGTAATGTTTTCTTGGTTCAGAAACTAAAAGGGAAAATGAATCAAAGTTCTTGATACTTTTGACGTGAGAAATCCGAAAGCCACAAAAGTTCAAGAGGAAAATGGATTAAGAAAGAATTTTGACATCTCTTGACAAAACCTGAGAAGGTCATATGAACAAATACTCAGCCTTGTTAGACTCTTGCTAGGCTGTTACAATGGCAGTGTTCTGGCAAAACAAATTAATTAAAAAAAATTCAGTAACAAACAAAATATTACAAAAGGAGAATATAGTCTTCATATTAGCCATTGAAATTAGCTTCAGGAGAAGAACAAGCTTACCTTCTTAGAGAAAGCCAAGTAAATTCAGTTCATTGTGAAGTATTTAGAGATCCTTAGATACTTAGAGATCATAAATACAGCTCTGTAGAACTTTAATAATTTTACTGATGGAGACTGCAAAAAATATGGCAGCATTATCAGTAAATGCATCCCTTGCAGAAGAAAAATGTACTAGCTTGTTCACTTTTATCTCTTTTCAGACACTAACATGGTATCACAGTTTCCTATTTTGTACCAACAAATTCCACTTTAAGTATTACCTGAAACTTTCAAAAGGTGTGAGAAACATGGTTGCAAGATATACTGACATAAACCAGTCTTTTTTAATTTGGTAGACAAAATATAGGGATGGTATTAAGATCCAGCTCCTTTTTTCTACCTGCTAAATGACTCCATTATCTCCTAAGTACATTGTCTACAGTTGGTGCTTAATTTTGAAAATTAAAGCGCAGAGCTGAGAGATTAAATTATGTCAAACTTTTCCTAATTAAAATATAGTCCCCATGTCCATGGCTATTTGGCTATTAGATAGAAACCTGGTCATCAAAGGTGTTTCACACTCACTATAGGGTGTGGTCTGTGCTCAAATGCTAAAGACAGAGGAGTTTCTGCCAACTTACAGGTTGAATTGATGACTTCAAAGTTTGATGACTTCAAAAGAATAAATGTCCAATACACCAAAAATCCACTGGAGAGACCAGATACATGTGGCTGTCGCTGGAAGCTCTTCTGCCACTATACCATTGCCTGTCCTTTGCAAACTTGGACAAATTGGTAAGACCTTCGAAACATCACCAAAACAGAAAGTCTCTAGGGTGGAAGAAACAAACCTCATGTGCTAGGCAGGAAACAATGAGCATTCCTGTTAAAGCAGAAGTCTAGAAACACTTTGTAAACAGCAAGAAGTTTTTAATAGAGAATTATGCCTTCATGACCACACTGTGTGAAGAGAAGTACTGAAAAATGGTTCTACACTCAAACCAGGCAGAAAAACATGTTGTATCTAAGATGGAAAAAAAAACTTTGTATCAAGTTGAAGGAGTCCAAGACAAACTAGAACGACTTTGTTCAATCAGGAACACCATCAAGACATGGGTTGTAGCCTGGTATTAAAGCTCAGGATGGTGTGTATCTTTCAGAAGGTGAGGTCAGTGTATCCTCAGAAGCTCATCCTTAAGCTGAAATGTTGCTGATGGAGCACATATTGAAAAGAAGGACACCTAAGACTGTTAAATTACTCTTAGAACCAGTACACCAAGAAATGATGGCCAGAAATGTTTTTATTTTGAACAAGTATAGAACAACATAAATGTCTTTGGACATGTTTGAAGCAAGTTCCTTATACTCCAAGGTACATCCAAGTCTGTTAATCAATGATAACTGAACAGTTAACAGTAAGACAGGTAAACAGACATCCTAATAATGTCACTCAAATTAAATCTGCGTGTTTCTGAACCATCAATAGCATTAGCAGATGCTTTTTTTCAGTCTACATTTGAAGCAATGTCATCATCAACTTAAGATCACTTTTTTCCTACAACTATTTACCTTCTTTTAGAACCTGAACCAGAAAACAGGCAAACTGAATGGCTGTTTTTTTGAAGGGGCACATTAGATTTGTCTGCTTGTACAATACCAACTAAAGACTGAGACAGCAAAACTTGCACAGAGAGAACAGATAAAAGATCTGTCTGACAGTCCACTGGAATTTCGCTTGCTCTGCAGACAAAACAACAAGGTTTCTTGGAAGTAATCCAATAAACTGTTCCAACAATTATTAACAGAAAGGATTCAAGAGATGTGGAAAAACTGTTAGATTAAAAAAAAAAAAAAAAAAAAAAAAGGGAAAGCAGCAAGGCTGAAGGATTCAAAAGTTGTTCATTTTCCACATTCTCATTAAATGCCTGAATTTCCAGAACCTTGCTGACATTACTTAACCTTTAAAACGAAGGATCAATCATAAAAAACCCTGTCATAAAACACGAATAAGATCCAACGTTATCCTCAATCGAGGAATATCAACATTAAGCACTTTAACTTCCACTCTTTCTCCAGGACCTAACCCCAGGCTTCTTCTCTTCTTCACTTTAGAAAGTTTTGCTTCTGTTATATTTCGCACTGGAATCAAACCTGATTTTCCCACACCAACATCAACAAAAACTCCAAATGGCGTCGCATTTTCAACTTTTCCAGTTAAAACAGCACCAACACTTAGGTCTTCAAAGCAAACTATGCTTCTTTTGAAGTCAGGTTTATCAAAATCTGTTACGAGAAACAAGAAACAAAAGTAAGATACTAGAGGAAAGAGCTTGTGATATTTTCTACAGGACTCTTTCAGGTTTATTTGTCATTTGACCAGATGTCATGTCAAGGTAGCTCTAAGGTCCCAAGTACTGCTTTTGTGACATTTTAAAAATAAGGACCCATCTTTGGACTCGATGATCTCTGAGGTCCCTTCCAACCCAGCCAATTCTATGATTCTATCATCTGTGAAGAACAACTGATTTCTTGTATTTTATAATTCACTTTCAAAGACTTTGATTAATGGAGTAATAAGAATAAAACAGTGAACTCCATGGTACGAAACTCTCAGAGATGAATCAGAAGTGTGTAGCGACATTAGCGACTGACTGAAAAATTCTTTGAATTCTCTTGGAGCTGGGGAGAAAAGACTTGAGGTGGCTTTTACTTGAACTGCATAAATTACACATAACATTCTATTCCTATACGAATTGTATATAGGAAGGTGAATACTCAGACTCATCACATACTGAAAAGTCAACAATGTGCTGTTCTTAGGTTTGCTGTTCGTTTGCACCATAACATTAAAGAATCAAATACTTCCCATGACATCATATGATCAATTGCTTCTTTGAACTAACAACTTAAAAATCACACACATATGATTATAAGCAAGTAATATCCTAATACATTAAAGTTCACATTGTGCATTTAAGGACACAAATAGATCTTTTAAACTCCTTTGTTACTTGCTCATCACTTCCTGCTCCTGCAGAAAACCTAGCTACCCCATCTCAACAAATTCATTTTCAACCATTTCCTACTGCTTTTTAAACTTTTCCAAGAAATAATAAGATTACCATTTTACAATATATAGTACCATCAAACCTGGATTGCAAACATTTTCCTGTATCGGCCTTTGAGAAATAAAATACATCCTGAACAAGTTTATACCTAAATTTCACTTGAAACTCAATCACAGTCTGTAACGCCCTCAGGCTGTGGATCAGACCCCAGTCAAATATACAAACTGGCAAAACCAGAATGAATTTAAATGACATAACATTTTCTACTGAGGGAATTTACCTAATTGCTCAAGTCTAAAATGGTTCATACATTTTATATACATATCTGTAACACAGTATCCTGTGTGGTGGCACTTGAATAAAAAAAGCAACTAAAAGGCCGTTCAGGACATCGAGCATAAGAAGATTCAAAGGAGTGATAAAAATCTTTTTAAATGTTTGGAAACGTTTTTTCCTCATCATGCATGATTCAGAGTTACCTGATTTGCTGTTCAACTTTACTGTTAAAAAGACAATTCCTCGCAATAAATACCTTTCAAGATCTTGGTTAGAAAAAAGGTTTTTTACAATAAGATGATTTTAAAAATTCTATTCTTTCTGTTTCTTAAAACAACTCTTCGCATTTTCCTTTATACTAAAGCAAATCAGGAAAATATAAGAATTTCAGTTAAATTTAAGAGGATACATAGGAAAGCTATCCTTTGTATTTCCCTAATATTGCATCTTTACTGTTGGCAACAGTCTTGTCAGGAATGTAATTGTACGCAAGGATTATCTTCTGAATCAGGGTAGAATACAAACCATTGAACCTGCCTCAGCCCTGCTAGATGTGATGCATTTTATCCCAGTAAAAAGCAGGGTTGCAAAGACAGAGAAATAAAGCTATACAAGGCTACTAGGCTGCCTACAGTGATATTGAATGTACTGGATCAGCAGAAGATCAGTATTCCAAATGAAGATTCTGTATTGCTTTTATGTCTTCATATGCTGACAGTCTCTCCTACTGTAATTTAGATGTGACACTGCCAGAACAAATGGAGATATATAAAGTTATACATGTTATAAATACACATTTTCAAGACCACAAGTGGGAAACATTTATACTATCTGCAAGGAAACTACTAATGAACCTCAAAAAAGGGAAAAATAAATGTTTGGGATTTTTGAGTATAAGGTTATTATTTGTTATTACAAGTGTGCATCTTTGCTGCCTACCTTTATCTCTTGTTGTCATAAGAGAATCCAGATGTAAATTTAATTAAAGAAGAGCATGTCCAGATGTTTTACTTCATAGCTTACCTCATCTTTCTTCTCCTGCACCTCAAACTGTTCAGCACTACCACAAAGTTTTAACCAAGGTAGGTCATGAGCCATGTGCTCCAATTACACTTGCCTCCACGAAGCAGTGCAATAAAAAAAAAAAGAACTACACTCTACTTCCATTGCTGCTCTGAAGACCTTTATTACTGCTCTTTCAGCTTGGTCTCAGAGTTCACCTCCATGATGGAGAGCTAACACAGATTTAATCAGTATAAAGTCAACATATTGAAACTATTTCATTTGTTAACAGCCATACAACTCCCCTTCCTAGGGCTGAAAATGCCATGATTTAAGACAGGATTCACACTCCTTACCTACTGAGCTGGAAAGAAACGTCTGACTATGATATTGCCTTTACCTTGGCTGAGAAAATAAATGGAGTTACACATCCATGAAAATCTACTGCTGACTTTAGAAGAAGAAAATGTGCTGGTTTAAAACTGGTGTGTAGAACAATCAAAGTGAGATTACAACCTTCAAAACAAAGGTTTACCTGTTCGGATGTCAAAGCCTTCAGGCTGAGTGAGACCATCAATGATCAGCTGCAGTGTGTGCACTGTTGTGTTTAGCCTTTTGGCCGTGCCTTCCAGTCCTTCCTTTTGAATTACTGCATTTACTTTCTGCTGCATATCTGATTTTCCTATGTCATTTGCGTTTCCTCCAATGAAAGATAAAAACCTGAGAAGTTCAAACAAAGATACAGAGAGAGATTTGTAACATCCTCTAGTAGGAACTGAACTTTTGATAAAGTTAGGGAGTTAAATTACTTTTGCATTGATGTGTGAACAAAAATTCTGATTAAAAAGTATGAACAGTGAACAGTTTCCCAAGTGCTTATCCTCTCAACTCATCACTGATGAGACATACATAGAAACTTTGAGTCCATCTGTACACTTGTATCACCTGGAACAGACTAGAAAACTAGAAGCAAATTTGAAATGTAAATGACTTCTCAGAGTGATGATTTCATCTCATGCTAAAATCACATCTGTTTATGAACAAAAGATGTCTTTTATCATGAAAGCCCTGAAGAAACAAGTGAGAATTCTGTATTTTGGTTTTATTGTCATGCTAATTCAAATTAAAATGAATGACATTTTTTAAAAACAATAATAAATGTTTAAAATATTAAATTAATATGAATAATCTTTAACAAATCTGAAGAAAAACTTTACAGAAAATATTGTCTATGAGCTCCATGATTGACAACAACTACTTTTTCAGAAGCTAGGAAATTATCAAGTCAAAGTTGTTACTGTACATAAACATCCTTCCCTATTGTCAAATATATACACACCTTGCAAACTGAGACAAATTTGGATTATCACCTAAAAAGGCTGGAAAGAAATACTTTAAAATAAATGTCTTGATATATGATATTTTTCTAAAATAAAAGAAAAACCCCAAAGCACACACACACAGGTTTTTAGTTCAGCAGTGATGGCACATATGCTGAAAAGTGCAGAGAACAGATGATGAAAAGTTTACATTCAGACCGTACTCTTTACTATCAGTAGTGATGCCTTGGACATTTATTTATCACTGAACAAATGTCCTTATTTTACTAAATACTTAAAAATGAAAAAACAGTGTTTAATGGATATAAATAAATGAAAATGAGGGGGCAGCTTACAGCTCAGCCAAATTATACTAAATAAGACAATCTGTCCTTTTCTCAGTAGACACTTCAGTTATCTGTCTTGCTCTGCATCTCACCATGAATAAGCCCCTTCTACGTTGCTTTACAATATGCCTTACTGATGGAGGAAGGCATGTGTAGTTTTGCATATTCTCCACCACAGCAGACAGAATTATTGCCCCTGTTCCTTAGAGGCCAAGGAAAAGTTCCTTCTAAATTCCTAGAAGAGAGCTTTCCTTCCTGTCCTTATCCTGCTTCACAACAGGTGTAAACTATAAGCGGCAAAAGAAGTGCTGACTTGCAGGTTCCCACCCTGCACTTGGGAGCACTGGGAGACATTACAACTCTCTAAGAAATCCAAAGCCTGTGGTACTCATCCTCTTCCCTCCCTCTCAAAAATACATGCTATGCTTTTATCAAAAGCTGAGGCAAGTATTTCTTTTGGCAGAAGAGAGTGGGGTTTTGTTTGTTTTACCATCTTTTTTTTTTTTTTTACCTGAGGAACCCATCTGACATTATCAGGTGGTGAGTGATAAGAAGTTCCATGCACTGAAATACAAAATTGTCTTTTTCAGAAAATATAAGTTGAAGGAACACAATTAAAGCAATATCAGATTTTCAGTAAATCACAGAATTAATCTTTGAGCGCAAATGCTTAAATGATGTTCAAACGACATTCAAATGTTCACTCAAAGCCATCCACTAATTTTACCAAAAGGACATCTGTTAAAACCAGCTATCAGGACTTCTACTTTTTTACTGAAGTGCAAGCATGGTGATTTAAGTATGTTGTTAGCTCAAACACAGAGATTTGCAATTAATAATGCTATATTTAACTTTCAGATTAACTTAATGCATACAAATCTTTCATGTGACAATGTGTGAAAAAAAGCAATAAGGATTTGGTAGATGATACTGGTTTCTGAATTTCCTGACCTTTGTTTTGACTGACTAAACTTTGAACTTGTGGCATTCCCTTTTAAAGTAGTCTGACACGGCCTGGAAACAAACATCAAAACAGATGCAAATTTATAATACAGATACAATTCATTATTTTCTGTATATTAACAACAATACACTACTACTACTCAAATATTCTGTCTAATAAAAGCCTACATACAAAAACTAATAGACCTTCCATGAAACCATTTTCTGTTGGTTCCCTAAAAGTGCTTGCAATGCTAATACTGAAACACACGTAGGTGCAGGCTCTGCACAGCACTAAGAGGGGCTGCTGGCTGCTCACGCTGATGGATGGACAATGCTCCAGCAGAGCAGCAGTGACAGACTGCAGCTGCCCCAGCTTTGACTGACGTGCCAGATGTAACCTGACAAACTCAACCAGCCTCATGACTCAACCTTCTAAATAATGCGGGCTTTGCCGCCCACCCCGATAAACAACTTTGCTGACATTCACTTTAAATGGACGTTCCGCTTGAGTACCCCTAAAGTAACATTTTTTTCCCCATCAGGATTATTGCAGAAGCACATTTACTTTGTAAGTGGTGGGTGGGTTTTGCTGCCAGAAAGCACAACCACAGGGGACAGTCACCAGAGTGTTAAAAACCCAGCCCTTCACGTACAAAACTGTCGACCCCATGGATAATGCAACCAGAATGCACAACGATATGTGCAGGCTGCTGGCAAGAAAAACACCCCAAAACAGGACACAACCCAGGTGCCTGAGTGTTCAATTACTATTCCTGAAAGTTCTCACCCCCTCCTCCTTCCTCTGCCTCCCCCACTCTCCGGAAATCCCGATGGAAGTATGCATCTGATGTTAAAAAGGATTCCTCATCTAGACAAGGGTGGTAGGCTGGGCCCTGTTACAAATTAGTTATTTAAATAACTTAACATGGTTTCTTCTCCACCTGACGATGATGCCTAAACATGAGCAGAAGTCTAAATACATGGCAAGTCTCAACAGCAGCAGAATTATTTATGTTCTAAAAATCAGACATTTGGTTAAGAATATTTCAGAGTTACAAGGTATATTATAGGCAGAACAGAGCACAAGGCCCAGCATGCATATAGATACACACAAAAAATCTTTAACAGAGGCAATGTAGTTCTGCTTTGGAACTTTTCATCTTTTTAGGTTAGGTTTGGGTTAAAAATATGTATTATGATATTTCAAAATAAAAAAACCCCAATTTCTTATTGCTTACAGATGTAGTTTAAAAAATACTAACAAAACTAGTTAAATATTTAATGTATCATTTTCACTCAATTGACCATAGTCTGAGGGCAAATAGAATAAAAATCAATAGAAAGCACAAATCTCTGACTCTACTGTGGCACATTATATTGATCATTTCTATTTTAAAATGTCATTGCTAAGACCAAAGTTAAAAAGTTTCCTTATTAAAAAAAACAACTCAACAACTTCCTCCTAGAGTTATTTCAAGGTCAGAAAAAAAGAAGATATAGTCAGTAATTAGACTATAGGGGGTAAAAAGAGTTTTCCCTTAATTTTGATGTTTTAAAACTATCTCACTACAACCTTTGAATGTTTCATTTACCCAGTTTGTAAGTGACAGTTTCAACTGTACAACACAGGAACAGGAATGATTTGTGCAAAAATAAAAGCCTTCAAGCCTTTTCCTGGCTGCATATGTGAGCTAAATAATACACTGCAGTACTTCAAGTGCTATGTTTATTTCCTAGAAAGACAAAAACTAAAGAAAAGTTAGCAGACATGGAAATAACAGACAAAATGTTTCTTCAGAAGTAAGGTCATTCTTTTACGACAAACTATTCTTATGTCCTCAAATACTGAGTCCCTGAGTGAATGGCAAACTTTCTGTTCAAGGCAAACCAACTCAGATAAAACTGCCAGTCATGGGAGAGACATTCACAACACATCAAGATTTAGGTGGGTTAGAGACTTCAAGTTTTATGATTTTGAGATTAGGAGGATACTCGGAAACTTTTGCAACCTGAGTTTTAAAAGAAAGCTTTGCAGTCTTACAGGACCTGCAGAGAATGGTCATGGCTAAAACACTGATGTTTTTATTTAATACATAATTTCATCCATCTTACCCAGATAAAGAAAGAAAAGTAGCATAAATGTAACAAATAAGCACATCATGTTCACTTAGCACACACATCTGCACAAAATTATAGCACAGCCCTTGCAATGCTTAAATGATAATGCAAATTTCAGTGGAAAGCAAAAGACAGTCAGAAAATAATAAAAATATTACCAAAGGACGCCTTCATTAAATTTTTAAGAAGTTACTTTAAACTCCCCAAAAAGCTTCTTATTATGTGCAGGAGTTCTATAGCTTTGCAGGGGTTTTAGTCACAGTCATTTTTGTTTTATGTAATCACTTCCAGCAACACGATTCAAGAGCTGGGAGTACTGGATTCATTACATTAAAGCAACACGATACGCCATTACATCTTGTCACAGTGCACACAGGAATTAATGGTAATGCAACATAATCACTCTGAAAACAAAACAACTTTGCATTAGTGTGTGCTTTGTTAGGTAAAATGTATATTCATGACAGTAGCAAACTTAAATTATGCAGACAGTTATGTTTTAGTAATGTTTTCAGATTCAAAGGCATTATCCGTGTAACACAGAAGTTGACTGGTCTTCTTCTCAGTAGCCTCAATTTTTGACTACTGATGCAGCTTATATAACAAATAATACTTGTGCATTAATTTTCATAATTAGTTGCTGGACACAGAAAGATATAGTCTCAACTATATTTAAAACTAATTACGTAGTTTAACCATGTAAGTGTATTTAACCAATATGGTTTTTGTCCAATGCATATAAATGCATGTATTAATATTATAGATTATCTGAGTGCATGCTGAAGACTAGAAAGGTCTCAAATAGCTCATGACATTTTTAACAATCTAGGAAACAATGAGTTTCCAAATGAGCAAAGAAATTCAGCTACACTGCAGCATAGCCCCTTTCTTATCCTACTGCAAGGCACACTGCTGTCAGCTGTTTTCATGACCACTGACACTTCACAACCTAAGCGTAACCTAAGATATAAAAGTGAAACACAGTTGGCTATCCACAAAGAATTAATACCACAATTAAAGAAGAACATTTCATGACAAGTTTGGTTTTTTTAATTCTTAATTTTTTAAAATTCAATCAGTAGGAAATTACTTAAGTTTGAAAAATTTAGAAAAATGAAAAATGGGTCTAGTATTTTTAGTGTTGCTGGAGGATAATTATTATTTCCTAGTTCTAATAATTCTTGTTAGCTGTTTATTTTTCATCACATCAAACTTTTAAAATATCTTTATCAGATGGCAAATAGTACTGAAAACTTTTTCTGCTCTTATTATTGAGAAGGTAACTTTCAACAATACATCCTCTAATACTCCAGCTATTAATAGTCAGATCTGCTAATGAACTGGCCTTCTAGACTGATGAATATGAAATATTTAATGGGTTTAATGGTTTAAGACTTGTTCTTCTAAATTAGGGCTAGCCATTTCCAATTGGAAATGATAAAGATTGAATAATTTATTGATTTTAGCTTTTTTTTTTAGGATTTAAAAAAAGAGAAACTTAAGACTTCAATAGAAGTATTATTTTGCATATGAAATAGTTTGAATATACACACACTTGCATATGCATGTACACTCCTAGTGAAGTGGACAAAAGATGTACATGACTTTGTAATGAATTAAAGGAATGGCATCCTACCACAGTGAAAACTCCTGCCCTCTAAAATATTCACATGTAGACTGCATTACTAAATGGAACAGAGCAATTTGTTTTCAGTACTCAAACAGCATACTAAGTAACTGATCTATTCCCTTCCTGATTTCTCTTCCCCCTAAGGATCACCTCAATTGCTGTTACACCAAGTTACAGAAGCAGGCCAGCCAGCAATGAGCTGGAAGTGCTGTCAATGGACAAGTGCAAAGTTGTAGAAAGGGTAGGAGAGGGAGACCCTTCTTATGAGGTCTCTTCCTGTTCAACAGTTTTCCTTTTGCATTACCTTAAATATCAGCACTTGCTCCCAAAGTTGTTGTTGTTGCTACTTGTTGTTGGTTTTCAGCAACACAACTGAGTTACTGCAGCTCAGCTGCTGTGTCCACCCACATAAAAGAGTAGCAGAAACACCAGAAATATCTGAAAAGTCATCAATCCATCTACAGTGATATACACAATGTTATCAACATGATGCTCAGTGCAGCAGAGCATTTAACTCCAAATGTTTTCCTTTGGCGAAGAACAGGCACACGAATGAGTGCTTTGCTGAATCCCTTGGGGATTTCAAAGTCCTTTTGGGGATATCAAGAAGGATTGTATCAATATATAGCAAAAGGTAGAAACATAAATCTTTACTGCAAGTCACTCTTCTCAGTATGCCAAAAACCGTTATGATACAACCAACCACAGTGACCAATATTATCCTCTACCAGGCAAGGTCCTAAACCTGGGTAATTAGCCAGGGAAGATGCATTATGCTAAATCACAGCTCTAGATCTTTTATAAATATTGGTAGAATATTTCTAAGTCAGACTAAAATACAACCTGTCAGCCAGATGCTGCAATTTGTGAACAGCAAACACATTCTGAGTGCCAACCTTTGATAAAGAGCATTTTTATGAGATATAAATAAAAATCAGTAAATGTTAAGATTCAGTCATACGAAACCAACTGCACCCAGCAGACTGATACAACAAAGAAAAAATATTGCATTTTCTTTCTAGCATTTTGTTTTATAAGCATAACCTGGCTGTAACTTCTTGGGACTTCCTAAACGTTTCCTCCATTTTCCTAGCAGTGCATTTACAACATGTACCAGGAAACTGGATATGCTCTACATGTTGTATTAATTGTATATTGAAGATCCTGCCATTTTAGAGTGGTTTTCACATATAGACTTTTCAGAAACTTAAAAACCAGCTTTACTTTGAAATAAAATACCCTGCCTACAGTGTTGGTTTTTTAATTTAACTTTTAGGAACTCCTGATTTGTAACATTTAGAGGTGTCTGGAAGCTTGGTCACCCCACATGACAAAGCCAAGCTTTGGCAGTGTGGAAACCAAAATGAACAAGATGTTATGGTCATCTTCAGAGCGTGCTAAATCATCAGTAGGATGTTTTTCAACAATTTTACAGAAATTGTACAGATTTTAAGTTAAGATGTTTAAATGCCATAAATCAACCATACCAGCACCATTTGTGCCACTGTAGTAAAAATTACATCAGTGTTTCCATTACAAAACCCCTGTTTTTCAGGGGTTTCTAATTCAGCCATAAAAATTGGCTCCAGCTTAGAGCTTGGCAACCAAAGTCACCACTGGGGAGCAATTCTTTTAACCATTTTTTTTTAATATGGATTGGCCTTTCAAGCTACAAAATAGTTCAGAAAAAGAAAATTAGTGGTTTTAAATTTAGGTGAACTTCTATCCCTGAAAAACACTGCTTTAAAACCTGATAATTTTGTATGTCATGAATCTGTAATGTGGATTGCTGCCTTTGGGTAGTTTGGATAGAAGCAGTGGGTAAAAATCACCATCTCATTGTGTTTAAAAATAAATGTAATTTTCCATTAAAACTTTTAATCCAATAAAATTTTCACAAACGATTTTCTCATGGCTAGATGTGGTAGACATTGCATGAGGAAGTTTTTATGACTCATTTATGCAGCATCTATTTCACTCATTTTAGTTTCTGTGGTAAGAAGTATATAATACTGCATTTTCATGCCTCGAATCAAATCTGTCCAATTTCAGGACAACAATTCTCCCCTTTGCTAGCATGGATCCACCTGTGAGCTTGCCACGGTCCCTGACAAAGTTCTGTGTAAGCACAGAAAAAGAAATACTTTGAAAGCAGTAAACAAACAGAACTTTTAAAAAATGTATTTTGTTTAAAAATATTTGTTTTATATACTGATTTAACCCATCTCTATCAGTCTCAAATTTTCTCTAGTTTAGTACTAGCATGTTAAAATGTTGGTTTATTTCAGTAAGACAGCTACATACTGTGGACATATCTTCAGGTTCAGCTTCTCTGAAGCTTCCTCTCAAACATATTGTATGTATTGAAGTCAGTAAAACTTGTAAACAGCCTCAATAAGCTTTAGACTGAATCCTCCATGCAGTCTGAATTCATAGAATTTCTTCTTAATTCATATTTAGGGAGCAACTTTTTTTTGAAAGACACATCCTTAAGTTGCAACAAGCTTAACAGCTCATACACGCTTCTTTTGAAAAGTAGTTTAATCATTATTAAATATTAAGTATAATCATTATTAAATTACAGCATTAGTTGTTTGAGCAAAGGCTGTCCAGTTTATATTTATCCCTTATGTCATCAGTGTTAATTTTTAATACTACACTTCCTGGATTTTACTGTTTGCTGCAGAGATGTACTTTCTTCTAACAGCTATTTGCAATGAAAAAACATTAGAGATACTTGTCCCCTTTCCCACACCATTTTATGATAGCAAACTCATGCACATTAATAAAATCCATACCACAGAAATTATCACCTTCATATTTAACAAGCTTTTGAGGAAACTATCTTTTGATTGCAAGAAAAACAAAAATATTTCTGAACATGAGTATATGCACTCTAAATACTTTAAGACTTTTCTTCTTCCCGTATTAAATTACGTGTACAGATAAGAAGAAAACAGAGAAAAACCTCAAAGAAAATAGAAAAGACTGATCCAGTTAGTTACACAGACAGACACTTGGATCTAAATATTTAATCTGAAAATTCAGTCAAGGAAGGCGAAGCATTTGGTGAGAAACAGCCAACAGCCAATGAAACAGCTGGAAACTTTAAATTAACTGCATTAACCAAAGAGAAATTACATGATAGGTAGCACTGCTCTGTAGCCACGTCATACTTTAGCAATGGCTTTGCAGCTTTTGAAGTCCAAAAGCTTTGACCTTGGCCACATTTTCATAATCTCCAAGGTACCTTCTAAGCAGTGTTGGCTGTGTAAAAGGTGGCAGCCTGTGACTCAAACCACCATCTTTTGGTTGATATATAAAACTTGGGCTCATTCATTTGTATTTTTTTTTTTTTTAAATAGTGCTAATCCTGCATTGACTGCTAAATTCCATATCACAATTATATGATTTGTTGTATCTGCTAAAGTTGTCTTCAGAGTTTCGACTGTATGAGTATCTGATCTAGCCTATACAGTAATACACCTACTCATCACTTCTGGGATAAAAGTAATCTGTGTTGCTCTATAAATAAAGTCACAATTCTTTATTTTCTGACCAGTCTTTGTAATGGTATTATATATAGATAATTTCCTGTAGTATCCCACCATTAACTGGCTACATTTCTCTGCTCCCTGAAGCAGTCTTTCTACATCAGTCTTTAAAAGTGAAGCTGAAAACACTGAACACTTTTACTCATTATTTTGTTAGAGTCCCAGGGCTGGGAAGCTAAATGGATTGTGAACCAAATTCTGGTTACTTGATATTTAAATTGGATTGAATACTTTATTGAAAATCAACATTAATTTCAAATAACCTTTTCCTACTTAAAATTCCAGGGTGACCAAGATTCCTCACCCTATTCCCCACCTATAAAATGAAAGATCATTAAGATCAGGACCTTCGTGATTTTTTCCAGAGCAATATGTAGGGCAGAGAACTACTAACAAATCCTGATGCGAAATAAAAAAAAAGGGAAACGGTCACAGAAAAGGAGAAACCAAAACTAACACAGTGCACAAAGAGCCTGAACTCTAGTGGAAAATTGTACAGTGGCCTCAGAACGAGGCACAAAGAAGAAAGAAGGGAAGAGGCAGGGAAAGTGTGGAAACATAAGAGTGCTGCCTGTCTAGCCAGTGGAAGGCCCGTGGACCCATGCATAGGATGTTGTATAAATGATGCAGTTATCTCCACCAGTGAACAGAGCACACGCAGTAAGGAGAAAGTGTCCTGAAAATGCAACATCCTGTGAAACCTTTTTTAGCTAAGAAACTCTAGCTTCATGAATTCAGAACTTGAGCATCTCTCTCTGAGGGTTAAAGATAGTTTTCTTTGTAAAACAAGAAGCACAACTCTGTTTCCTGGGGAGTAGTATTCTCAGCAGAGATCATTAGAATTTTAAAGCATCTTAGCTAACACTGAAGTTAGCTCCGGCTCATTTTTGGAAAAGAACCTGTCCACTGATAATCACTTAAAAAATAAATACTTGCTGGTTTATGACAGGACATAACATTTTCTCAAAAGGAGAAGCAGAGTCCAATTTCAACTAGGGCTGATGACAGAAAGGATGACACCTTATACAAGCTTTTACCAGCTGCAATATCCCCTAATCAGAGGGCACCCATAATTTCCTACCGATTTTTTTCAGACTTCCACAAAAACCATTCTCTTCCTTCAGCCAAAGGTCACTTAGCAAAACCACCACTGTTCAAGTATTTGGGAACTTAATATATACGTTTTATTAAGATCTTGCCATATCAGAATTTAATTTTAAATTATGACGCATGCTCTGATATGTCCATATGGTTGTGCACCCACTCTAACACACAAGTAAACAAACTCTGATGGTCAAAATACATTAAGTGGAAAGTTTGTCTCACACAGGCTGAACGTAAACAACAATGTAAAAACAGTTCTTGATGATACATAGGCATTAAACTGCCACTGACTGAAAATTTGCATGGCATTTAAATTAGATTATCTTGAAGAACAAGTAAAACTGTATTTTAGTTATTTTTGTTATAGTTTTTGCATAATACATGAGGGAAAAGTAGAAGAAAAAAAGTTTAGACATTTCTATAACAAATAATTCGTCTCCACGCTTTGTGAAACAAAAATTCACACTAAAAGTGGTGTGGCGTAAAGAGAGCTGTCAAAAAGAAGAGAATTAAGAAAAGTGGCCAAAATGAGGGCCAAAGTGATGATATGAAGAAACCTGGATCATGGATTTCCTCATTAAAACCTGAAAAAACAACCAAAACACAAAGAACTAAAAAGTTGCATGCACGTAAGAGGCAAAATACACCAAATGAAACCCTTCACTTGCAAAGCAGAATTCCTTTTTCTTGAAGAGGAGAAAACATCAAAATGCTGTTAGTACTCCTGCCTCACAAGGCTGAGCAGGCTGTTGTCAAGAAACCCCCAATACTTTTATTTTAAAAATTGTCAGTGTCGATGCTTAAAAAACATTCCCCTGCTTACCTCATTGCAATGCTGTAAGACTCTGGATGGATGCAAGTTTGGTCCAAAGGATTGGGTTGTTGAAAAGCACAGGGTGTTGGTTTGCTCTTCTTTTTACCCTGTGCAATTGCTTTAGACAACAGTGCATGACTTCCAAGTTCAGTTTTCTTATTACTGCCAGAAATAAAAAATGAACACATCTTCTTTATGATCAAGATCCTAACCCAGTGCTGGTAAATGCAAAACACAGACTTCTGAATTAATGTACACCTATATAAATTTTAAATAGAAACAAACACTGGGAAGGGATTTTGTGCTTAGTGGAAATTTCTTCATGAGAACAACATTATTAAAAAAAACAACAACAAACACTGAACAACCTATTGTATCACTTGCAATCTGAAGAGCATCTGCAAAATGGAGACAATTACATGTATCTACATGATAATGATCTTGTGAGGATATTTAACTGTAAGCAGTTTAACTGTAAATGGCTGATTGTCTATTAACGGAAATAGTTAATAGTATGCATCATTGTAAATTAAAAAAAAATAAAATACTTCCTATTCATACTATCTTTAGGTAAGCAAATTTTATCTCAAGTGTATGTACAGAACAAGGAAAAGTATGTGAATGCATCAGAACTCCATATACCACTGACTTCCCATGCTTAAATTTCTGCAGAATTTTGCTCAATCATTGGCAAGGTTAAAATATGAAAAAATTAAAATCAAAATAACTCAGACCAGGATTTGCTTCAAAGAGAAAAAAAAAAAAGGCAAATCTACCAGTATTTCAGAATTTATACAACATTTTTGCAAAAGTATCTTAATACTGATTTCCTTAAAACTTAGTGAATACATTATTGACACCTAATCAGTTAGTTTCAGTTAGCCTTTGGATTGGACTTCTTTTTTTTTTCTCTAATTGACTGGATAATGAAATTGCTTCAAAGTCTCAGAGAGATCCATGGACAGAACACCCTTATTAGTAAGAGGACTTTAAAGAAGACAGCAGAGAACAAGATCTATCTTCAATCGTGTAGCATATTTACAACTGGCACAGTTCTTCCCCTAAAGTTTCCCTTACAAGAAAGAATGCTCAGGACACAGTAAAGGATACATTAAGGCACTGAATGACTCCTACTGGGAAAGGCTCCTTTTTTTTGATCTCTTTTTGTTTGTCTTTGTTTCCTAGGTCACATGGTTCCTACTTTTGCAGGATAAGAGAACACATTGAAGGACTCCGAACTTTTGTACTTTGGGCTCTACTTATACCTGCACTGTCAGAGGAAAAGTTGACATAACTTTCTCTTTTCATGTCAGCTTTTAAAATTACCACTATTTGTTAGCCTCCAAATACAAAGCACAAAAGTTAAGTGGCACAGCACACTAAAGCCATCAACATGATTAGAGAGGACAAAAATGAAACATTCTCAAAGTATATTTCAAAAATGTTTGGTTTGCCATCTGGGCCCAGAAGAAATGTTGTGGAGGCAATGGTGTTACAGCTTTATTTTGGCCTCAAACTCCAAAGTCATAGAAGATTTCTCAGATTATACAGTGTTCTCAAGTTTTATTGAATCTGACTAGCATCAGAAGCATACTCCATCGAGGAATAAGAAAGCTCTTAAACATTGTTCTTAAACAGTGAACATTCTGAAGAAAACCTATCACATCAGCCCCTCTGCTGTACTGTACATGAGAACAGAACTGTAGAATGTCAGACCTATCAATCATCTTCAGCCTCGAAAGCAATTTCTTCAGTCTTCTGGTGCTTACAGTGTGCACCACTTGGCATGCAGCATGTATCTCCCTGCCAGATGGGCAACCAATCTGTACACCTTCCACCTGGGCAGCCAGCCAGTCCTAATGTGCCTACCTCCTGCCTGGAAGTTACGTGTGTACTGTTTGGCCAGCAGCAACTGGGAATAGAGTTTTGCTTCTGAGCATTGGGTTGGCTGAAAAACAACATGTGCTTCCCAGGAAAATAGCTTTTGAGAAGAGCCAGCGGCAAAAGGGTGGGGATGGTGCTACCACTGTGCCCTTTCTTAGTTCTTTATGTTGGAAGGGGAAATGGGAAAGACAGGAGAAGAAATTTTGTCCTAGAAA
Organism: Heliangelus exortis; assembly: GCF_036169615.1. Lineage (NCBI taxonomy): Eukaryota > Metazoa > Chordata > Aves > Apodiformes > Trochilidae > Heliangelus > Heliangelus exortis. Next base: position 17,938,612 of record NC_092424.1, on the reverse strand, counting down.
GGGCACTTTCACTTGAAAAGAAGTGACTCAAAAAGAGGGAAAGCTTGGTACAAAAACAGGGAATGAAATACGAGGGAAAAGGATGACCCAGTGTTAACAAAAGAGTTGGGAAAGGACCTCTTACACATTTGAGATACAAGGCAGTCACATCCCACTTCCAAAGTGCAGGACTATGATGAAGACAGAGCTTGGTCCAGGAAGCTTGTTCAACTGTCCCTCCCCAAGCAGCAGCATTGAAGCTCTCATAAATTCTTCTCTAGTTTCCCACTGTTATGTTCTGCAGTGTAATCTTTACCACACTAAAATGAATTTACAAATCTTTAAATTATGCCTCCAATACTAGACTGTAAGGTTTTAACATCTCAGGTCATGACACCACTGCATGCCAATACCAATTCAGTTGCAGAATTTTAATTAAACTTACATAGTTATAGAAATCCTGACTCAGAGTACTGGGCTAATAACCCATGATTACTCAGTGGAACATCTGTGTCCAACTACTGACTTGAAGATTATTTGTTAAGATACTGTCTTGAAGAGGGAAAAGTTTTAGCATTCTTCAAATCTCAAGCCTGAAGGCAAGACAGAAAACGAAGAAGCCTTCTCAGAGTATTCTGGATAAACTAGTCAAGATAGCAAACATGTCTGTTACCTGCAGAAGTTCTTTATATATTCTTGATTGAATCTGATAAAGCCAGCACACTGTTGGAAGGTTTTGGGACCCAGACCTTTAACTTCCTTGAGCTGTTCTCGGTTTATAAATGGTCCATTCTTCTCTCGCCATTCAATTATATTTTTAGCCCTGTTAGCATTCAGTCCTGCAATGTGTCTAAGAGAAAGTTAAAGAATACATTTACTACCATTGAACAGTCATTAATACAAGTCCTATCCACTACCAGGTTACATACATTAAATTCTTGCTTACAAAATTGAAAAACAGACATGAAATTTGCAAATAGACTCCCAGACCAAAGGCATCATCAAACAAAGGATCCCATCTCTCAGTTCTGTGGAAGAAATCCACTCAAGTCAACAAAACTTGGTACAGCAACAAGGTTCTGCACATACCTAACCAGTAAGGTGGAGATATGTAATTTGCAATCTGTTGGCTATTTCTGTAGTGCCAATTCAACTTGTTATATCTGATGCCCTACCCCCAGGATGCCCTCATCAGGAAACAACATTGGAGGAGGGTTTAGGACAGATAAATTGTTCATAGCCCCCTCTCAGCTGTTCTTTTCCAGTGGTACCACAACACCTTGTCCCAGCATGAAGGGCTGATGTCTGCTATCCAGAAGGAGGGTGGCTGGGAGCAGCTGGCCTTCCACAAACCATTTTACAGATCCACTCAGCTTGTTCCTTTTCTCTCAGCTGCTCTTGAGATAAAGGAGCAGCTTGGAATAGGCTGCATGAGCTGTTCTGTGGGCAGCTCAGATCTAGCAAAGAATTCACCTGTAAAGTGCAACTGGAGCTAACCAAGCTCCTACAGGAAGAAGTGGGTTTGCTGCACATTTTTGGTAAGTACAACTTCCTGTGCATAGAGCAGGCTGAACACAGAAAGAGAGTACAGAGCTGTGGCAGGCACTGACACTAGTGAAAGAAACGTCACCTATATGACTCTACGTATGAGATGCCACTTCTTAAAGGCAATGACAGCAGAGGCCTATTCGTGGAATGTCATATCCTAATTCTAGAAAAACACCACAGGCAAACCTGGCAAAAATAGCCAAAATAAGACAAAATAAACCCCTGAAAACATTTAAAATTTAAATTAAATAGGAGAAACACACCTTAAGCCACAGACAAAATATTAATCATTAGAAATAGAATTGTCTTTTAAAACTTCTTAGAAATATTATGAAATTCAGTTTACACTGACAAAGGAATGTGACACTGAATTCACAAAATTTTCCACTGATGATCTCAAATGTTAGAGTAGAATACTCAGAAGTAAGGCATGTACTATAATGTTGTCATCTCTTCCACATGTAGCATGTGTCAATAAGTGTTGTTGATACACCAGAATTGTATATTCTAGCTAGAGTGACAATTCCATTCACTGTACATCTGAGGGGAACTGAGTCTGCATCTACACAGAACAGCAGAATTGAACTGCTGAGGATCAAGTCAGATCAACAGCATTATGCAGCATGGGAATATGAGTTAATTAGAGCAAAGAATTTAGCCAACAGGGTTACCACCTGTAACCATGACTGGACAGTGTCACTCCACACCCACAGTTTTCTGTAGACACAGCAGGACCTCAGCCTGGTGCTCTCTGCTGAACTGCACAATTTAGTTGTTGCCTGCAGAAAGCTGACAGTGCTCATCCTCTGCACTTGCACTATCCTTACTAATAGTTGATCTACACACACACACACACACACACACACACACAGAAAAAGAATATGGAGGAGAAAGTGAAAAAAAATAGGTAGAGAGCCTTATCAAAGTACAGAAAGATATTTTCAAGAATGAAAGTTCAAGAGAGCTAGCTAGAATATATTTTGATACCAAATGTAACGTTCTTGATGTAGATTATGGGTATTCTTTTTCTTCCCCTTCCTACAACAGAGTATGAAAGCAACTTTTTGCTCTTTTGGGAGGCTGTTCAGCTAAACAATTCTCAATTCTACACACTCAAAACAGAGAATAACCATTTGATTTATAACCAAGAGAAATAAAACCCAGAACATTTTCCAAGTAAAAAAATATGGTATAATTAAAAAAAAAAAAAGTAAAGAGGGATTTTTTTTCAAGCAGTTTCCCCTTAAATCTTTCTTTTTTCTCCTTTCCTCACTCCAATTTTACAACCTGTTCCACTTTGCAGTACCTATAAAAATACCTTCTGAGAGACAGAAAGTACATTTGAAAATCCTTCTCTTAGTGCAAAAGTACTAGGTAATTATATTAAGTTTTTCTAAATGTGCAGTGTTGGTTCAAAACGTTAAAATATCTGTTCTTCTCCAAAGAAAAGTTTTACTCTGGAGAATTACACATATCCTTAAAAACTCACTGATTCAGTGAAATACTGTCTTAATGTGTCATTTTTATGTAATTGGAAGTTTAACACAAGAGCCATTTGCTCCAGCTGAGCTTCAGTCAGATGGCAGACTAAACAGAGACTCTGTGATCCAGAGCCATGTAATTACTGGAATAGGAAAATGTTTGACTCACCTTAATAGAATTTCTGAGCAGATGTTAATATCAACTCCTACAAAGCTGACACACTCTTCAACCACACTGTCCAGAGTTGCTTTGAGCAAAGTCTGTGATACATCATGCTGAGAAACAAAAATGGAGATATCAGGTTACTGAAATATCAAAATGTACATAAATGAGATTTGCAAACAACACTAACATTAATATGGTTGCTGAAACTTACCAGTATCTTACATGAGGGTAAAGTTAAAAACAGAGGGTACCAGTAAAAACATAAATTGTAGACCATTTTTAGATGTACCTTTAGAAGATGCATACTTGGAAAAGTACCTCTTTGCAATGGCTTTGTCATGATACTCATGCCTATAATAATATTCTGCTCACATTACTGTATTTTTTTATTAACTATTTCCCCGAAGCACATAAAAACAATACTGTATTAAAACCAATTCTTAAAATGCAGTAATGCTTCTGTTCATCCACTACATCTTGACTTTAGTCTGACATTTATCTAGATCAAACATCAGTTTAAAAGTAGGACAATATTTTAAAAATAAGGTATTTAAAGAAAGGATCACAAATGCTGTACTTTTGCACCTGCACACACAAATGTTTAAAAAATTGTCCTCTTTATGAGCATCACACTACAGTACACTTATTATTTACTAAAAGAACAAGCCAGGTATTGTATGAGGGTGGGCAATACATAAGGTACATATCAGCCCTGCAGCAACAAAATGTTTCAGATTTTGAACAAATATTTCTGAGAAGACTGGCAGGTCCTTGACCGAAGCACCACTAATGGAAATTCTTCCAGTTTTTCCATTAACTGTTTATAGTGTTTCCCCTACTCCCCCCCCCAGAAAAAAATCAGTCACACTTGTCAAAGATAAAAGTTCTGAAGCTCTAAGATTTCTTTCCCTCTACAATGTAGGCATACTTCAGTCTGTAACTTTTAGTTCCCCATGCAAGCCCATCAGTGCTTAGAAGTCTGACCTGGAGGGAGAAGCCTCTACAAATGCAGGAGCTAATTCAATCACTATGTTGGCTTGGCTTCAGGGCTCTTATACATCACTCATGTAAATCTGGGTTGATCTGTTGTGGTTTTGTTATGCATTCATTTAGAACATCAACCTGGATTTGAGCCATGACACAAAACACTTCATTCACTGCTTTGTTTTATCTTCTAAGCCATTCAGATCTTTTAAAGATTTCACAGTTAAATGTAACAGGGAACAGGATTATTTTCCATCTGCTAATATTGATGCTTTATTAAATAGTGGTTACTAACTGAAACAATCATAAAACTTATGCCAGTGTATTCACAGCCACTCCATTCACAACCTCTAAGCTATCAGTACCTCACAGAAGCAAAATAAATTCACCCAGTGAACGATAAATTGCAAACACTAGGAAAACCTTTCAGATAGCAGTTTTGCCTCCAAGATGCAGCTATTGACCATGAGTTCCCTTTTTCAATGATGAAACTTGCACATCCATTATATTTATACAAAGTACTAAGAAGTGTTATGAATTTAGTTTCTGAAAGTAGTTAATTAAAACATTACTATCCCAGTATCATTGTCATGTCCTACTATTTCTGACAGGTTACACTCCAGAAAAGTTTCAAATCCAGTGCATTCTCCAGTCTTCCTAAAACTTCACTCATCTTCTCACGTATCAGAGTTAGGTATTATATACTTCTACATACTATTTATATGTACTGGGGTGGTATCAGATTATTCAGATGCTACTAGAAGCACACATACTCCGAACTACTCACTCGCTACAACAGGTCTGTAAAGACAAGAATCCCTCTCAACGGTTGCATTAAATGCATCAGAATAAAACCTGCACATAGAGAGTGGAAATCTAATGCGCCAGGCTACTTTTGAAGTGTGCTTATGCACAGCCTCCAACAACCCCTCCACACCCAGCATCAGCTGATCCCCTGCAAATCCTTCTAAATAAAACATCGTCATACTAACAGTAACTCTGAATGCAACCCTGCATGTGAGGGGGTCCTTGCTCAAACTGGTTTGTCTTTTAATTCAGAGTAACTCTTATTTAATAAAGTGTTCGTACCTGTGGAACAATTACCACAACTGTCCCCACATGTCCCCTTACAAAATCAGGAGAAAAAGAGTTCCCTCAGCCAGCTGAACCACTCACACCAGGAACTCGCTTTGAGTCATGCCTAAAGGTGCATGGACAGCCATGCCTGAACAAGTATGAGCATGGCCCATGGTGGGATTTTCAAACATCATCTTGAATTTACCATGGAAATAAAACACACAGGTTATATAAGAAGGGTACTCGGGAATTACCAGCATTAAAATATTCACTGCTGGTATAGCAGATCTGGAGCAGACTTCATTTTGAACGATGAACTTCAGGAGTAAAAAGGACTGATGTTCCAAATTTATGGAAACTAGGGCCCGCCAAAATAAGGGACTTGCCACAAACTGCTGGACTCAGAGCAAATCTGTGAGCTTTCTTTTAGCCTCACTCTCAAGAAAACAAAACTCCCCTGCTTCGCCATGGCATTAATTGGCTTGAGGTTTTTTTCTGTGGGGAAGACTATATAAATTAATCTGCCCTTTGAAACATCAGGCATTGTAACCATATTTTAGTATTTGTTTCCTAAGGAATTATTGAGTAAGCCACAGAATAAGATATATAACTTTAAATTACTTCCCTAATTGAAATTGCTTCAGTAAGTAATTGTAGATGACCAGTAAGTTAAAGTTGAAAATTACTTTTTCTCTAACATTTTACTAAGAGTTTCCCAAGTATCCCAAATTTAACTTGTATTCATAAATCTGGAAGAAAATCAAGGGCTGCTGGTTTTATTTCTGGTCATGTCTACCACTCAAAATAGTCTGTGGAAACTTTTATTAAAATTCCCAGAAAAATATTCTTATTATATTTTAAAGCCACCATTCTGCAAACCAATCAACCAAACAAAAAAACAATTACCTTCATTTCATGTTCTTTCATTAAACACAGCACAGACTGTTTAACACTAAAGAAATGCATGTAAGAAGAACTGTCAATGATACACATGGTAGTTTTGTCCTATTATTCTATTTCCCCAACACCTAGGGGGAATAGAATGAACTTTTTGCATGGTACAAAGCAGAGAACAGGGACTGATGTTCTGCTCAGTTTCGAGACACAAACACTCACTAGAAATAATTAAAATTAATAAAAAACAATTTGGTCCTTCAGAAGGTGCTCATATAACTGAATGCTATATTCAAGATTCAAAAACCTGTTTATGTACACAAATGCAATGAAGTATTTTAAGCAGTACACCAGTGTAGACATTGTAAAAATACATTTGTCATTAGGATGACAAATTTATCACAGAACCACTTTGGGTCCTATGAATCCAAAGGTTGCACTTAGTCAATATGCACAAGTACAGGTGGTGGACCAGTGTGCTGACTGACTCTGCCAGACCCAACACCCTAAATACTAGATTATTAGTGCTAGACTAGAACAATCCTAAGTGGTATCTTTTACATGTAATTAAATTACAACTTTAAGTTCTTTACCTTTGGTAACCTAAAAAAAAAAAATATGTGAACACTAAAACAATACACACAACTATACCGCTTTGGTAATCTTCCATAATCTAGTGCCCTATAAAAATAGTAATTTCATAAAATACTATATGATTGCACGTCTCTCTGGAAGACATTCAAACAGCTTAGAATTCTACCGCAAAACCCAGTAATTCCTAAATACTTATTATTCTATTTTTACAAACACTGGTAGACATTGACCCAAGCAGCCCATACATCGTTATTACTTTACAATGCCCAGGAGCCAAGCAAGGCACCTTCCAACACAGTTGAACAAGAATTACTCGTAGCCTGCAGAGCCTACAAATGTAGAGCAGACATGACCTAATGATGCTGGTCACAAAGCAGTGGGGAGGGGAAGAGTTCTCAAGTCTGGGCAGCAACCTGCAGGTTCTTGACCCAGGCTTGAAGTTACCGTATAACAAGATCAACATTCATCCTAAATAAGACCAAGCTGCATGCCAATCTATTTTGGTTTTTTTATCAAGTTATACATCACTTACCCTTTGAATCCAAAAGTCAACCTTCAATGCAGTAAATGCAATTTATTTTTTTCTATCTTTAAGTAAGTTCTGAACCACTTCTAACACCTCATAAAGCATTATTTTCTTGGTACCTACCATTAAGTTCTATATCCATGAATTTTAATATTGGCAGGATAGACTAACCAACATGCCTCTTGAAAAAACACTTCTTTTTCTTTAAAAACTTACATAACTGTGCAGCCTGAATGACTTTTACTGAATGAGAAATTAGGTGGGACAACACATCCCAAGCAAAGTTCAAAACTGTATTATTTTACAGAGATTCAATCCATGGAAATGTGTTTTAAAATTTAAAAAGTGGAAAAACATTCTCTACTAGTGCTGTGGCCCACATACAATTAGCTGTATTTCAAATGCTTCTGAAACCACAAAAGCAAAACACATTCATGACAAGACCTTAGGTAAGCAGGACTAGGATAACACAGTCTAATGAGAAGTAAACTTTTCAAGTGCAGAATTAGGAAAAAATTTAAAATGCACCTTACATGTCAGGTGGAATCTTTGTAAAGTTCAGACAGGAGGAGATTAATCTCTAGAATAATCTGGAAAATCCCTTTCAGTTAGATTCTAAGAAAACAAGCTTATTTCTCTGATGTTTGATAAAAGGACCTGATCTGAACTACTTCTTTTGAAGACTGTTTGTGGTTCCTCCAAATGTTATATTGTTATCGGATATATTGTTATCCTATGTACTTAACTCAGTCTCATTTCTTGTTTTGAAAAATCCAAATTCTGTTTATTTTAACAACATATTACTATTACAGAAATATCACTAGAGAGAGAAATGGATTTATATTTTCAAAGAAAATGATACAACAGAAACAAAGTCTGTCAGCTTTGATAGTAAAAACACACACAAAAAAAGCCCAAACAAAAAGAAAACAAACAAATTAATAATCACAAACAGTCAAAAAAAACCCAGCCACAACAAACAAAAATGCACACTTGACTGTCTAAATGCTTCAAGTAACTTGTAAGTTGCTGGAATTCATTTTATATTTATTTATGCTTGTGTCTCAACAGAAGCAGTAAGATTGCTAAGATTGTTACAGGAATACATACACATATACCCAAAATCTATCTCCCTCTTTCCAGAGCAGGTATCAATTATTATACAATTATTATACAATTCAGGGGTAGCAGCCTGATCTGCAATTATAATCAAAACACATTAACTCCTGGAGATTTCAGTGGCACATTTTATTTTTCCACTAAGTAAAAAAGATGATCACCAAACTGTTAGGTGGAAAGCCTACATTTTAATTGCAGTCCAAAACTGTATTTGCAGCCATTAAAGCTCCAACAAATACAATGGACATCCTGCAATACTACAGAAAAATATAGCAAAGAACATCAGGAGTGGAGTTTCACAGATCACATGGCTGAAAGCAAGAAATCCACTTGGGGATTTTCCTGAAGTCTTGAAACCCAGGTGAGTCATATGTGGGAATCCTGTCTGAAGTCAGTGACCAACCACACCCCTGGAGCCTCACCAAGCAAAAGGAGCACCCAGGAGATGTTATGAACTTGGTAAAAGCCAATACAAATACACAGACTTCTTCCAGATCCACTGAAGACATACTGGGGTTCCTCTCACTCCACTCTTGGAATACTTGGTACTACTTGGGATATTTCTAAAAACTACCCAAAAACTGAAAGTGAATTTAAGGGTATTTTCTAGAAAGGAAATCACTGTACAGCTGAAACATATTATATGGTATCCTAGATTTCTAATATAAGCAACTTCTCGCACTCACTGGCTTCATCAAGGTTTCAGCAATTGCTATGCTAAGTCACTCAAATCAGCAATGCACTGAAAAGTGTATTTCATACAATAAGATATCCATTCCCCCATCAAGAAAAAAAAGTATTTACCAAAGAAGGACATTTAGCAGTTTAATTCCATGCCAACAGAATTAATCATGCTACAAATTTAAAGGAAGAAAATTTTTTTTAGTTAACGTGGTGCCAGCTCCTGAAATGCTTGCAGGAAAAAACTTCTAGGTAATTTGACTTTCTTCAACCTCTCTGCCACCCTCCTTTTGTATTCTTGTAGAGCATGTCAGTTCAAACTGAGTACATTTAAAGAACACTTTGAAATCCTGCTGTTCAGTTCTCTCTCCTCTATTTAACTCCTCCTTGTCTTTTCTCAGGCACTTGCTTCTGCACCCCCAACTTCTTCCACTGCATAGCTAAACTAAAGGCAAAAATAAAGACAGGAACAAAACAGAACATAAGGAACTGTCCTGGAAAAAACAGAGCTAAACTCATAAAGAAAGTTTATTTTCTCTGCTTGCTAAAAAGCATTCATTTCATTTTAATTGGCATGGGGAAGCTCAAAAAAGTCATCCAGGGCAGTGTTTATTGAATGACCCATGGAAGACTGAAAGCTGACAGAAAACCAGGAAGCACGTGAAAAAACAGAAGTTTGTTCAGTGCCTGTGTTTATGGATTAAAGAAAAAGGAGAGTACATAAGTATCTATTGTGTCATTCACTTGTCTGATAACCGAAACCAATTTCAGCACCACTCATTACATATAACAGCAAGTTATATTTAAAGCAAAAGCATAAATAAATAATTGGTAAAATATACAACTCTAGGATGTAGTAAGTTTGTGTTTTTAAAAAATACGCTCTGCACTAAGCTTAACAAAATTTGCATTAAAATGTATATTTAGCACTTCACCTATTATAAATATAGCAGAAGCAAAACGCTGGAACATTGGAGGCTGGAAAGTTGACAGCACTGAATAATTCAGCTGCACCAACTTGTCAGCACTTGAAAATTAAGTGATCAATGACAATTTTTAAAAGTGAACAAGGACACCAACAGTTCTGTCCTTCTCAAAACCAAGAGAACCATTTCAGAACAACCATCACTATTGACAGTAGATGATCATTACTAGTAGAGCGATGAGCATAATATAAAAAGTGAGAAATGAAAATTAACTAGTAGTATGGCATAATCAAGAATAATGCATGTACCACCCATGTGCTACATGGAAATAGCAATGGAGTATTCTTGCAATATACATATTTGTTTTAAAACAAATAAGATCTTGGGAGATATGGGGGAAAAGCACAAATCAAAAAGGACTTTTTCTTCCCAGGGCAGACTTTGTGATTTGTGGCCTCATAACATGACCCCTACTTTTATTCAAGGTGTGGAAATTCCTTCAGAGGCTTCCTTAAAAGATTACAAAACCAGAGTGTTTAAATTACTTGTGACCACATAAAATAAAATAAAATTTTCTTGTGCAGCAAATTAATAAAACTTGTTTAGAACAGAGTTTTCTTCAGTTTTGTGTAGCAGAGGACTTGGAAATAACCATTGCACTACTATTACTGACTTAAACAGCTTACAAGTAACAAAGCCAGAGCTTTTAACTATTGCATTTACTAATACATTAAATGCAAATATGTAATCTGATTGCAGATTACAGCATCATTACCTGTTAAAATTGCCCTCTAATTTCTTTGCAAAGTCCTTTTTATTTGGTAGAGGTTCTAAAGCTTAAGCAGAAAAAGTTTTAGGCAAACATGATAAATCATGAAGAAAAAAAGTACCCTTCACTTCAAACTTTCAGTTCTTGAAAATGCATAATTGATAGTCCAGAGACACACATAGTTTTGATAACTTTTGGTTTTGCTGTACTCAGTCAGACTTCTCTGACCTGTAGGTGATAGAACTTCTGGGACATATTTTCTTACAGTAACAGTTTTGGGTTTGCTAGGATATTGTGAAATTAGAATGGCAATAACCTCCTCTGCCACAGCCACACGTGCACAAACACCACAGAACCTTTAAACTTCACACTGCTGAGATATATGTAGGTGAAAACAGTCTCAGTTTTACAGATATCAAAACAAAACCACAAGAACTTGGTATTAAACAAAGAAGTAGTAAATGAAAAAGAGAGGATCACAATTCTTCATTTCCCGTCTGTAACCTGAGCATCATTACCCAGAAGGAAAGAGCACATATTTAGCACATATTTTGCCTCTCCAATATTTTATGATGCTCACACACTAGTTGCTGGGTTCTCTGATTGAATGGTCCAGAGCCAACTCACAAGTGTTTTTATATCTTTGTTTTGAGTTGGTCCATGCATCAATGGGAAACAATTAAAAAAGCTCTGAATATCCTTCATTTTAGAAGCTATTAACCACTTCTCATTTAGCAATTCTCTTGGTTATCACAGCTGGCACCAAAAAAAAGTGCTGTAACTGACTCCATTATATGCTGTTTCAGAGGAAGTGCTCATATGCCCAGTTCAGGGATAAAAATTAAGATGTCCTCTTCCATAAGTTATTTTCAAGTAGGAATCAAGATATAGATACAACTTTGCTATCCCCTCAGAGTAGAAGATTTAAACTCTGGACAAGAGGTTGGAAAATAAAGCCATTTAATAACACAGACCTAGTCAAATCCTAGCAGTGGGGAAAAAAATGTCTCCAAAAGCTGATGCCAAGTTCTCCTGCTGCTGCTTAATGGCTAGAAACATCAACTAGACCACTTTACATGCATAACAAAATAGGATGAATCACTTTGTAAAACAGGTATGTGGAAAAATAAAAAATGACTGGTAATTTTTCTTTCAACTTAAACGGGATTTATGAGGAGCAGATTTTTATTATTGCATGTATGCTTCAGAAAGAGAACTGGAAAACAACATCCAAATGGTTCAAGTTTTATACAGACCAATAATCTCTAGGTATAAGACATGAAAACCTGGTACAAACAAATACAGGTAGTTAGAAAAATTAGAGGAAAGCATTGAACATAGACTCTATATTATATCCCATGAAAGAAATGATTAGTTTCTCTTGAAAATATTTCTCAAAGGAAAAAATAACACTACTATCTACATCAGCCATTTTGAAATTTATAATAGGAACAACAAACAAGAAGCTGTAATTGTTAATCTTCATGAAAGCTTATGTGCAGATAACTTTTTAAGCAATTTCAGTTTTCTCCATCATTCAGTTCTAATACCTTAAAAAAGAAAGGGATACCTGACCAATCAGATTTTTCAGTCTGCGACTCTGAGCATCTGAAAGAGGTCTCTTGGAGACCTGCAGCACTAGAACATTTCCAGCAGCTACTAACCCAGAAGCCCAAATTCTGCAAACAGATTGCTGTGTATAAATTACATTATTACAAAACAGCCTGAAATTTTAGCAACAAAACTCCTTTGCTCTAAGAGTCCAGTTGCAGCTTGCTGACTCTTCAGACATTGGGAGTATATATCCACACTGCCATTTGCAGAAGCCTATTGCACTTGCCCATAATTCACTCATTTCTGACTGCTTCAAAGGTTTCATAAAGCATTCATATATTTAAATCACATATATTAATCTATTTTCTATTGTCTTAATTACTTACCTCACATTTTATGACTAGAAGAAAAAAAAAAAAAAGGCAAAAAAAGCTCACCCCTAGAAAAAAAAAAAGCCATTCTGAAAGCTATCTCTGAAATTCAGGATGCAGACACTCAAAGAGACAGAAGCCTTAGTACACTTTTTCCCCAAGCTCTGAAAAACTAAACCCACACCACATTAAGATATTTTGTTTGCTTGGGACACTGGCTTTTCAGAAAAGATTGTGAAGAAGCATAGTGTCTTCCTAACAGAGCTGGCAAATTATATGGTACTTAGTAAGAGCAAAAGATAATTTGCTTAGTAAGAGCATATCTCAGGGTGTGATAAAACAGAAAGAGTCTAATGATGAGTACAGTGAGGGAAATGAAGAGCATGGACATACTATTTTGCACACATTTCAGGCCATAATCTGTACTACTACTGTTCTTACCCACACTTACAAGTGTTTTCATCAAAATACCTGGGGGTTCTTTAATGGTGCTTACTGAGTGAAGTACTTGTAACAATATCCTTTGGGTAATCAAGGTAAAGCTATGGCAAAACCAGAATTACCTAACACATCCTTTCACTGGAACAGGTATAGCTAACAATAACCAGCACAGCTTTACTACATGTAGAGAGCAGCAGTTGCAGGGAGAGAGAAGAGCAAGCAACCCTACCTGCTTACATTTTCCAAGAAGATGAGAGCATGTTCAGTAATGCTGCTTTAGAATGGCCTTATCTAAGATTAAAAATAGTATTTTGCTATGACTTAGGAATAAATGGGAGATGTCACTGACATAAACATCTTCCACTGAAGAGACAGAAATTGAGGACATGACAGGAATAACATTTCCTGAACTCTTCCAACCTCCACTTCTTTTATAGATAGTTACATCCATCAGCCAAATTAAAAAAAAAAAAAATGGAGGACTGCACAGCAGGAATAATGGGGATAGGAGAAAAAATATCCAAATAGACAGGGAGGGTTATTACTTATGAAGAATGATCAGATTATCAACTCACCTACTTTGAGGTTTTGTGTTGTATGAATTTATGCTAATCTTAAGGGAGTAAACAGGTATGAGACTGATTCACAGCAACATTTCTGTACAAGTTGAAGCAAAACTGAAATAAAGTGTGGTGACTTAAAACACTGAATTAGAGAGGAAAAAAATATAAGGATGCTTAGTTCTTCTGCCAAGACAAATGTGGCACAAAAAAATCCAGGCTCACCAAAGAATTTTCATTTTCCTCTACAATAACAACGTACAGTACTTACACCACTGCAAATAAGTATTACACTTCCTCCTGTAAAACAAGTGAGTTTGAAGACCCTCTATATATGTTTACCTGGTTGAAATGAGTAATTTTTATTAAAGTTTTATCTTCCAATCCAAGATTTCTGTGACAGCAAATCATTCTAATGTTCCCATCCTTAAGTTACTGATACACACTGCCTTAACAGGTCCTTCTTTAAAAGAAGAGATGAAATAACCATGCACATTATTGAAAATTTACCACAGTATCCTAAAGAAGGAATACCAGAAGATGTTACCATTAAATGCATAAAAAAACCTGAGAGATGCATCAATTATAAATATTTAGCCCTAATGCTGGGAAAGTCAGAACAAAAATCCAGTTTGTTTTACTCCATGCGGGCAGAGTTTACACTCCGATAAGTCTTCCCTGCTCCCTGTTTTCTCCTACCCATTTTAGAACAAGAAAAAAAATGTTCATTTCCAGTCAATAACACATGGAAGGAATGTTTTCCTATAGAAAATTATATGGAAGATGGCACATCAAAATGGTAACCATCTTCCACTCCATCCAACAGGCCAGTAGCCACTTACCTGGACCCTTTGTACTTCCAAGTGCAGGTCAAGGTCCTCGTGCTGCCCTCTGCATTTTGTACAGCTTGGGTCAAACTTCACAGCAGCTCAGCTTTCCTTTGAAACACTGCCATGTTTGGTCTGTTTAAGAACGAAATCTGCTTGCCCTTAGGGCTTGATAAAGGGCAAAATCCTGTCTCCATTTGAAGTCAGTGGGCAGTTTGCCATTTAATTCAATTGGTCTAGTATTTCACAGTGACCTTAAAGGTATACTGAAAAGTTTGTACCTATGTATCCTGTCTCTGGTTGAAGGAGCAGCAGTGGTATATATTAGTTTTTACCAGTAATGTCTGGGTGGCAACTAGGACACTTTCTCTCTTACTTTGAAAGCTCAGATGAAGCTTGCAAGCATTCATTAAAAATTATGGGACAGAACCGTAAACCCTGGATCATCAACATCAAATTTATCTTCTGGCTGGTATTCAACAATTCATCTTAAAATTTAGAAACTACCAAAAAAATTCTGAAAAAAACATTCACTTTCACTTGGTCTGAATAATTTTAAAGAAAAGGATCAAGTGTTTAAGATCATATTTCATAGCAAAAGCTCACATAGTTTTTAATATTAACCAAAATATGGCTATACCAGTGCCATAATGGAAATGATTTAGGAGACATTTGCAGAGACAACACAAGCAAGACATATTTTACATTACCACTTCAGCATCCTCAACAAATTACAGTGGCACGGGTTTGGATGAGTCTACCAATTTGTGTATCACCATGGGTAGGTGAAAATCTATAAAGAAAGTTCCACAGAAATAATTATCCATCTAAGAGAATAGTTGATCAAAAAAGTCTAGCTATGGTATGCAGAAAATAAGTTTTTTTACTGATACACAATCATAACGATCCACAATAAACTGGAATCAATGCCACTATTACTTACTTCTTTATAAAACAAGATTCAAGTGCTTTCTTCATGCAAAGCATAAATTTAGTCTTACAGCACTGTACTGTTGAGCTGTGAAAAACTCCAAATATTTCTCATGTTTTAGTCTCACTCTTCAGTAAAACAACAGTAGGTATCAGTATCAGATGCAGGGGAAGCTCAGATCATTATTTTTTTCAGTAACCTCATGTAAAAAGAAAACTATTTCCAAGTTAAAAATACTCCTTTTCCTCTCAGATAATCTAAGTGAGTACTTTTATATCCTTCTTTAGAAGGTTGGCAAGAAATGCAGAGAGTATTAATTTTGACTAATGTCTCTATTTCCCACTTCCAACATTCTGTCATAATTTTAAAGACCAACTTGGTAAAGATGAGGGCAGAATAATTACGTTATGCACTGCTTTCTCAGGTTTTGAATGGAAATTAAATCAGTAATCATTGCTCAGAAGTTTCTTAACACCATAAGCTCGCCCTCACACCCAAAACTTAAAAAATAAATAGTAATAAAGGCTGCAAATCGACTTGTTCACTTGACAGACACTGTAGGACTTGTACAGTCATTAAAAAGCATTTTCCACTTATTTTCATGATCTAAAATGAAAACATATTATGCCAGCACTCAAATTTTGGAAGCACAACCTGCTAGCCCAGGAGAAGGAAAAAGTAGGAGAATGCCAATTAACCCAATTACTGACAGAAAAGATATCGGGATGAGTACCTATCAGGTGAGGTTCAAAAACACACCAGGAGCACCAGTGTTTAAAAAAAAAAATAAATAAAAAAAGGAAAAAGAAAAAAGCTCACACTCCTTGTGCTGAGTAGCACTATTAAATTCAGATGCAGGGTTGTGTTTAGGTTGGACAGGCCCCAACAGTAGAACAAAGTCAGTCTGTCTTAGTACCATAACCAAATTCTACAAGTTAACAGCTTTTCATGAAAAGCTGCCATTTCAAAGTGTCAATCAAACCTGAATATAAGTGGGAACTCCTGCAGAAATAACCAGCTGCAGGTTTGAAAAACATTTTTCACTGAAAGTGGAAACACAAAAGATGTTTGAATGAGATCTCTTTTCATTCCTGTAACAGTAGACGGTCATTTTCACAACATCAAGGACAAAAACACAAGACAAAATTGCAAATAACTTCTTGAAAGAACCATTTGCAGGGGTGATGAATGATTCAAGTTACAAATGACAGAATTATTGGCAAATGCAAACTCATTAATATGAAAAAGCTTCTCTTATTATATTGCAGTTTGTCTCCACTTTTTCTTATTGCATATGAATGATTAGGTTGTATGCATTCATTTCAACCCATGTTTAGTATTCACTTTCTCACCTTGAAGCAGCAGGATGCATCACAATCATCTAACTTGCACTGCAAGTAATATGACTTTACACAGTTTTAGTTTTTAAACAGAAGAAACAGTCTCAGTTCATCAAAATGCATTTTCTAACAGAAAAAAGTTAAATTTATAAGCTACCCGCTAAAGAACTCAAGTTTTCTAATTCAGTTCTGTACATCCAAACAGTGACACTCAAAAAAAAAAAGAAAAAGAAAAAAACCCCACCAGTATTTGTACAAGTGTAAATTGTAATGAAAAAGCAGCCTGCCAGTATCATGTTGGCCACATTCTACTTTCTGTAGAATATAGGAGGAACAAAGCTATCTTTCCTGCTGTTTGAAAAATGCATACTGCCTCTGAAAATATATTTGCTGTCCAAACACCAGCTTCATCAATTTCTTATTCAACAACCAGACTGATGTAGCAGTGATTTGTTTGCACAAATCCCTGTATTCAACACCATGAAACAGATTTAGCCAATAGGCAGGCTTACTGAAGAGTTACATTAGTACTTTAAAGACTCCCCCACACCTCCCAAAAGGTAACACCTGTACTGCAGCACTGTAGCATCAACATTCATTATGAATCACAGAATGTCAGGTTGGAAGGGACCTCAAGGATCATCTGGATCATCTGGATCATCACCCTTCTACTATTATTGTTTATATATGTCTCAGCACCCTGTCAAGCTGAGACTTAAAACTTTTTAAAGTGAGGGCACCTACCACTTCCCTTGGGAGACCATTCCGATGTCTGACTGTCCTCATATTGAAAAAATTCTCTTGTGCAGTTTTATCATAAACAATAAAAAAAAAATAAATTGGACAGTAGATGAACACCTTAGCATGTCTCAAAGTTTAGATTATTAGTGTAGACATCCTACTTATACATATTTACCTCCTTCCCAGCGTGACTATCACTACAATCATTACCCAACTGGGATAACATTAAGTCTTTGAGTGATGCTACCTTTTTCTTTAGCTGTACTTACCAAAGGGAAAACATATTTACAACGTACATAAAATTCACAAATTAGAATTAATGAAGCCACACAGTTATATTAAACATAACTGAACATATTTAAGACTTAAAAGTCTGAAGATTTATCACAGATGGAAAATAACATTATTCTTCAGCATTGTTTGCTGAAAACCAAGATGCTACACAACATAAAACTCAGACAATTCATCACTCACTGTACTGAGATATCAGTTACACCATCCAATTTTACACTGTATCCTGTTTTCTATATTGCAGATTAATTTCTGATATCCACAATGTCAATCTTCATGCTATATTAAGCTGCATTTTTCTCCAGCTGTAGGCTGCAGCACCCGAGCAAAGTGACCTGAGACTTTTTTCTTACACTCAAGTTTCACTCAAGTAGAATCACAGCAGAAGTTATCAATAACATCCCCAACAAGAAAACAAAAACATATTGAAATTTTTTTATCACTAGATCTTGTTCTTATCACTTTGTAGCACCAGCATTTGTTTTTAAGTAATCTGGAGTACATCCAGTCTGCTCTGAGGTTTGAGATGAATAATTAGCTGCACGAAAATATACTTGAAGTAAGATTTTAAGTTGACCATAAAATGTTGCTACCAACCTATTTTAAAAACTGATATAGAAAAAAAGGAAAGAAGGAAAGAATAAAACTGCCAAACCTAGTGCCTTAGCAAGCAGAGTGTTTTTTTCTAACATTCTGAAAAGCATAAGGTTTCCTATTTACTTCAGGAAACAGCTTACAAGTCAAAATGTGCTGGAAATTTTTTCGTTTTGTTTCGAGCTGCCAATTGTTAGTCAAGATTACTATTCATTTTACAGGATTGTTAAGAATGCAAATGGTTAACAGTAGTATAAACCATATACTTGGTTTAAGTTTGAATGTCTAACACTATTACACACTGCATACATCTGCATTCCCTGTTTATGGGAATGAAATATGTAGTCATTTGAAGTCCACAATATGTATACTGTGTTTGTAATAACTGCAGATTTTACAAGCACATTATTCTTTCCATTAGGATTAAAACCTCACCGAATAGCAATTTGTGAAAGAATTCTAGCAGGGCCTTGAGCCCAGAACTCTGACCTCTGATGAGATGCTTGGCAGCAACAAACTCTAGGTCTAAGCAAAACATCTGGTTTGAGTTAGACTTCCTGAAAAAATAGCCCCTGTACTGGGGAAACTGGTATTCACTCAGCTTTGTCTATACACTTTGAGTGACTTCAACACTGTTGCAGAGGGAAAGGAAAAAAAAATGTAATTGCCAGAATGCACGTCAATCACTGTAGACTTCTAGGTGGCCTCCAAAGAGCCAGGCACTTACATTAGGAGACACTGTACACATTTGTTCATGCTTCAAGCTTTTTCCTATTGTACTTTGTAGCTCAATGTTTTTTTCAGAATTAGTGCCAAATCTGAATTAGTCAGTCCAAAACTGAAGTAAAGCTCCAAATATAAATTTTGCCTGAAGAAATAGTTTCTGCTTTTTTTTTTTTTTTTAAATATTTTAGCTTCATTTTTCTTGCAAATTTAGACAATCACTGTCATCATAAAATGAACAGGAACGTTCCCAAAAGAAACATGAAATCCCACTGCCAAGAAATCGGTAATTACAGTAACAGCTTTTGGTCAGCTCCCAAAACTTTTACACACAACACCATTTTTACCTACCTTACATAGATAACAGTACCACAGAAGGGCAACTCTAACAAGAATGCCAATGAACTAGGGCCGGGTGTCCTGAGCCTACTGCTCAAACATGAAATCAGGACAAGCTCTATCAAAAAAAAAAACAAAAAACAAAGAGATAGAGCTAGAGCTCACTTCTCCTGTCCCTGAGATGGAAGGCATACTGTATGACAGTATTTGAAAAGGAAGAAATCAACTACTTTGGCAAGGTCAGTAAGAAATGCTCTCTGTTAAGAGCTCAGAGACACGAGCAGCTCAGTGCCATTAGGTAGGACTCAGCTTCAGTAACATACACAATGGCCAAGGAGTAGTAAGTGCAGGGCCAAAATCAGTTCACCACACTGACATTTCCTTTGCAGGAGACTTTTGTGTTTTCAAATACCACAGTGAAGCCTTTTGAAATTAATTAGGTCATAATAACAAAGCAGTTAGCAATACTTACGGTGACCTGATACATTATCAGAGACACACAGTGGCATTAAGTGTCCTATGTAGAACCAGGAAATGCAAAATAATTTTATTTGAAAGAAACAGAGAACTGAATGGAGATCTCTGTCAACACATTCACCCGTGTTGTATATAAATACACATATGTATAAGATATATGTGATAATACTTATTTATACACAATTTTCCTATGAATTTACCTTTGATGGCGCTATGAATGGGACTAATTTCTATTAATACAATACTTGTCTCAATAGTCTACTTGAAAAAATGTGCTCTGGTGAAAAAGCACCTGAAAAAAGTGTTTTTCTCCATCTACTGCTCTATTTTTCCCAAGTCTGCAATATCACTGTGTACTGTCAATGCACTCATAGTTTATTTTCTTCTTGTGACTGCTAATGCAATAATATTTTTATGTCTCATCTAGCAGTAACTTTATACTGGAATTAAATGTCAATTTCTACTTTCCACCCCCAAAATTCTAAATTAAGTGCCACTGATACCAGCCCTCTGCGTTCAGGCAAAATGCAGCCACCAACCCACAAAGGGACATTTATAAAGTAAGCCTTGCTTGTTTGAACTGCAACACTGCCGTCACTGGAGTTTCAGCTGGGTGACTTAAATAAATAAAAATAAACCAAAGTAATAAACACCATGTTTTATGGAGCTGCACAAAAAAAAAAAAAAAAAAAAAAAAAGTAAAAAAAAAATTCCTCCTGGTAAACTTGAAAGATTAGACTGAAAAGCTGCCTCTCTCATTCCGGAAGACTTCTGGCCCACACTACTCACTACCATCTCTGAAGGACACTCAGCTGTGGGCTGCAGGGCCACCCACACAAGTCTCTGCACTCCCCTTCAGGGCTGCAACGAGCTGCCCTTCTGTATATGATGAGAGAGGAAACAAAACCATGTTCCACATTAAGTTAACTTAGAAATTTCTCAGTGCAACAGGAAGAATGAATCTCCTCCTAGCTTTTCAAGCAACATAATGAATGTTGAAAAAACAAAACGAAACAAAAACCTGCTAGCTCTAGGAAAAGCCTTTGCAATATCCAGTTATGTTCTCTGAGCACTTAAATCTTCCTGCTTCTGATAGCGTTCCAATGGCCGTGTTATTCAAAGGTCTAACGTGAAACAATTTTACATTTTTTAAAAAGAAATAACTTACATCTGTCCACAGACTTTAGGTTTTAGGAAGACTGAATATAATTTTAGAATCATCATCGTCAGCTGGTTGACAGCAACAAAGATAACATTCACTTTAAATAACCCTGAATTATATACAGTTGAGTAAATTTGAATTTGTTTTGCTTTAAGGTCTTCCAAAGTTGAGGCCAACATGCTGAACAAAAATATTAAACTATCTATAACCCTGTGTCAACATATGATGCTACTGGGAATGGTAAGTGAATTAATTTTCCAAGGAAAATTAATTACTTATGACTTACAGTTGTAAAAGCAAACAACGTAACTCTGGATTAGGGCACATTTAATTTCTGTTTGGAGTAGCGATTAAATTAATTTCATATAATTCATGGTATGTAATGGAACGCAGAACAAAGATGAAATCTTAGACAATGATTGACACAGAAAAAAGTGTATATTTATGTTCATGATCCAAAAACAAAGGTCATAGATATTAATAATTGTCTAGTGAAACATGATTTTAGTTTCAGAAATGATTTTTTCAAAACTGTTTGTTAGAAAGTGTTATTAGCAAGATAAATATCTAAAAAACAGCAAACAGAAAGACATGAGAGAAATCTTGCATATTGACCCTTAGTGAAGAGACTACAATTTTCAGTGTACTGAATGACATAACTGTCACAGGATTGTTAAGAACAACAGCACCACTAATTTAAATTTATCCTACATTCATTCAAGTTCGTCTTTAAGGAAGAGAGGAAAATTTGATCACAGATCCAATATTTAAACAAAGATGTACCCTAACACAGCACTACAACTTAAAACATAAAAAGTACAATTTTTTTCAGTTACTTAAATTTTATAGTATATGGTTACTGAGAAAAATCCATATCTGCAATGAACCTACGAAAGAGCCCTTACAGCATTCCATAATTTGATATTTGTTCAAACTAAGGAAGAATAATTATTTTATGTACTTAAGTGAGAAACAAAGTTCTTATCCTACATATCTGCTACCAGAATAACTTATATTAATATATCATTTATGATTTAAAAATATCATAACTTTAATTGCCACTTACATACTGAAGGTATGAATTTGTTGCTGATTCCAGATTTTTAGATGTCAAGTCAAGAGCTGCTGTGCTATGAACTCACATGGAAACACTCAAAAGTAAGTTAATAGTATTTTTCCTTACCAGTTTTTCTGGTAAGGAAAACACCAGCAAATGAATATACTGTTAATTCACGAAACCAAAAGAACAGATGCAACAGATGAATGCTGCACAGCAACCAGGGACTACAGAATTCCACTAACAAATAATATTTACATTGATGATGTTTAAATTGACCACACACACATTCAAAGCAAGTGATTCACATCCCCACTGCCACTTTTACCTGACTTTGGAATTAAAGAGATGCTTTTACTGTGGTTATAGTTCAGTCAATTTTATCACTGTAACATTTGCACTAAAATCTGACTAGAATTTGTAACAGTGCATCTTAAAGATTAACTTACTTCACATAAAAGATGAATGTTTGAGTCTGAAATGCAAGTTCTATGAACACAAGTACCATAGGTAACACCAAAAGCGATCTGTAGGTCTCCGGCTGTCTTTTACTGTAGCATTTTTAAGACTGTTTCAAAAACTTAAAGAAGTTAGGGAATGAAAATTTAAATGAAGCCTAGATGAAAGGAGCTGAGCAATTTTTCAATGCTAAATCTGTATATTTTCACTTAAGGTTATTAAACACTTGAAATGTAAACAGGAAACCCAACAGCATTTCACACATTTCAGAAGCTGTCCAATCTAAATACTTCTGAAAAGATAGACTTCATCATCCTCTTCTCTGTTTCAGCTTTTAGTCAACCAAGTGTTTCCTAACCAATCAAGCTCATTTGCAGGATCTCAGCCTTTCAACTCCCATTTTGCTCCTTTTGCCATTTGGCTCCCATGTCAGAACAGTTTCTTAAGAGTTTAAATCTGCCTGGCTGGATCATAACTCAAGCTCATCAGTGCCAAACTAGGTCTGCCCAAGTACATTTATGGAAACGAAAAAAAAAAAAAAAAAACACAAAAAAGCTAGCAAGCAACCAACCAAAAACCCAAACCCCTAAAATGTTAAACAGGCTTGCATGGAAGGTATCCTAGGCCTGGGCAGTTCTGCTCAGGAGTTCCTATCCCCCACTTTTGTGGCAGTCTGAAAGTAAAGAACCTTTATACCCATTTTTAATGAACACTAAAC
The DNA here is from genome assembly GCF_036169615.1 of Heliangelus exortis. Lineage (NCBI taxonomy): Eukaryota > Metazoa > Chordata > Aves > Apodiformes > Trochilidae > Heliangelus > Heliangelus exortis. The sequence goes on along the minus strand of NC_092424.1, from coordinate 17,915,283 downwards.
AAACAGAAATTTTAATCCAATTAGAGCACAAATCACAAAAGAGTTTAAACCAAGCCTGTTGTCATATGGCAAAAAAAAATTCCTAACAACATTCTGCCAAGAGAGCTGGTAATTAAGAGATCAGAAGCAAACTGACAAGGGAAGGCAAATCTGTCCAGCAGCTGTTTCCTGTCAACACCCTTAGATCATCCCACCTCAGCATACCAACACTTCTGAAGCTTCCCTACTTTTCCTAAAACCTCATCAGCCCTGTTAAACCCCACATATGCAACACAAACTCCCTAATATTATTAAATAGCAGTGATACAAGGGAGGGATTATTAATAGTACTGTCTAAAATTTACCTGCAGTTCAGGTTGCTTACAAAGGCACATCTCTGACAAGTTTTCAAATGCTGTCTACAGTGAATTTTTGGTGACAGCAATGAAAAGAGATGCAGTCCATGGGCTGCTTTGTGAGTGACATTTGCAGATGGAATGATACCACTGTGCTCTTGCACTCCTTGTAAATACACATGCACTCATTTTCCTTCATTTCCTTAAAGGGGCAGCATTGCATCACAGTGAGTGGGCATATCTTCCTGGAGATGCCAGTAAATATTCACAGTGTATTAACTAAAATAATTAATAATGCAACTCTTACCTTCTCTCTGTATCTCTTTGCTTTGTTATACAAGTTGACTATGCTTTGCTGATGGGACAGTGCATTTTTCTTTGCCAGCCAGGGAATAGGTAGACACAACCAGAGAGACTGCCAAATTACAGGATATAAACCATCCCTGGCAGTCAGCAAAACTGCTGCTGAGGATTAAATTACACAAACTTGCCAGAGGTGTAACTTATTTGGAAAGGAACCTTAAGTTTTGCATACCTACTTCACTGGGGTCAGGAAGCATCCAGAAAACATTACGGTGTGATTACCTCTCACTGACTAAGCTGCCTGCAAAGATTTTGTTACCAAAGGTGTCAGCCAACTTGGTTAGCAGTGCTTTACTTTTCCAAATGAGAAGCACATAATTTACCCTAAAAATGGCACTAAACCCACACCATTTTACAACTTGCTTTCCTCACACTACACAACACTTTAGGATTCTTTAGGTTGCCAGGTGTTAGAAATCCTGCACTAAAACCAAATGTATTCATTAGTTTACTCATTCACTTTTTTTTCTTTTAAAATGTACTTTTTCCCTACAAACAAGACACTGCTTTTTTTGTCTGCCTTTAACTATATTTTAAAGGTACAGCTACCACACCTCATCCTTCAAAAAGTTTTGCTACACTTTAAAACTTTGAGTATTCCCCTCTTTTTTTCAAAAATTTCAAAGAAGCAATTCCTTACAGTATGCTACAAAAAAATTCCATGACAACAGCCTCTGCACAGGAGCCTATAGGTTCACAAAAGAGGTTTAAGTTTCCTTTACTGAGGAATAGAGCTAAGAGCACTGTGAAACTCGATCCCACATACCCCATCTTTCAAGTCCCAGTGAGTTAATTCAGAGACAAAAACAGAGGCAGCCCATAATTTGTCTAGTTACTATCATAAATTTTTAAATAACAATGATGGCAATGTGTCCTTTAGTCTGTGTTGTTCAGGGATTTCTGTACTATGAGAATAGCCAGTTTCTCTCATCATACCCTGCCCTTCCAGCCAGACTCGAGTCCACTGGTATGTTTCATAGTATTCTTTTTGTCATCCTAAGGAACACCCATAATTAACTGTTTGCCAAAGAGGAGTGATAGACTTTAATATGAGTGGTCTGTTTATTCTGAAATACATAGAAGTGAGCATTTGGTATGTTTTGACACAGTGTATAAGCAAAGGTTCTCTTTGTTACACAACTGTTTCTATTAAAGTATAGTAAACCATAAGCAAGTTCACAAAACTGCAATTATAGCATAAAAGATCCATTCTATATCTAACTATGTATAAATTCACCATAGTCATACAGAAAGACCACCGAAACACTTTGTAGAGAGGTTAACAGGAGCTACAGAAATCACACAATATAAAGCACGGCTCCCCTAATAAGACCATCCCATTTTCTTAATCACCAAAATGTAAGTTGCAAACCAACATAAATGACTTTCAAAAAGCTTAATAAAACCCAATAAAGCAAACTCAAGTTTGAGGTTGTTTTGACAGTCACATCACAGAGATTTAAAAGACAGTGATGCACACTGTATGTCATCATATTCTCACAACATACATGAGTGATTTTCCTATGCTACAGAACTAACATACCTATATACACTCATATATCTACAGGTCAATTAAAAGAATAAAGACGTGAAATAAAATTCTTAAATACCCAATGAAAAATGTAGATTTCTAACTGAAAAAAAATCAGCCAGCTACAGTATTTTTCTCCATGTTATTAAATAAAAGTATACTGTTCAACAGATGTATAATCAAAATAAATATCAAGAAGGATATTCTCTTGCATTTCAACATTAAAATTGTGCACGTATTTTAAGGAAAAAATAAGACCAACCCATTTTTAAACCACATAGCAATTCTTTGTGATGGCCAATGTTCACATCATGACAAATCTTGTTTGTACTCACCAACTACTTCACAGCTTTTTTTGTTTTGTTATCAGCTTCCTATTTAAATACTAATTTTCAAGTTGTCATGTTAGAGAGACAGTACTTTGAATGTACCCAAAATATGGATTTTGCTGGTAAAGAAATATATATGAAGTTTGTTAAGCCTCAAAATAGCTCAACAAGCAACCCTATCAAGTTATATTTGCTAGGGCTTTGAAAAAATAGCCTGACAAGCAACTGCAAGGGACAAGCCAGACTTTCTTGTAGGAAAGACAACAAATGGAAATAATGCCTAGGCTTGTTCAACCTATACCTTTATCAGGCTGGCCCAACTGTATTTCATCTTATTCTTGCACTTAGAGATACCCTTGAGGTTCACTTCATCCCTGTATTTCTAATATTTTGCAATAGATCACCTCCTAGCTATTCAGTATTAACACACAAGTCAGTTTGTTCCAGATGAATAATTTTCATGAGTGTGCAGGAAAGCATCCTGTCACTGCAGGCTCCTACTGTAGGTTTAGAAAGGTGATGTCATGTACCATCTTTTGATGGAAAAAGATAATGATTAAGGAATGCAAACAATGGGCTACATGCAACTTCAGCCACATGCAGGAATGGTCAGTTACATCCTTCCACCTCATCCCACCACTTCTCCCTCCTCAGCATGAGTCTGCTTGGGCACAGGGGCAAGCAGAGAAGGAAAAACCCACACAGGAATGGCCTGAGACAGCAGAAAGTGTTCTTCACAGTCTTCTGGGAGAAAGGAAAAAAGCCCTTTTCCTTTGCAACAGGAACTGAGACATGACTTCAGTGAGATGCCTCGCTATTAAACAGCTGGTTGTAGATTTTAAGCTGAATTATATCCACAATACCATAATTATGACAGAACTGGCCTGATTAAGGAGGAAACGTATAAGAATAAAAGTGTTCCCTAAAGAATGGATCTCTCTTTTTTTGGGGGGGGAGGGGGAGAAAGGGAGAGGGCCAGAACCCAAGACTAAAAGGCATTCCAAATTTCAACTGAATAAAATGTTCTACAGAAAACAATCAAATGCAAAATCCACTGCATTTCTGTAAGGGGAGGAATACAGGGAGGAAAAAAGGCATTTCCAAATGTAATTGTTATTGGGCATTCCGATGAGGCTTTGTGAAACATTCCTTTGAACAGGTTCCTTCAGCATCATCTAGAAAAGCCAAAATTAGCTCAACTATTTTTTTTCTTGAAGAAATTGCTACTTAAAAGTATTGCTTAAGAATTTTATTCATTTGATACAAAGTATTACAGCTACATCTGACATCAAATATCCTTCCACTTCAGAGGTTACAAAACTACATATATTCTCTCTCACATCCCTGTGGATATTGATTTTCCAGATGTATTAAACAGTGAAGATGTTACCATGTACGAAAGTATATAATGAAGACATTCCTATGCTCCACAAATTATGAAGACCAAAGAGGGTGTTGCATTTTCAGGATCAGGCATGGTGTAAATTATTTATTATTATACACAATCTGTCAAAAATTCTGATTCTTAAACGCACACCACGTATTTTGTTCTTAGACTTCAGGTGAGTTTGAGCTCCTCCTTAGTTCTCTCTCACTGGTTTTTAGCATGACAGGATTTTGCATATTAAATGAACAGCAAAAGACCAGCCGAACTAAAGATAGTTCCTTAGCATTATTTTTTTTTCTCTGCCTTATAATACAGATCCAGATTTTGATGTTTTAAAAGTTTATTAGTTTAATTCTCCCATTAATTCAGAGTTTAATTTTTGATTTGTCTTTGGCAGGGACTGGTAGACAGAAAGTTAACACTAGTGATGTTTTATTCTCCTATCAAAAACTGGGTTTCTATTTGAGAGGAAAGAATTCTTTTGTCTTTAGGCACCTTTTTTACTTCTTATTAATTAAGATTTACTTCTTATTAATTCAATTCCCTAACCGCAATCTTTGTGAAGCAGCTTTGTTCTCCGCTCTCATCTACATCTCCAAGATCTTTTCAACTGTAGTGGTAATTCATCACCCAAAATCCAGTTTGCAGCATAATAAAGTCTTGAGCCACTAACTGCTTCTTCCCAATAAGAATTCAGCTTTGAATTGGCATGGGATGTGGCAAAGCAAACATATTCTGTATCAGGCTGAGTCCGGGCATCATCTTCATGTTTAACTACAGAAGAAATCATAGTAATATGGCCTGAAGGTGATAAATTAATTTTGGCTAAGTTCCTGTCTGGGAGGAAAGAACAATTTTCCTAATGAGATAAAGATGAAGGAAGACGAGGACCTTTAGGCAACTGGAATTTAGTCTGAGAGAGGCCCTAATAAATCAGGTTGTGCTTCTCTGTGTTTAAGGAAATAACTGTTAGGAGATCCAGAGCCTGTTTATTTTTCTCTGACAAACCTCATTTTCTTGGTAGTGTACAAACTCAGAATCATAACTGGAAATAGGAAAAAAAAACAGGTGGTCAAGTACAAGTTTCAAGTTTCTTGTCACCTAAAATAAGTAAACAGAAATGCCAACTGATGGGGTTTAGTTTACAGAGATCTGCTACCTGGAAACCCATGTTTACCCAAAGTATCCATAGCCAGATGAGCAGATTTGCTTGGAAAATTTGGTCTAAAAAAACCCTAGAAAATACCAACATTCTCACAAACATGCACATCAAGTACCAAGCAGCCAGGTAGAAGGGATCCAGAATGTCACAAAAACAGGAGCTAGAGAAGATGCAGTCCCTTCACACTGTAACCTTGGGGGGAGGTGGCAGGGGGTGCAACTTTTGAGAAAGCTCAATAGTGAGCAGCAGATTTAATGCACAACCACTTCACTTTCCTGTATAACTATTGTCACTGCTGATAGCAGCAGCTCCTGCCTAAGGGGTCACACAGCTGAACATACAACATTCCTCTGCCACAGTCAGAGGAAGCTACAGCAGGACTAACTGCTGTCTATCCTTCAGGACAAGAATGCCAAAATTTGGCTTTGAAAGATTCTTAAATATCAGTTTCAGGGTGTTTATGAAAGGAAATGCTAGGTTTTTAGTAACAGTGAACTACTGAAAGTAGCCATCTCCATGAAAAGCCAGTTACATTTTTGGTCTAGACTACACAATACATATTTCATCCCAGAAATTAAAAAAGCTACAGTCCACAATTAGATCATAAATTAAAATGTAATAAAACCTTTCAAGTTGTCTCGGATAATAGAAAATTCTGTCCTGAAATAATCTATATCTGAGCAATTATATCAGTCATTACTCTGGGACTCCCTGTACAACAAAACTGGCTTCTGAGATGCCAGAAAGTGACTGTTCTGTCTGAAGGAAGATCAGTCATAACAGCTCAATTCCTTTTTTTCCCTTCCCCTCACCCTGCCTTGAGAGAGTTCTCATGCCCGAGGGGCAGCAGAGCTCCTAACTTTGCTTTCAAGAGTGCAAATTTGCGTTCAGTAGTGTCTTATAAAGCTCTAGTACCTCAGAAAATTCTGTATCTTTGAGTATCTTACAGCTTCTGTGGTGATAATAACTCTGGCAGGAGGTGTATCTAAGGATTTATTAAAACTATGGTGAGGCTTAAAAATGCAGATTGCTGTGAATGAAAATATAGTCTACTACAGAGAAGAGTAGATGCTTAATTTTCTGTATGTTTTTTCTTACTCCTCTGTTTGGTAGGACTTAAGCCCATGTATAAATGCTTCCCTGAATAAACGCCTATATGCTATAAAATGACAATAACTTATGTACCACTTCTCAATAACAATAACTTTGTGAAGACACTTTGAAGATGAAAATTGCTTCTAAGAAACAACATACAAAAATGTATAAAAACTGTCAAACACTTTCCAGTTCAGCTTCAGTAAACAAAACTTGAAAACAAATGCTTTCATTACAAACTTTTAAGAAGGAATGTGCCTAATAGTACAAATTAATGGCTTCTAAATGGCAGATCAATATCTTATTGTATCTTACACAAAGAGCTAAAACCCCGTTGATGTAACAATACAAAAAAGAGAAAGCTTTACAGCTCAGGTTACCTGTCTGATTTGGTGGTTTCAATAGACTATACATTAGTTTATATACAATGGCTATACCTATAGCCATTTCAGTCTCAATCGTAATCATTAAAAGTAGAGCTTTAAAAAAAAAGGCTGTCAGACTCCTAATTTACCTACCATTCTACCAACTCTACAAAAGTCTTTTAAAGGAGCCATAACTAGTTAATAATTATAAAACAGCATTTTGATGATGCTCTGTATCATGACAGATTACTTGATAGATTAAATGATACACGGTATTATTATCTTACCTGATACATTCCAACTCCTATGTGTTTGGGCTCAATTTTCACTAGCTCAGCTAATGGGTCTTGGACACGTCTAGCTATGGAAACTGAAAAACAGAATTATAAAACAATTATGGTTTTTATCTGAAAAATCAAAATCATGCAATCGGTTTTGATATATTTTTTTTAATCTTCTACATATTTAAGATCTTCTTTTAACCTGGAAATAATGAATAATATAACAGAATCCTTTTTCACTGATAGACAGGGAACATGAAATGTACATTAATCAAATGCTCTAATGGAATAATTCAAGCAAAGACCTAAGGAGATTTCAAGCTGTAATCATGACATTAAAAAAGTTTTTTCAGGCTACAGTTAATAAATAGAACTGTGTACATTATATTTTCCCTTGAATCCATACTAAATGCTCATATAACATTTAAAATTGAGCTCTGAAATATAACCTTAAGCCACAGGTATGCAGAAACAAATAAACTTTTAAAAAAGAATGGAGCAACTGTTCATCTACTTATTTATCTAATATGGTAAGGTACACACAACATACCTTCATATTATGTATTTATATAATCCAACCATAAAATTCAGTGTTCACTTTGAAAATGGTTTGGGGCTTCACTAATATAAATTGCATACCAAAACACAACAGTTTGCAATCTGTCATCCTTATATCCTCATTTAAAAAAAAAAAAAAAGCAGCAGTTTCTAACATCTCTGGTGCCGTTAAGAGCACATGGAAGAACCTCTGGCCTTCTAAATCCAAATGTTGAATCAAGAATGCATTTTTAAAGCCTATATTTATTGATAGATCCTTTACTTAATAAAATCTCAGAAAAAAAACTTATTTGCAAATGTCAATTCTCAGTCCTGGCCTAATTATAATTCTGCAGATACTGGGTTACATTCAGTATTTGCAATTGTGCTCCCTTCCCTATACACTCAATTAGAAGAGTTCTGTTCTTCCAGGATTATATTTTTAAACTTTTTCCTCCTGAATAAAGATAAAATAGGTTGGCCAGTTTAGGAGCTCTTTGAGCATTCATTTTACCTAATGAAGTAAACACTGATGAACAGTTCATTCACCCTCACTGCTGGTATTAGTCATTTCAAGAGACATTTCTTAAAATTTATTTTACATTTAAGTTCATTTTTAATCAAATCAAGAGAGTCTTAAAGGAAGAACAGACAGGAGCTGGGAGTTAAGTTATATGCATGGTGCTTTGCTTAACAATACATACAAAATATTCAAACAGGAAAACTGGAAGTATTTTCAGTGGTCAATAGCTGATTTTACACACACACACATACACGATGATCTTTAAGGTCCCTTTCAATCCAAACCATTCTATAATTCTAAGACCATGATTATGATTATCATATACATATGATATATACATACACACTCCAAAAATAAACCCTTTTACAGAATCACAGAATTATTTAGGTTCAACAGACCTCTTGCAGACATAATCTTGTCTAACACCCCTGCTGAAATAGGGTCAGCAAGAGCAGGTTGCCCAGGAACACATCCTTCGAATATCTCAATCGATGGAGACTCTGAAGCCTTTCTGGACAACCCATTCCAGTGTTTGAAAACCCTGATAATAAATTAATGTTTTCTGGTGTTCAGACAGAATTTCCTGTATTTCATTGCGTACCCATTGCCTCCTGTTCTTATAGAGGGCATTACTGATAGAATCTGCCTTCCCTCCTATTAGGTATTTTATTTGTTTAGGTATTTTATCATAAGGTCCCTGAGAGCCTTGTCTTCTCCAGCCTGAACATGGCCACTTCTCTTGTATGAAGGGTGCTCCACTTTCTTGATTATCTTTGCAGCCCTAATTTAAATAGCAACAACCACTAATGCAAGGTGTTGAAGATTTCACAGCATTTCAGAAAACGATTGGACTGAACACTGATACTTGAGGCCAAAACAGCAGAGAGACCTAACATTTATTGCAATGCAAGCTTCTCAAAGCACAATGTGAAGTTTATCCATTAAATGCAACATTAGAGATTTCACCTTTAAAGACCCCACTCTGCTAAATGCACAGTTAACATGAAGTTCACTGCTCGGTCATGCAAGACTTTTCATATCCTTTATTATCTATTTTAACCTAGGCTGACAGTGGCTGTTTGGTAGCTAGGGTCAGGGAGCTCTGTGTTGGTGACATCTGATATTCCTGCATCTCTGATAGAGCAGGTCTGAATTAAAAGGCCATCACAGATGCCTTCTTGTCAAGGAAAAAAACAAAACAAAACAAAAAACCAAAATAACCCTAACAGTGTTAAGTACACTGGTTATCACTTTGAGATATTAGGTGGCATCTATCACCACTCACCTAAAAAACAGAAGCTGAGCAAAGCACCACTGACAGTAGTACTGATTCAAACCAGGAAACATCTAAAACTAGGTATTTCTTCTGAATGTGCTTATGTATAGATACTATACTTCCCTTTCAGTAAACTTTCTTAATCTCAACTTGTTTAATAACTATAACACATTTTAGAGGATTTTCTTTTAATTACACCTAATGGCAAAATGGATCAAAAGTTAGATTTTGCATCAGCTGAGAGCAAGCATCTCTCACTGTCCACATTTGCTTTCATTACATCTTTTAAAAATAGACAACTACATGCATAGGTTGATAAAGGAATTTTCCAAGCATAACCTGCTCCTGGGAACCTTCAATTAAAGCAAAATCTAGGCTATTCTTGTCATAATAGCTAGGTTGACAATGCTGCCATGTCCCTAGGAGGCTTCCAGCAGAGGACCTGATCCAGCAAAGCACTTCAGCACAAATACATGCTGGTATTCCCACTGGAACTAGAAAAACTATTCCCATGCATGAAGTTATACAGACATTTAAGTGTTTTCCTGGATCAACCCTAAAAGCTACAATATTGAAGCATGAAGACCCACAAACAGTCATTTATATGGTCCAAGGGACACAGCTCCCACAGCCAATGCCAGCAGAACAGCTGACCTGCAGAACTGCCACTACAGCTGCAATTTTACTCCAGAACTTTTCAAATTCAAACCAAAAGGGAGCACAATAGGGAAATGCATTCCCTGTACATGCAAATTCAGTCAAGACAAGCATTCACTGTCTCTTGTACAGACAAACCCACTTTTTCTTTGTTTCAGTAGGCAATAGGCAAATAGATCTTTTTAGGGGACAGTGAGGTTCTGGTCTGGTGATTTGATCCATGTTGTTGGACTCTTACTGAAGCTGAGTCTGACTGAAATTGTAAGGGCTCAGTGCAAGTACAAGGTCTGCTACCATGGACCAGGCAGACACAGTAAAACCTGATGGTCTTACATTTTCACCTCTAAAATTTAAATCAATCCATTTCAAAAAGAATGGATTATACTAACCTCTTTTACACTTTTACACTGTTTATATGCCTAAAGTGCATTTCAGGAATGGCTAGAAACCATGTGTTTATACTTAAGTGACAACAAAACAGCTAATGCATTCTCACTTCTACTGTTATTAAGTTATGCTTCATTTTCTCTTAAGCAAGTACAAAATAAATGATGGCACGCAGGGCAAAAAAACCCAGAAAATCAGACTTATCAAAAGTAATCAGCAGAACTAAACATGAAAAGCTTGAGGAAAAACTCTTAAAATAGACTAAGTAAAACATGAAAGAAAAACCCTATTCAATATTAAACAGAGTATTAAGATCAGAATGACACAGCCCTTTACTACAAAATCATCACAAGAATTGCAAACGTGATAGATGCAAAGCTTCAAGTTGTCAACTAAGAAGAAAACATTACTGCAATACTTGGAGTGACAGTAACATATTGTGCTGCCATGCAGTAAATCCATGTAAAATTTTAAAGCTTGGGGGGACAAGATGGCCTAGGTGGTCTTTTGACTTTTATGTAGATGAACTTTGCCTCCCAATGGAATGAGAAATAAAGATTACAGAAAATGCATTTACTAAAACCCTGTCTCGTCATGACGTTCTCTGATGTTTTGTAAAAATGGCAATTAAGCTGTTTGGTGGGCTCAATTCACTCCAGGCTTTGGTTAGTTGACAAGAAAAAGCCATCAGATGAGATGGTCCAGTATTTTTGCCTACCACTGATGAGGTGCAATGAGAGTATGATGAGCAAAAAAGCCTTGATAAGAGTTGCCCGCGCTACTCATATCACTCTCCATCTCTGATTTTCACAGAAAATAAGGAGTTTTACTAAGATGTTCAGTTTCCTAATGGCTAATGAGCAGAAGTCCCTCAAGAATTTGCAAACATACTTAATTATCTGGATCCTCCTTTCTTAAGAAGACCAAATCTCTCTTAATTTCAAACTGACAGATTAAAAATTAAGACTATTTTCCTCACGTGTTCAAATCACATAACTTTGTTTTTACTAGTATTTTCTACAGCAAGTGATATAATTTTTTCACAGGGAATAAAAAGGAGAGTTTCCACTCCAGACTACTACTAACAGTTTTCAGGCTAAATCTTTCCATACTAAAGACTGAAAAAAGTTCCCACTCTCAACAGTGAGGGGCAAAACCAACATAGCCAGCTTCCAACTATGTCTCTAAATGGTATCTAAACAAGGGCCATGCCAGCTGACAGCCCTAAAAAATACAGAATTAGTGCTAACTTCTTAATTAGGCTACCTGCCTCCCCTCAGTGATGGAAAAGATCTAAAGCAATCATTATGGCCCAAATCAGATATGCACACTATTTAGGATGCAAAAGCAGCTCCAAATCTTGTCAGCAACATAAGAAAACTTATTATAAATGGTTTAAATCTCTGTGCCCACTTCAGGGGCAGCTTGCCAGCTTTTGCATTCAGACACTCACATATTAAACTGTTTTCCTTTTGCATTGCTCTATGTAAGAGCCATGCCATAAAGCAGAAGATGAATGGCTGTTTATAGGGTAAGAGTGAAAATGAACATACAAAGTTCTGCCAAAGGCAGTGTGGGAGACTGCCAGGAATGCTTATGAGTGGAAGAATAAAAAAAATAAATAAACTTATTTCCTTCAGTTGCAGTGCCATTCACATGTTGATTGCCACTGAGAGTAGAAAAATGTTTTTGGCCCAAAGTCTGAGATGATGGCAGTCCTTTCTTTAAATACATGGGTCTTTATATAAGAATAAAAGTATGACCCAGTCAACAACTGTGGCAGTTTAGCTATGTCATATGAGTGGGAACATTTGTTTCCGTTTTGAAACAATGTGAGGCTTCCAGATGTGAAGGCCATGGGTAGTTTAACCAATGTTTTACAAATAAATAGATGGCAACCAGAATCTATTAGGCTATAATTAGTTCAACCTCAAATTTGTCAGAAATGAGAACATTCTGTATTTCTATTATAGCAGTATTCTGTTCTTGCTGAGACATGCTACTGTAACATCCAAGTAATTCATCCCCTCTTCTATTTGAAAGTACCCAAATCTTTCAACCTCTCTGGGTTGAAACTTCAATGTCAATGAAATAAAAAATTAATACATTAAGGTAATCACAGACTAACTTAAAAATGCATATGTAATTAGTGTCACTATTTCCTACAAGGGTAGATATGGAAACATTACAACTTACTAAATCTTTTTATAAGGCCTATTATTATGTTCAAGATCAATTACTCTCCATAAGTATCTGAAATAATGTTTACTCAATGATCGATTGTTCAGGTTTCCTGAGTCCTGGAAGCTTTCTATCCTGTTGACCTGGATTTCACCCTCCTTGCAAAGGATACAGTGAAACGTACAGTAGTCTTTTCATTAAGCATTCTTTCTCAGTAGGTCAGGGTTTGTGACACAGTTTTGAATCCTCATATATCTTCTTGGTGGGTTTAAAGTATGCAATTTATTTTAAGCAACTGTTCAACAGCTGCATTTCATCCAAAATTCTTCTGTGGCAAGTGAGCAGGTTTTTGTTTTAAAAAGGTTATATTTTAGTTTACTTTAAACTCCATAAAACTGATAATCTGTTATTTGCCTAAGATTAATGAAATAATGAATGACAATGTTCTATTTATTTACTACAAAAATCTTTAAAATACATGGCTTGAATACAAAAAGGAAGTAAAAAATACATTTAAATTGAAAACCTCTAAAAGTGAATATTGCAATGCAGATTTATAATACCAGTATTTCTCCAAGAAATATTTCTTAGAGGCACACTCTCAAAAACACTTTTCCCAAGAATACGTCATTTCTATATCACATTTTGTTATCTAAGGTGAGATGAGAGACGTATAATAATTTAATTGAAGCCTGATGTGATTTTTCTGTCACAGAAATGAGTTATCTTACAGCTTGATAAAGATTCAGAGAAATCTTTCCCCATCTGCTCAGCTTAAAAGGTAGACATTGTAAGTATGTTTTTCACATTCAGACTGCTGGTACTAATTTTAACTACATCACCATATCATTGATTACTGCTAATACTAAAAATAAAAAATCGCTTTAAGTTCTGTACTAACAGGAGTTATTTATGTATATCAACCAAAAAATTAACCTTTCATAAGTGATCAGAATTTTCATTCCTGTGCCTACAGTAAGACAAGCAGCTTTGGCACGTAACGCACCACACTGATGTGTTAGAAGCAAACCAAATCTCTTTAAATTGAAGAGCATCCTTGTATTTACTTTTTCTGTGGCTCCATGCTTCAAATAAGTAACAAAGCCTTCTAAGGAAAATATATAGGCACACACATACACCGAGTTACATCCAGAGGAAAGGAAGAAAATAATTTTCATAGCTCTTTCATGCTAAGGGCAAGTGGCTTTACCAGGGTCTGGACTTGACATTGCTTTTAGACAGAATAGGTAGTATTTTTATCAGTTTATTCAGAAGCACAGTAAATAAAAGGCCAAATCTGTTTACTCAGATCCATCTGAGCTACAAGAAATAGGTAAACAAGAGGAAGGCAAAGTGTGCACTTCCCATCTTTCCACAGAGCATGCAAAGATTACACATCAGTTGCAAACATTTGTACATGCACAGAGAATGATGCTCAGGTAAAAGGTATAAAAAACCCACACAACTCTGCTGGAATAGTGGAAAAGCTGATCCAAAACAACCAGGCATAAGAGTTCTCACCTGGATCAAAATAATCTCCCGTTTTAATTTGGTAACAAAGCAGAAGCCTAAGGGAATCTAAGTGGATCTTGATGTTGCAGATTACAGAAGATTTAGCTTCTCTGTTCCAGCCTACTACACTCCACAGCTTCAGAGCAAATGCAGTGCCAGTGAGCAGCATGATAAGGATCACATACTATCTCGTACACATCCCACGAAGCTTGAACAGATAGGAAAACATTAGATTTTTGTCTAGAACAACAAAAAAGAACATAAACATCTCTAACACTTGTAAAACAACCCATTCAGCACTGTGCCTCTGCTTTGGAGTAATTCAAGCCCAATTTTCTTCAAAATCCTGATGCAGGCACACATGTCCATCACAGCCATAAGAGGACCGGTCCTTTCCAGACTAACTGTACTAGGGTTTGTTTTTAAAAGTTATCCACAGAATTTCTGTTTAAACTGTAGAACCTATCCCATGCCTCGAGATGAGCTTCTCCTCATTAGTAGGCACCGTTTCCTGCGGGGAGATAAGGAGCAAGACCGTCCTTACCTATTAACCTGGTTTGGGCCAGGACAGAGTGAATTTTCTGTCTTGTAATTTTGCTTTCAGCTAAGCCTCTTGTAAGTAGCTGTACTTGCTGAAATGAACAGCCAGTTTCTCAGTCAGTGTCTGCTTCTAGGACTCGTAATGCTTGATGTTTAGTGTCTGCACAACCAAGGCCCCTGCCCAGTTCTAAGGAACATCTTATGCTCCGTAAAGAGAAAAGAAGTAAAGAGGTCACACCTGCAACCTTCCTTTAGGGAAGACCAGACAAGACAGATGACCAAAATAGACCAGGGTATTCCATCCATATGTGTCATACTCGGTATAAATTTGAGGGATCATGAGGGTCAGCCCCTTTCTCTTTGCCCTTCTTCCCCTGTTCCTGTTCACTTTGGCAACCTGGGAGGATTCTGTCTGTTTGTCTGTCTGCGGTCCCAACCCATGCCAGCCTGAATCTTTGTGTTCCCGCCTCCAGCTCCTGACTGCTGCTGACTCCATGAGTCCAGCCTGGACTTTCCCAGGGCTGCCCTGCAGCCTCGGTGGTTATGTGAGAGTTTTTGGGGGAAAGAGGGAAGGAACATGGTATCAGTTTTCTGCATATTTGTACATATTCAATCATTTTTCCCTTTTTTATCATTACTGTTTCATTAAAGCCATGTAATTTAGTATCCAACCCATAAGTCTCTCTCCCTTATACTTTCTATCAGGAGGGGGGATTAATAGAGCATCTGTCATTTGGTTAATTGCCAGCCCAGTGTTAAACCATGAAAACCATCCATTTCATTTCTAACCATTGCAGTTTTCTTTCCAACACTGCACTTAAACTCATTCTTAAATGCTACAAAATACAGCAGATGAAAGATGGAATACAATTTCATTTTGTACTGTAATTGCACACAACCCAACTAAACAGGCTGGCAAAACGTTTTAATGGATAAAAATTCAGTGTTCCCTTTCCTTTCTTCTAACTCCTTCTGAAAACTTGGGGAACTTGCACCAGTCCTCTATGATTAGCTGCAGAAGGAAGCTTCCACTCAGAAAGCAGTATGAATGGTTTAACTGTAATACTTCTTTCCAATAAAGTTTTTGAAAAATGACCTTCTCTCCTCAATAGCCAAAGGGGAATAGTGCTCTTTTAAGAAGATGAAGAAATTAGCTCAAGTAGACATCAAGGCACTATGTCCCACACATCTAATCATCAAATTGTTTTACTTTCCTTAAGATAAAGTCAAAAGAAATTATATTTTTTCCAATCTCTACCTTCTACTTGCTGGTCAGTATGACAGCTCTGAACTGCACGTCTCTATCTTTAACTGCACCCCAGGGAATAAAACCCTGTAGCATGACTGTCACAAAGTCCTAACAAGCCCCCAAAGCCTATAAGGCTTTCTTTTGCTAGGAAAAGTGCAAGTGGTGTGCTGAACTTTGAGTGTACAATAATCCAATGTATTCTGCCCTGTGGAGAGGAGACAAGCAGATGGGATTTGACAATGTTAAGGCAAGCTGTGCTGTGTGACCTTTTGGTCTCCTTTATCCTCAGAAATCATACTTTAAAAACAACATAGTTTTTAAGTGTTTCTACAGATCATACCTGGGCATGTAGCATGACACACATACTTGCCCTGTTAGTATTCCAAATCTTCGCAAAAAAGTAACTTTGGGTAATGTTTTATCTACATATATTATTTTCCTACCTGGGTGCCAGAACTGTTTGGTCCTGACAGAGGACCTCAGGCCTTTCATGTCTGAGTAGAAAACAAGCATTTCTTGAAACTGTTGGAGTAGACAAGCCCTAGTATGTTGGGTTTGTTTCAGCAGTTGAACACAGATTTGCAAATTTAAAACCAAATGCCCATGATTGTATTAAGGTAGGGAAAAAAAATCACACCGGCTTAGCATGAGATCTCTTCTGACAAGTGATTACACAAACACTGATGTCTGAAAAATTCCATGTTTCTGTGTGCCAGCCCTTCAAGACGAGCCATACCTACTCACACTTTCTATATATTTTACGTGTTCCTCCATGATCTTCCCATTTTGTGTAGCCAAACTTGTTCAGATGAAGCTTTTCCAACAATAAGAAACTGTAGAAGCGGAGAAGCTCTGAGATGTTATGGTCACTGACACCTGCACAGACTCTTTTTATTTCCTGCCCCAGAAGACTCATTTTCAGTAGGCTCTGCCCACCTAAATAAGCCCTTGGGCAATATTGTATTGGACAGGATGGATAACAAAGAAGGTATCAACCTTTGGAAGATAATTTAATTCCAGAGTTCACAGGCCCAGGGACAAGAAAAAAAACCAATTTGACACTGACTATCTACAAGTCCATCTATTTGACAGATGAGTGCTCCTCACCACTGAGTCTTTTTTCTTTGGCTCATGCAAAGAATACCATAGAGACAATCTTCCCAAATGCTCTGATAATGAAAGAAGACTTGAGAGGAGGAGAATTTACTGGTAAACTTGCAAGGCAAAGTCACTGTTCACTGAGCATGGCACTTAAAACTGCTTCAAAGGAAAACTTAAAACCAGGCCTTCAAAAAAAAGAAAAAAAAAAAAAAAAGAACAAAATAAGACAATAAGACAAGCAAATCTCAACCACAGATACCTAGAGTAATCCAGAAGACCTGACATTGAGGTTACAAGGAAAAACTCCTACTTGACATTGCCATGAATAAAATTAACCAAAGCTCACACAAGAAAAGTGCCATACTGATGGCGGCTCTAAAAACCCCAACAAAACAAAAAACAACAACCAAACCAAACCAACAAAAAAACCCAACCAACCCATAAAACCCCTAAACACCAAGAAAAAAATAGGAGGAAAAAAAATTAATTTGACTGCTTTGCAAAACACCAAATTCAACATCTGACTCCTTTTCTAAGAAGGTGGCCAGAGGACACATGCCAGGGCAGAAAAAGGACTGCAGTCACCCCAAGCCTTGCTGCCATTCCATTAAGCCTAGAGCAGGCTATTACTAAGCCTCAAGAGGGGACATATTTATAAGCTTCACAAAGATGATCAACACTGACAGCTTGCTAAGCACCCTCTTTATGGTGTCCATTCTCCCGTACAACAATTCCCACTCCAAATCTTCAGCCTGTTCTCAGGCACAGCTTTTGGGAAGGAGAATTCAAGGAAGCTTTTCTCTTCTCTGTCAGGCTGCAACCCTATTGCAAATTCATCCAAATACACCCATTGCTACACTACAGTGGCTTGTTCTCTAGGCAGAACCTTCCTAATCTGCTGCAGCTGAACTTCCTCAGCCTATCAAGTAAGAAATCCTTTTATTGCTCTGGCCTATAAGCCTCTTATCTCCTAATTCTGTGAGGCTGAGAAATAGCTGTTCTGCTCATTAATCCTACAATGACTGTCAGAAGGGGATATACACCTTCTCACTCTACTCAGACACAAGTAACTAGGTTTCATCAAGTTCTTTACTATCTACTTAGTTGAGTCCCACTCCACAAAATTTTATATGAATTGCAGTAGCAGCACAGAAGCTTTTGCAGCTTCCTGAAATATTCAGCCTTGATGCTTTAAAGATTTTAAAGACCCTAGTTCACTGCAAAGAAATCATATTAGGAGCTGATATTGCCTACTGCTACAATGAAGGCAGCCATCTCTAGAGGACAGTTCTAAAACTGGAGAGACATTATTCCATTCTCTGCTCTGGAGATACCAGCAAATTGTTAAAGGAATGAGCATTATTATTTTTGAGCATTTTTTTTTCCCCAAGCAAATGCAACTTTGGCTGAAAGTGTGGAAATTCTGACTATAAGGACTTCCCACTATAGTTTATACATACACTATTAATTTATAATGAGACCTTTCTCAATCATTTACTAGAAACTCGTGTCATCCATGACCTTCAAAGACAGCTCACAGGGAAAAAAATAACAAGCAGCTGAGTTCTTGGCTTATTATCTTTAATTAACACCCCCAAGAAATGATGAAAGGTTGCTGGTTCCCCCCTACATACAACATTCAGCCAAGGAAAAATTATTAAGGTAATAATTTTCTTTTTTTAATCAGGACTGATGTCTTCTATTTATCTGTATGGAGTGAAAACTTACACAGTTGCTAAATAATACCATAAATATGATACAGAATATAATACAAGATGTGAAAGCATGTTCTCACATAATATGCATTATTTAATATTTCTACCTTTATGTACCTGATGGACAAACATTGGCTTAACTATGTAACTGAAAAATCCCAACTTCTACAAAGTTTGTGTTGAGGAAAATGTTAGTGGCAAACTGTGTTAAGATCACAAATATCAAGTCAGTTGTACCTTTTATTTTAACTTTAAATGTCACACTTCATCATGCAGCTGTCAGCTTCCTTTAATGTACTAAATGCTATCATGTAAGCACAGAGCCTGACATGATGTAACACAACAATTAAAATAAAAAGCAAGTGAGCTTTGACACCATGTCACTTTTCTGTTTGCTGCATATTAAAGGAAAATCCTAGGTACAAAAGTAAAAGCTGGTCAAGAAAAAACACAGAAAATCCTAAGCCAGTTAATATTTCCCTCTAATGCTATGTCAATTTTTTGTGTTCAGCTTTAAAAAAAAAATGTCCACAGCTTTAGTTGCAGCTAATTAAAAATCGACACCAAAGTATATATAAAGACAGTCTAAAACTTTTAGAAAGATTCTACTGTAATAAACATATTTCTACTTGTCAACTCCATAACAGCCAGCATTTATGGAACTAAGCAATTATTTTTCACTTTTTATCCTATCCCTTTCCAATTTCTCTACATTCTGTGGTACTGCTGTGGCATGTTAAAATTGCTAATGCTTTTCAAACCAGATGCAACAGCACTTAAATTATGCCTCAAGGAATTCCTAGTAATAATGGAGAAATTATTAACTACAGATAATTAATACTTAAATTTGTCATGTCTTACAAGTTTGACTTTCGTTTACTGCATTTGATGCACAACACTAAATAAAACTGCCTGCAATTTTCAAACATTAACTTCCAAAAGAAGGAAAATCATGTACATCTGAAGAAACATCTTGTTAATAATTAGACTTCTGTCTTTTTAGTTTTTCCCTGTTAATTTACAGCAACTCAAAGCCCACATTTAATATACAGGCAACATAAACCTTGGCCCAAGGGAAATTTAGTGGCATCTGTCACAAATACATAAATGTCACACGCCTAAATATTTGCTGTGGCCATACTGTGACATGTTCAAAACCTGTGGCCCAGGAAAGATAATCACAACAGGGTCTGTTTGAAGGCAGGGAGGAAGGAGTGAAATAAAAACAAGCTAGAGGTCTGTCTGACAAAGGGAAGGGATGATACAGACATTTAAAGAATATTACTGTAAAATAATTCACTTGAAATATTGTGTTAACACAAATCCCTTTTCCCTTTGTGGAAATAAAAGGAAAGAGGAACATGGGGAATCCTAGAAAATTTTACCCCCAAATGCCCCATAACTTCAAGGTTTTTTTCTGCTGACCTACTTCTGCACCTTCCTTGGGATTTCAAGGCCAGTAACCTGCTAAATTAACAATAAAATTAAGAACAATGTCACTTTTTCTGGAAAACTTTCCTATATGAGAACATCACTCCACTTTCAAATGTGCTTTATTTGATCAGGTATGACAGCAAGTTGCAGGTAAACCAAGAAAACAGAAAAATGAGGTTAATGAAAACAAATACAAAAAGATCTCAAATAAAAAAATACACAAATAACAAAAAAAATTCTGCCCTTACAGCTGACTCCTAGTAAACCAAATCCATGAGTAGTGCTTGGGCACCAGCAAAGCTGCTAGGAATTTGATCTTTCAAGACTGCTCTTTAACCAAACACTGAAAATTGTAACAGTGGCAACACTTGTAAATTTTTAAGTACTGGGACTGTATTATACCTCAGTATACATTTATGGTGAAGCAGATAATTTTTTAAAAACTAAACCAAAATAGTATTTCTTGAAGACTATATTCAGCTACAGGAAATGATCACAATGTGTGATTCAATTCAAAGTGATCACAACGAATGCACAGCTTTAAATTACTTTTTCTATTCTTATATCTTTTTCTGGCCCTTGAAACATTTAATTAATTAGAGACATTTCTGTACATATAAGGCACAAAAGAAAGAGGGTCTAGCTCTTGTGGGCATGGACACATCCAACTGTGAAAGTTTATGCAATTCATTATTATACCAATTCCCATAAACTCTCCTGTACCATTCTATTGCAGGAGTATCTCCACAAGAACATTTACAATACAGGCCACGGCAGTAAATTATGTCATTGATTTGAATTCCTAGGACTTCAAATGGGAAATGAGAAGAGAATTAAAGTTCTGAAACAAAACATCCAAAACTTCACTTTTTATGCTTTTGATTATTATTACACTTAATATTAGAAACAAAACAGTCAGAGAACAGATAATTGAGCTCCATGCTGAAATGGTGGTAAAAATAAACACACTTCATACCTGCACTTCTTAAGTTGGGGTCTAGGTCTGGCATTTCCTTGCATGCTTCTGGGCTGACACTGTAAATAGATGCTCCTGCTTCACTGACAATGCTGAAAATTAAAAATCACAAATAATCAAAACACCACAAAACTGAAAGATTAGAAAGTTTTTAATTGAATATCTGGATTTTTTTTAAGCCTCATGTTTTAAAAATGTTTTGAATCAACCAAATACTTATAAAACTCAGACAGTACAGACAAAAGAAAAGATCTCCATTTAAGTCAAAACACCCCCCCTTCCCTGACCTGCAACATCCATTCTTTTTCAGGTCTGGCCCCACTATAAATACAAACTGTGCATGATCTCAGCCCCTGTAGTAATCTTACAAAGGAGAAAAACAACCATGAAACAAGTGTTGCCAGAAGTAAATAAGCAAAGCACTTTCCCTATCAAAACAAAAAGCTACCTGAGAATTTCATTACAAACCACCTAGATTTTCAAGTCTAATATCAATTAAACTATTACATGAATGCAAGTCATGAGTATGCACACACCTTACCTATGGTTAACTGCCCAGAATACTCAGAAAAACCCAGCTTGACCCAGAGCTGCAGCTCGCTTAGAAGTGGCATTTAATACCCTCTTCTCCCCGCTCTCACTGCCATTCCCAAAGAAAAACACAGACTGCACTCACCTAAACTACAGTTCATGCATCTACCACACACCTCAGACTCACTCAGTAACGATGATAAACTCACCAATTCAAGTCACAACACAATTAAAAAAACAACCCTGAGCACTCCAGTTCAACTCAAGAGAAATCTGCAATCAAATATTCAGTGTAAATTTGTTTTCAGCTGTGAAATTTTAACACCACTGAATCAACAGTACATTTTTTTCAAATGACTTCAACAGAACTTGAACTTCAGACTAATAATTAAGGCATCATACAGCTACTGCACTGGAGAGAAATAGTATCTATTTTAGAACTATTTTTACTTTAGTATTCCACTTTTAGAATTAGCTTGTCTTCTCCATAATGAGGGAAACAAGAGTCCAGGCGTTTAAATAGAAATCCTAACTTTTTCTCATATTGTTTTAAAATTAGATTATAAATTTTCTTTTAAGTACATTTAGTAGGTCACATTTTTAAACAAAGAGATAGTTAGAAATGTCTCCCTTATAATTACCCAAAACTCAAAAGAACATTTGAATAGCACAGAAAAACTGGATCTTTAAATAAATACAGAGGATTAAATCCTGTTCTCTTTTGTAGTATAATAGCCCAAGATCTATTCAAACAACTGCTTCACAAGAGAGAAAAATCGTTCAGACCAGCTGACCAGCAGTCTGCATAAGGCAAGTGAAAATTAAACTTTTTACATGATCTTTTAAAAAGAGTCAGTATTACAGGCATTCCTTCAATCTCACCAACCTTCAGAAAACAGTCCTATAATAGACAACTGAGGGTCACCATGAAAACAAGTTCAGAAATATGGTCATATCACAAAAACCTAACTCTTGAAAAAAAATTGAGATGCTGACAGAAGCCTTATCAACCTATTTTTCTGACAAATACATACTGTAAAGAACAATGCAGCAGAATGGAGTTCTTAACCTGTTCACACCTTATAAAGGAGGCATTTGGTAAGTGCTCCCTTTTTGGAAACTGCTTCCAAAAACCACGCACGTTAACACATACTTCTAACAACTTTTTACTGATCACTCTAATCTCTTTGTATTTGAACAGACCCAAAAGTTAACCTCTCATGTACTTTCTAAATTTATTACATTAATATTTCATTTTGATTTAAAAAAAAAAACTAAGAAAAAAATTAATGCTTTGCTCACATTTGTACAATGCTGCACTATACACTGTATACTGCACAGTATTTTGTGCAGTGAAAAAAAAAAAGTGGGATGGATGGGAATTTTAACACTTCACATCTTACTGATTCTCATTAATGCTACACTGACAATTTTCAGAAGTGAAAGAAATGCAATTCTGCTATCATTCTATAGTAGTGACTCGTGCTAACTTTCAAGGTGGCTAGTACAAAAACTTCTTGTTAAAATGGGTAAATAAAACTAAACTCAGGATGGCAGAAAGCAGCATTTGAAAAGAGCACACTTCCTTTCCTCAAGTGCAAGAGCATTTATACACTGGGGGAGAAGTAAGAGGTAAGCCAAGTAAAAATTACCTCAAGGAGGAAAACAAAATACACTTTCAAGAGCAGCATACAGTGGATATTTGACATCCACTCTAAGACGTTTTTCTATACGCATGCAGATATGAAGTACCTGGGTGTAGAAAACTTGGAAAAGGAGAAGAATTTCTCCTCACACAGAACCCCATACTGCTGTGCCTTAGACAGTAAAAACCCAGATGGCAAATATATTTGTTACTCAGAGTAAATGTGTAGGGCCACAAAATCCAGAGCAACCATCCTCTGGTTCATTCCACTATAGTCAACTGAGATTTTACAGACCTATTAGTGGATGTCATGTGGTTTGATTTAGTTTGGTTTTAGCTACAGTGAGGTGGTTATTGATATGACTGGCACACACAATACTAAAAACATCTAGCTTTGTCACAACACTAAGATTACAAGCAAAATAGGTTTGGAGATTTCTGAAGTTGTTTTGGATTTTGCTTTTTCACTAGTCAGGAGACAGTCACTTTTGTTTAAAGACATTTTGTGGCTTTCTGTTGTGGTTTTTTTTTTTAATTCTAATACTCTTCATTAAAAGGGTGATGTTATATAGTATAAATGTATGCTTATTTAATGTAGCAAAATGCTCTGAAACATGCTTTCAAACACATGTTTTTATAGCTGGGTGCACTAAGACTAAACCAAACCTGCTCAAATCAGTAGGCAACAGAACTGCAAGCTACTATGTTCCTCATTGCTCTCTTACCTCTCCATTTTTTAAGGGATACAATTTTCAAGAGAGTTAAAAGAAACCCCTCATAAGAGCTGGTAAAAACATCAGAAAGTCTGTGTATGTTCAGAACTATAATTTGTTTCTACTTTGAATTTTGAAGCCACATAATTCATTTAACCAGAAAACTAGAGTCCCCTACCCTCCTTTCTGCATATTGCTTAATAGGGGTCTTGCACTGGCTAAAATCTTCACAGAGAAACCAACATTATTAAAGTTATTTTGCTACTTAAAGTCAAAATGTAGTAGATAATGGGTAAGTTTCATAAACTGCTCCCTGAATTAATTAAAAAAAAAAAAAAAAATTAAAAAAACAGGTAAAGAACCCAGGCCCATGCCACCATAATGCCTCCCTCCCACATTAGCCATTCCAGCTTTTATAAACAAAACGTGCCCAAACCACAAAGCCATGACACAGTATTTCAATTTACTCTTTTTCATTGTGCAAACAGGCTTGTTGCAGAGAAAGTAAGGGTTGTTTTTTTTTTGATTCACATTTGTTAAGACACATTTTATACAGGTTAAACCAACCTTAACCATATTCCACTAGCACCACCTGGTGGTCCCTCTGCTTTATGCTGGACACCATGCCTGCTGTACTCCAAGGAGGCTTTTCACGTTTACTAGAAAAAGTTATTTTCCAGCTAAGCTTAAATAAGCATCATATATTTGGTATGAAACAATTTGACGAGGTGTTAAAAAAAATCCGATTTTTGATATCATAATTGTTACAGGAAATAAGCCTTTCTTGTAAAAAGTAAAAAAAGTATTTGAACTATACATATAATTTTTTATTGTTTCAATGTTATTGCATACCTACAAAAATGCATTGAGGTAAAGTTTGAATGTAACAAACGAGTTAGCTACTGTTATTCAAGCATATTAAAATTTCATGCACATGTATGTAATAACATTTTTCAAAACTTAAAAGTTCTTAGTAAGTTTTCACTGAAAGCCTTTTAAAAACTATGTGCAAAAACCTGATGTATGTTATAACAAAAAAGATGTATCAGGCTAGAGGCTTTTAGGCTTAAAGATGGATGCAGTTTCCTGACATTTTTATGAATGTTACCAACATTTCAGATTATTTTATTACATTGAAGTCATTTCCCCACAATCAAATACAACACTGGATTAATAACCTGCAGAGAGAGAAAGAGTAACTTTATCCTACTTCAGATAAATGACTGTGTCTACAGCCTCCAACCCTCTGATTTACAACTTGAAGCCTCTAAAATAACATTTTAAGAAACAATACCAGTGCAAGGAAGAGATCAGTGTTAACAGCTGAAAGAAAATCATGGTCACACAAAAAGCACGGGCCCGTAAAATTCAAAATGGACGCAGATTTTCTTATTTGATCATAAATTATCATCTACTAAAATATAACTCCCTTTACAATCAAAATTTTGTAATTGTTGTAAACTCCTCTAATGCAACCATTTACATATTAACTGATAGATATATTCTTCAAAAGCTTGTGAAAACAAAATGTCGGAAGCACAGAAGGGTCAAAGGATTATTCAGTGTTACTTACTGAAATTATTGGCTTAAGAATTACCCAAGATAGAAAAATAAAGCAAAATAAAATTACAAAACATTTGCTAAAAAAAAAAAAGGTTCCATGTAGAAGCATTGGAATGCTACAAGTTTTAATTATGTTGATAGATCTAATGACTAAAAACAAACTCAGGTGGCACAAGGAAGACTTAATTAAGAACAGGCTCCATAAAAGATTGGGCTGTTTCATGAAGGAGAAATCCACTGGGCCTTACTGAAAACACAGTTTTAGGCTCCAGAAGACCCTAAAACAAAAAATGGTTGAGGGTTGCGGAAGTATTAGAGAAATAGGATGTCTGCATCTGTTCTTAGATGTCTCCTCACATAGCCCTTTTCAACGACTAATCAAAACCACCCACGGGAGGTCAAAGAACCTCTATGTACGAAACAGAAATAATCTCTTGATTTGCATTTTTACTTGTGTCTCACTCTCTTCTCCCATGTCAAGCAGGACACTACCCACTGCAGAAGCAACGCTGACTGCCCCTCCAACAACTCATTACCAGCGGCACACTTCAGGTTTCTTGCCACCATGAGCAGAGTTACCTTCGTTCTCAGGGTCTCATGGTCATCTACATGAGTAACCCCATCTTTAGACACCATGTACAGCACAGTTCCTTCTGCTGGGGAGGGGATGAACATATCCAACTGAAGACTGCTGTCCAGGGGCAGGCTGAGAGAGACTCTGGGGTTTATTCAGCCACACGTGCTTCACTGTGGGAACAATGGGATACCGGGCTTGACAGACCCTGGCTCTGACACAGCTAAGCCATTCCTTTCTTTTTCTTATGAGGAACATATGTCACGAAAGCGTAAGATAAAAAGGTATATACTCAACTATGTATCCAAAGAACAAAAAACCTGAAAAGATTTTTAAAAGCCTGTTCATTCTGACAGATGAGATTAAATTCAAAATGTGGTCTTTCCCTCACCTCCAACAAGCTAGTGGTACGGCAAAGGAAGATGTCAGGATCATGAAAAAAAGATTAAACTAGAAAGCAATCATCTTTTAACAGAGTTAAGCCAAAACCCATACAATTCATCTGTGCTTTTAAATAATATAAAGATTTAGCTTTAAAATTTAACAACATACATAACTCGGGAGTTATTCCAGTATTAAATATATTTTCCAATGACAAAATACACTGTTAGGAAAGGAATTTTCATCGATTTTCACTGCTTCATTCAAAATTTTAACTTGTTTCATACCACACATTTATGTGGAAGTCCAACTTTCAAAATCGGTCAAATTTGACAAGAGGTATTATAGACTACTTTTTCAAAAGTAATACAGAAAAGCTCATAGTGAAGCCATTGAATTAGAGGATGAACAAGTTTTAAAGAAGTTTTTGCTCCGAAGCTCCCAAGCACACAAGAAGTTAAGCCCATAAACTGTCTTCAGACAACACATCAGATGACAAGCAGTGACACACATCCTGCATTGTTGCTCAGTCACATTGTCTAAGTTTCCACAGAAAACACTAAGTCAAATTCTACTCACAAGTGTTTTGAACTCACAACATAAAAGTCTGTAAATATATCTACCCATGTATGAATGAATTTGCTTGGTATTTCAAAAAGTTCGTCAGAAATTACACCATACAAAGAAAAAAGCAAGCTTGTCCTGACCAACTCAATCTACTTCTTAAAGTAAAAATAATTAAACTGTTTCAAACCAGGAACTGCCATGCAGCAAGTAACAACAGAATGTCTTTCAGTCACAAACCCTACTTTTGAAACAGGTTGCTTACTCTACAGCAGAGACAGTTAATAAGCATCTTACAAAGCAGCTACTGAAATGAGAGAATTTCAGGGCAATCACCTGTGCAGTAAGGTTTATTTCTCTCCTGTTCCAACACAAGTAATATTTAGCATCAGTCAAGCTGATGGCTTCCCTGGTAGACTGCATAGATCTTTAGAACTTACTGAAGAGAAAAGAATTAGGCCTGTTTCAGCATTTAACAATAATCATACTACTGTTTATATCATTCCTTCAAATCATTAATAATGACTTATCTTAAAATAACATTAAACCTTAAAACAGTATTTGGTATATCGTTTTTCCAAAATGCTTATGCAGAACTGAACTTTACTACAGAATTGAAATATGCACATTCAGATGAAATACAATATGCAAAAGAAAAATTTAATGCTCTGAAATACCAAATTATAATCTTTCAACATCACATAAAATGCATGAATTCAAAGCCAATTCAACTAAAGAGACCCATATCCAAAAGTCAGTAGAAACATATGACAAGGACTGAAAAGTTAGTAAGTATATTTTAAAAATGCAATTATTGAAGCAGTTGTGTTCAAGTATTAACCATTCCTCTTCAAACTGGGAAATTTAGGGCTAAGAAAGCCCAACAACTTTAACTTTCACTGCTTCAGAGTATAAATAAGGGCTCTGTTAATTTTACATTCTAACAGCATATTGCCTGTAACCAAAGAAAATAAAAGGACATTTGAAACATAAGGACAATTACCTTCTGAGCCACACAACCAGGTTCTCTCTTTGTTAGCACAAAATAAGCGTCAAGAATACAGGAGGATCAACTGTGGCACAGGATTTTAAAACCTTCTCTCTTAAATAAGTTTAAACTTTGGAAAATACAGCCCATTTCTACTAAATTTCAGACCTGGACGAATGCAGAAAATGTATCCCACATAAAACATTTGGGTGATCAGAGAATCAGAAGAGTTCAAAGTTTAGTGATTTCAATTACTCAACTACATTCATTCCCCTCCCCAAAGAAGTGGTGAGGAATTTCCTGACATTAAAACAGTAATTTGCAGCAGACTAGCAAACAATTTCCAGCAAAATGAAATAAGTTTGAGAATTATGGCAAGATATAATATGAAGTTACCATTCTTTAATTTCTCCTGTTATTAGATATAAATTACTGTACTACACTGACAAACCTAACAGTATAGCTGTGGCCTGGAATCCTTTATTCATCTGTGTATGAACCATGCCCTCAGCACATCCCTGCAAAGGGAAGAATGATCAGATATCTGTCTTCATCTTGTCTGAAAAGGATGACATTTTTCAGTAAGAAAAGGGTCCAAATGGCAGGTGTCAAAGAGCTTTAGCTTCACACGTGGTGCTAGGAGGCAGAAAAAACAACAGTAGCGTGTGGCCATGTCAGAGCTGCACAGAAGCTGCCTTACAAGTGCATATCTGAAAAGAGCAAACCTCAGAGTCTGTTAAATCAATCTAGTGCCAGATGCTGTTATCAGAACAAAACCAGGGCTGCGGATTCATCCCCAGAAGAAATATACGTCCCGTGTCTGCAGTGCAAAATGAAAGACCTAGGGTGGCATGCCTGGAGACTGAAGGTGACAGTCACCTGTGACTGCCCCACCGCTTCCTTGACAGTTTCAGGGAACAGGTCCTGTCATTGCTCATAAAGCAGCTGGAGTTGAAGTTCCTTTCTACTCTTGCAGAGCGCTTTAAAATCTGAACTCCGTGTCCAAAATCTACTTCCAAGTTCACCATGCAACTAAAATGCAGTTAAGCCATGTATTTTTACTTTAAACACTGTAATGTAGCAGGAACTTGAGAGAGAATTTAACTACTGCTCTAATCCTGGTTGCAAGAACATCATGAAGAGGAATTGAGGCAATACGGATAACGTTATAGAAATTACCTTAATGTAAGAGGACAAGTTAAAAAAAAGACATTTTATATGATTAGAAATATGATAGCATTAAAGCAATTCTAAGCAGAATTAATGATAATTAAACATATTCAAATATTTTTTAAAGTTACCTATCTGGAGCCAGTGAACATTAACATCAGAACAATGGAAAGACAGTAAAAAAGGCTTCAGGACTGACATAAGAAATTAAAATCCTAGAGTCCACACTTAAAACAGACAGGAAAATGGGTATGGTCAAGACCACTCCTGCCAACACTCATATATTTTTACACAGCTAAATTATCCCAATGACCTCAGAAGAACAAACTATATACACAACAGAGGAAAAATACAGTCAAACCCTGCCAATATTTTACCTAACCTCTTTTCACCCACTGGGAGGAAGGATCAGGAAGACAAAGAAACACCAATTTTGTCAGTCACACTTTAAAAAGAACAGGAAGACTATGTGATGGTAAACACTCGCATTTCATATATTTACAGAGGCTCTTGAAATAAAATTGTCTAGATGCATACATTAAAAATATGGCATACTCCAAAAAAAGATTATGATTGTGCTCCAACAAAAGCTTAGCAAAACTGTTCCACACTGAAGATCTAACTCAATGAGCAGCCTTACTTAGCCCCTGTCCCTTCCAGAGTTCTCAAAAGCCTGGTGAAGCTAACAAGCCAAAACCAGACCACAGCAGACTAAAGAAGGCTGCAAGTCCCAGAGCAGACCTCCATCTCATACACTGTCCTGCCAGCATCCCCTTCTCAGCTTAGCAAAACAAACACCTGCAGTGGCAGCACATGGGCAAAGCTGGTGTTTCATCCAGACCATCTCCAGTGATATAGATTCTTGGAAGAACAGACCAACACTGGCTGTTTCTATAAAAAGCAGAGGCAAAGGATAAAACCTGGGAACTCAGCAGTTCATGTTCATGCATAATTTTTCAAGCTGGAGCATTACAATGTACCAAGAACTAGGGTTTTGGGGAACAAATAAGACCTTTTTTTAAAGAAAAAAAAAATTTCTTCCTATAAAGCAATACCTAGACTTTGCTAGTACCAGCTATATTTGGTGTTGGCACCAGCAGTTTATAAATGGGACAACTGATGTTTGTCTAAAATTCATCTAATTTTCAAACCAAAACATTTCCCTATCACATGCACTGTCCTACCCACACCGTCATTCTGTAGGATGCAGGACATTTAAGATACAAATAATCCACTAAGGAGAGTCCACCAGGTTCTCCAGTAAATACAAGCCTTTTAATCAGTTCATTTGTCAGCAAACTTCACAGAGCATTCAGTTTTAGTCAAATATTGTATCAAGACGTGTCACACAGGAAAAGTCAGTTTGAAATTATCTCGAGAGGCTGTTAAGAGCATGCTATCCAGTTGCTGTAATTGCTCTCAGGAATCATTTTTATCTGGTAGAATGGGCACCACAGATGCAGCAACTGTTGTGGCTAAAACACAGTTACTTATGCCAGACCAAAGGCTGGAGCTTAGAGTCACATTAACTCTCATGGAGACTTTGTCCCCAGAGTGGAGCATAACTGGACAAGACCACAACATATGGAGGAAAATGCCCCTTGGAGAACAGCACCTCCAGCATCTGTCATTTTCTTTAATGCTCACTCTGGGCAGTTGGGAGGCAGCTCAGCCAGCACTGCTGTGCAGCTGCCACAGCCTGATTCTTTCAAATCCTGACCAGTAGCTTTGGCTCAGGACAAGTTTTATTGTATTTTTCCCCATATTCCATAATATCATTGATCTCGGCACTCAATCTCTCCTTAGCAAACTCCTCTCTCTCCAGCACAGATCCAGGAGGGAAGGCTGGAAGTCAACTATGCCCCTTCTATTAGTGCTGAGTAATGTCGTGGAGACTCCTCACAGGAATCCCAGATCCCCCACAGCCCCTCTTCCCTCCCCATCCCTCTCAACATTTAGGCTGTTTGTGCAGACATCTTATTAAATATTTTTAAACTACAAACACTTCTTGGCACAGCTTATCAAACTCTGAAGTACAGAGTTTTTCCACAGAGAGAAACTCAAAATAAGTTTTCTGGAATCTGATTGCTGTCAGAGAAGATTCTTTAAGGTATTAAATATTAAGGAAAAGTGTGACCACATCTTTCTAGCCATGTTGCTTCTTTTTTCCTTACTTCTATTTGTAACTCACCTGATAACAAAAAAAAAGAACAAAAAACCCCAAAAAACCCTGCCTGTTTTAGCTCACACAAGATTTGTCTCCTGTGTTCATCCTCCAGTTCAAAATACTCAAGACATGTTACATAAAGTAAATGATGCTTTATGCAGATATGATCAAAATTACAAGCTCTCAAAAACAATTTGCAAATTTAATCATGACAGTGCTTTTAGAATTTTTTAAGTCCTAATTTTTCTTTACTTTTTTTTTTAATAGAGGAAATCCGGTTTGCTTTGAGATTTTCTTATACTCTAGTATGACCATTCAAAGCTGAGATTCATCAAAAAAGTATTTCATTCTGACCAAAGAAATTGTTTGTCTTCAGTGTAAAAAAGCTGTAAAACTGGGGTACTGATTTAGTGCTTCCAGCAAAAATCTATTAACCCCCTATCAAGGTACTGCACCATTACAGTATAGAAAGGATTACAGCAGACAGGAAAAAAAAAAAAAAAAGAAGAAGAAAGTTAAGAAAAAAGGCTACTTGTTCTTCAGGAAAAGGTAACATTTTGGATATAAAATTAATTAATTAAAAAACAAAAAACGAAGAAGTTTGATTTACACTAACAAGCTCAGGTATGAGCTTCATAGCTCCATTTCTTTTTTCAGACACAGATTAAGGTAAGAAGTACACAAATGTTTGTAGAGCAACTGAAATACACTGATTGCTTTGTTATTAAATTATACAATTTTATCTTTTTAGGCTTCTAGAGTTCTTTCATGTCTTCTCTGGTGCTCCTCATTGTCACAGTTTTAAACATTTTTTTTTATTGAAGACATATGCAACCACTAGGCATCTACTGTAAGATATTCTAACCTGAATCAAATACATCTCCAAATGAGAATGAGCTAAACATTAGTTGTATTACTGTTTATCCTTCAAGCATTTAAGCTAAACACAAGTATGTATCAACCTCACTGAAAACCAAAATCCAAACACAAAAAGAGCCATCAAATCCCCACAAACTTCAAATGTATTCACGAATTGTGTGTTTTTACAGAAAACTTAGGCAAGACTGTAACCAAAAGGAGAAAAAAAACCTGAGAAAGTAAGTATCTGCAATTAGCAAAATAAAATTTCGGTTAGGTAGTGCTATATTTGTTTTCCCCCTGCTCTCTAAAGGGAATAACTTTTTTTCCCTCAGGTTGTGACAGATCCACGTGGGAGACTTTCCATGAGTAATATCATTAAAACTATCATGAAAACATTCATATACTGAAAGACCACTTAATTTAAAATGGCTTTTTGCACCCAGTTACAAACACTTAAAAATATTCTTCTGGACTGAAGTTTCTTATGCTTAATTTCTAGCCAATTATCTTTAGACTCAAAAATCCCAAACTACAGTCTTCTTTCCAGTTATCCAAATATGAATTATAGGATAAGATGGCTTTATAGTTTATAGTTTAAGATATCCTTACATATAAATCAAAACGCCAGCTAAATTATTTTATGTTCTATGTTCCACACTACTTTTTTCAAAGTGATTCTCCAGTCATAGGTATATTACACAATACTTAGATATTCAAATCACATGAAATTCTAGCAAAAAAGGTCTTAAGATAGTGTAAAGGTTCATTAACACATTTAATTTCTTTTAAGTCCAATGACAAATATTTTGCAGAAAAAAATCTTGGAATGTAGATCTTTTGAATCCTATTAATCCCATTTCATAATGGCAAAGTCTCTTAGGAACATTTGAGGAGTTGTCAGTCACAGTTACACAATTTTAAACAATGGCACTAATAAAACTGAGATAGTTGACTCATCCTTTCAAACACCCCTGCTGTTTTCACTATCTGATAACACAGTTTGTACCAGGAAGTTCATAACCAGGTTCTTCTTGGAAGAGAAAAAATAAAAGTAAAAAAAATAAAATTCATCAACAGATAAGTTCCACCCAGTACCAAAGCTCTAGAATAAACTACTGATGTCCTTCCCCCTTTCAAAGCCCTGTTCTCTCTCCCCATCTCACATGTTGCTTCAAAATGAGATCAAGTTATTTCAAAGTTTTCCTGAAAATTCATATCTGGGCAGCAGGAAATGAAGGTGTGCTGCAACTCAACTGGAAAGTGCAGATGCTCAAAGTCTATAGCTGCCAATACTGGCACCCTATTCTATGGGCTATGAAAATCAACTCCAAATCAACATCTCTGAATCAGTCACTAGATGCTTATATCTGGATCCTGAAAGAGAAGCTAGCAATGAAGAGTGAAGGATTTGTAATGATCCTTTCAGGTGTTGGCAAGTGTTAGATGCTAGGGAATCATGGTGGTCAAAAGCCACCTCTGGAGATCAGCGAGTCTAAGACACTTGCTCAAAGGATGCTCACCTAAAGCAATATGCTTTCTCTATGCTATGAACAGCCAGGTTTCAAGTATTTCAACAGGTGGAGACTCCAAAACCTACTACATTATTAACAGGAATACTTCAATCCTCTGTAGCTAAGAACTGAGGATTTGATAATACTAAACTGAGGTTTATAATTTATCGGCAATGAAAAACTAAGCACCACTTACACATATCAGAAAAGTATATATCAGCTTCCTGGAAAAGTGTCTGAGAAACAAACTGAGATCAAGGAAGTTAAAATTCTGTTTTCAAACAGGACTGCACTGAAAACTCACTACACAATCCTAACTTTCTCCAAATGCTATAAGCAGAAAGAAAACGTGAAAGCGTTTGGAAATAAAGTGAATGGAAATGTGTGCCCTGCAGATTCCTGCAGTAACAGAGTAGACCCACTTAATTTCAAGTGTCTGATGTTAAACTGGTAAGATTATTCTTGTAGCTGACAACTAACAGCTGTTACCTAAATAGTGAAAAAATAAATTAAAAAAAGATTTGGAGATGAGGGACATAGAGGAAGAGACAATACAATATGAAACCAGTAACTGTCCAGATGAGAACAAGAGGTTATCTAATAGAGACACAGCAGAGCCTGGAGGCACTTGGGCTCATGCAAACAACCCCTCCAGGGGGTTATGGAGAACATATGCCAGGGTGGGATACGCAGCACCCTTTAATATGGCAGAGCATCTTCTACCCTCAGGCACCCACTCAGCTCTGCTGGCTAGTGCAGAAGGTGGCAGAGCCAAGCCTTGTCCTCAGCCTGCCGCTGGTAGACAGGCCAGTTCTATCACTGCCATCAGCATCTCCTCAGCCCTGAGCCAGAGCAGCATGGAGATCACATCCATCTGAACATCAATATTGCCACGTGTAACAACAGGACCAGGATAAGCATGGGACCATCCCAGAGCTTTTACCAGGCAGGCTGTTATGAGGCTGAGAGCATTTCTTACATCCACTGCAGAGATACGGTAGCAAGCTCCTCCTCCACCATTAGTTCCAGAATGTGGCAGAAATATTAAATATCTCACCCTCAGAGGAAGGATAGGATTCCAAATCCAAGCATAAACAAAAGTTTAATTAATTGAGATCCAAATTTTATTAATGAAGTAAAGATGGAGATTTCAATATTAAGGGTCTAATTGCCACCTTCCTACACTTTCTTCGCTTGCTACTAACATATGCAATTGTAGAAAGGAAAATCTAATCCTAAAAAAACTACATTATTATTTCTAAAATACTAATTCAAAAGTTATTTTCCAAAGTTAGCCAAGTACAGGTTTGTTCTGAATTCTGTTTGAGAAATTGAAATATTTTACTAGAAAAACACAGAAATCATGGAAAGTAATGGGTTGGAAGGCACCCCAAAAGATCGAGTCCAACCCTCATGCCAGAGCAGGGTCACCTACAGGAGGTCATACAGGAGCACATTCAGGCAGTTTTTTAATGTCTCCAGAAAAGAAGATTCCACAACCACCCCGGGCAGCCTATTGCAGGGCTCTGTCACCCTCACAGTGAAAAAGTTTTTCCTTATACCTACACAGAACCTCCTATGCTCAAGCTTGTACCCATTGCCCCCTGTCGTATCACTGAACATAACTGAAAAGAACCTGGCTCTGTCCTCCTGGCATTCACCCTTAATGTAAAGGGTGAGTTTATAAACAATATACATAAAATATTAAAATTACTACTACCACAAACTGACACATTCTGGATTTGAGTTTATCAAACCCTGAGAACCAGAACACACATATTTCTCAAGCCCCAAGTCATAACTTCCTCTGAAGTTCTTAAGGCTCATATCACCACCATCATCAGAAGCACCAGGTTATATAAGGAAGTTAAGTTACACCATTTGATTACAGCAACTGTGGCATGGTAAAGAAGAAACCCTGAAGTACTATTTTGTCATTAGATCCAATGGAAACTAGCTTAAAAATGTTTTATAGATAAGGAGTCAATGTAAACCATACTGACATATTCCATTAAAATTTTGAAATGAAACCTGCTTTAATCATTAAAGCTTTAATTTGTACTGAGAGCAAAAGGTCGTATTTCAGATGATCCAAAGCCAATTTGCATAAAAGTTCACTGTACTAATTATAAATTTTAGTTTATCACAATTTATTAACTACACATTATTTTGGTAATAATTTTTTTACTAAAGTGCAATCAACTTTGCACTTTCCTCATTGCACAATAAAATACATTTACACAAACCATTATCATCAATATTTAAACTGTATCTTTACTTTATGAAGACCTAGAAGAAATTCCCTACAGGCCATAAATCTGCTTTGAATTAGATACCACCAGTTTTTTTTTTTTCTTCTTGCTTAGCATCAGAATAAACCCTTTATTCCAGATCCTGTCTTGCTCAGAAAACATCACTCCTGGTCATGTCGGAAGTTGAGTAACCTACAACCTACCGTAACCACTTTAACAAAAAGAAGCCAGTAAAACAAAAAATAATTTCCCCTCATTTCCTTCTCTGCTAACAATGATCAGGAGCACGGCTGTTCTAGCAAGTGGTCTCCTCCAGAACAGCCAAGAGGTCATTAGGCACTTTCCCTATGGAGAGAGCTACAATGGAGGAGGCACCAGGCAGCTGTGGACAGGCAGACAGAAGAGACAGCAGGGTGAGGTACAGCCAGCTGGGCCAACAGCAGTAAGGGAAAACAGCAGGAATAGAGAAAAATTACAGCCCTCAGCGTTCCTTTAAAAGGAATTAAGCATTCCTTCAGGTCTTTTTCATTGTTGCTATTGTTGGCTAAAGAAATGGGATCTATTAAAAGGATACTATATAATGATTTCAAAATTATTTCGTTTTAAAACATTCAAATTGACAATGTCTCTTTCTATTTACTTTTATAGCAAAAGATTACAGTTAACATTTCCTTCAGCACAGAGATAATCACTGAGAAGTAACACAGGAAAATCTAGTTTGATTTACTTAAAAATGACAAAGTAACTTCTAGAAAATAACTTTTAATTGAAAAAAAATGACAAAGTAACTTCGAGCTGTGATTTTACACTATGAAGAAAAATAGACGAGGAAAAAGTAATAAATGCATCACTGATTTTACTGAAAGCCCACTTCCAAAGTATATTTGCAGTACAATATTGTAACCCTGATGAGAGACTCACCCATGGAAGATGCATGCCTAAACTCTTTCCCTGAAACATTTATGTCAAATTCAAATGTCAGAATGTATTTTATCCAAATGTTAGTTCTAGTTCAACCCAATAAAAGAACTGAACAGGCAGTAGGCATGTTGCCTTAGCTGCCAAAACTGTTTAACAAAATATAAAAATTAATTAGATTTGAGAAAGAAGTTTTATGTGAAAAGACAATTTAATATTAGCAATAACTATAACTGCATATAGATGGACATCTCCCCACCTTCAAGTTTTTTATTTAGGAAGCTCCACAGACAACTGAGCTGTTTGAATAATATTTGCTGTTGCATAAAACAATCTGATACAAATAGAAACTGTGATATTACTTGCAGTTGCAAACAGATTAAAATGAAAACAATATTTCTCTGCAAGCAAAAAATTTGCTTTCAG
This sequence comes from Heliangelus exortis, assembly GCF_036169615.1. Lineage (NCBI taxonomy): Eukaryota > Metazoa > Chordata > Aves > Apodiformes > Trochilidae > Heliangelus > Heliangelus exortis. The sequence continues at coordinate 17,878,083 of NC_092424.1, read as the reverse complement.
AAGTGCTGGCTGTTTGAAGGAAAGGAAAATAAGTAAAGTACAGAGCTGCTAGATGATGATATTTACAACTGTAAGTGAAGCCTCCAAAGCAACACATCTCCTCAAAATTAAAAGGAATGGGAAAAGCAGCAACACTTGCTCCTCCCTGTGCTCACCTGCCCACTGTTCCCAGTCGCTGCTGCTAGGAGGGCTTGGTACTGAAGAAGGTGCTTCATGTAGCCTGTGGTTTGTGCTTCTCACAGAATCACAGAAAGTCAGGGGTTGGAAGGGACCTTGAAAGATCATTGAGTCCAACCCCCCAGCCAGAGCAGGGTCACCTACAGCAGGGTCACATTCAGATGTACCCTTTCTCACCTCCCTATGACCCACCATGACAAATGGATCATTTCTCCTTCTCTCTACCTACTCATCATTGACAAGACTGCTGGGATCCAGTTATAGCAAGGAAGTATCCTAAGTATCCTCAATAGGCACCTTCAGTTACAACCATCTGACACTGCAGTCACGAAAATCTAATCCCTTTTCAAGCTGAAATAACCTACTTAAAGGCCCTTTGAGGCACACAGCACGTCCATACTCTGCCTCTCATGCTCTGAAAACATTAGAAGTATGCTGAAGCATCTCCTGTTGCTCTGGCTTCATTCAGTGACATTCACAAAGCTCTTAAGACTGCCATACACTTTCATGATTACAAAAGTTGAATGAGTCTAGGCAAGAACAGCCCTCAGTTTCAGTATCACACAATTACTCCAAGAGAGGGTGCAACATGGGTAGTGCTCATTCCTGAGCTGCAAACAGCCTCTGAGAACCAATAGCCTGAAATCAAGAATAGAAGTGAAAGTTTTATGCAATTGAGGAGAAAAAAAAAACTTTATCATTATTGATGTTTCAAGAATAAAGAACATTTCCTCATTAATGACAGCATTTGTGCATACAATCACTCTCACTCCTTCATTTTCTTAAACATTTCTAATTATTTAGACATATTTGCAACCCATATATACACTCTCTAACAGACATCTAGGATGAAGAATTTCATCCCAAAAGTAACTCTCTGCCAGCTAAAAGCCACTGAATTCAGCTATCTGATGTAGAGTGTTAGACTGCCTAATGTAATCTAACCTACACTTCTGCTATCAGCATCAATGATAACAGCACAATTTAAGACCAAATAAATAAATAAATCTTTATATCACATCTCACAACTACAAAGGAAGCCCAGAAAAAGCTGAAATGCAGAACACCAAATGTGGTTTAACAAAGGAATAGGTATGAAGTTTGGCAGAATCTCGACTTAAGTAAAAACATATAACTGGCAACCTCACAAAAATGGAAAAATGCTTACTTCTCCTACAGAATGTCTACTTGAAGACAAAATACTACCTGAATATACAACCAGGTCAGACTGTGCAATAACCCTCCATCTCGGTACCTCACAAATCAGAGGGTACATCTTATATTTATGTAATTTTAATCTGGATGCTCTCAGTATTAAATCACACTATCTTTGGATGCTTCCACTTAAATTAAATCCTTACTAGATTCCACAAGGAATTCCTGCTCCTGGAGCTTTTTTACATAGTGAAGAGCCTAAGTGTATTTTTCCAGTCTTTGCTAGTGAAAATTTACCAACTGCCACAGCTACTTCCTTACGAAGTCACTTATAACACACATTTCTTTCTGATGTCTCTTCAGTACGAACAGGGTAACAGAGTAATATCCCAAATACTATAAGCATTACTTATTTTTAAAAGGCAATTTTGACACAAATCATAAATTAACATTTTAATGGTTTAAATCTACATTCACTTCCCAGTATCAAAGATTTTATTAGCATGGCAATACCACATGAGTGTGAAGCTGTGCTACTTCATCCCAGGCAAGAATAAAGGCTACCAGTACAAAATGCACAGACAGGAGTAATAAGAACCACACTAAATTTCTGTAATCAAAGCTCTGCAAATACAACTAAGAGGGATCATTTCCTACACACAGGTGCACCTATTTTAAATACAAAGTTTCCAAGTCTACGTTATGTAATTTTCTATTTCAAACCCAGTGGGGTTTTCAACCTGCAGTTCACAGAGTGAGACCAAAATTTTCACAAAGAGCATGGAAAAAAACAGCCCAAGGTCAGTAGGCTTACGGTCTCTTCAGTGAATTCTACACTACCACCACCTAGAGAAGAGGGTGTGTTAAAATGGTGTCTTATGTTATGTTCAATACACTAAAAAAGATCTCCCTGGAAATCTATCTTTGAAATTAAAACAAACAAACAAACAAAAAAACCACAAAAAGCCAAGCTCTTAATCTGATATCTATTTTACTGCAATATACAATCTCTTCCAACTGATTATCTTCTAGAAAAAAATTAGGTTAAAAAATTGTGTTTTAACTGAATATAGCAAAGATTTGCAAGGAAACAGCCTGTGTACAAATTACTGCTCGGTAGGGAACATAAAACTGAAAATAGAGAAGTCATTTTGCAATCCTAAATATAAAAAAAAATCTCCTTCTCTGGTAAAACACAAAGGGAGGGAAGAGGAATTATTGTGATAAATTTCTCACACATCATCTGATTCACAAGAGTGTATCTGAGATCAGTATATTTCCAATTAAAGAGCATGCAAAGTTACTCTTGTACATGTTGTCACATACTTAATAACTTTTCATCCTAAAATCTTCCCTACTTCTACAGAATTTATTTTGTTTGTTTAATACCCTTTAAGGCCATCAATAGATTTACATATTGAGAATGCATAACAAGGGAAAGTTGCACGAATAAGTTTCTTCTCTTCACTAAGACTGCTTTCCAATAGATTGCCCTGGACATCTACTTCCTGACCCACCACCTTCATGTTAGTAAATTCCAGACTCCACATACACCTTACTCCTTTTCTGAACTTTAAGGAATTCACAGTCACTTTAACTACAATGATATACTCACAAGTAGCTAAAAAACTTATTTCTTTGAAATTGAATTCAAAGATGGTATTCCATAATTATGTCAAGTGTTTCACCCACAAAATTTATTTTTAAAAGTTTCAGTGTCATCTCCTATTTCACCTGTCCCACTATCTTCAATGCTAACCCATTTCTTTTCCCCCCCTCTGAAATACATGGCAAGAGATGGTACAGGTTTCTATAGTAAACTTGTAGAATAAGGAACACAGACAGAGCAAATCAGAATCTTTGCTTTCTTGGACTGCTTTAAAATTACTTCTGAATATACTACAGGTTCATCTCAGCATAGATACCAGTCTCTGAATACACCAGGAATAAACATCAGATACTACCTGAAATGGGGACGCACTACCTGAAATGGGGAAGTGAGGTTCCACTTTATGGGTCTGTCTCTTGTAAATATACAAAAAAAAATATTTTTCTATTTGAAGCATGCATGATCATGGAGTTCTTACTCAGCTGTAATAAACTAATCACAACTGAAATTAACTTTTAAGTAAGGAAAGGAAGAGAAGACAGCTTGCCTGGAAATCACTACCATAATTTAAAATGTTTTCATTGAGTATGTCTCTTCACCACATTTTAAACCTGTTTGTTCCTGAAATTCTTTCTTCACTGCTTAGGACTTCTCATAACTCCACTTGAGCTTGAAAGAGATGAAAGCAGAACAAAGGTTCTTCAAATGCATGTGCATTGCTTCGACCAAATATGTATTCTTGTTGCCAAAACTTTCCAAACTACTTTCTACCTTCTGTATCAGACATCTAATGACCTAAGGTGGGTAGGTGTGCATCCATAAATGTGTCATCAATAGAGTTATATACCTTAAAAGACAAAAAAACAACAGCTTAAAGAAAACATAATCAAAAAGAAATAGGAATAAAGTTTCCCATATCCCTACCCCTCTTTGTACTCTCAACAGACTTGAAACAACTGCATTAATGCAGCAAGCAATAGCTTGTAAAAGGATGCAAACCAGCTGAAACATTTGACAGACAGTGTTAAATACCAGAGGATTCATATCAACCACTTTATTTGAAAAGGTGCTTTGATGTTGGCTATCTTTCATGTACCTCTTTCATGGCACATTAATAAGGAAAACTGAGATGGGGTAAATTAAGTCCCAAGGTCATATCTAGAGTTACAGCACTGTGGGTACCTGATGAAATACGGATTAATGCTGCATGAGCACTGAATAAATAAAACCACTTCTGTTAACCACTCAAACAAGTTTTACAAGTAGTTCTGAACTTTATTCGGCAACGAGACTTCAGACATCTTAATCCCCCCACACTGCTTTGAAACCTAATTATCATAATGTGAACCCGAATGTTAGGTCCCTTTCAAACTGCGAGTGCTATGAAGCAGAAAAGTAATGGGAATTAAGCTAGTGTAACATTAGAAATGTAGAAGCATGGAACTTGAAAGTGGCATTTGTTAAAGCTGAGAGAGCATAATGTAGATATTCAACAACATAAAACACATTTAAATTGAAAAGGATATTTAAAGCATGTGCAGACACCTATAAAATACAAGCGGACCTAAAATCCTGTAGAACAAACATTTCTAAATCAATTTCTTGCCACCAAAGCCCAACTTCAAAAGGTATTAAACAGTCCTATTCTACCTTACATTTCCAAGTGCTCTAAAGAAGACAATTTAAACATTAAGGAAAGCCAATGAGAATTTTACAAGACATTACAGACTTTCCCCTATTTGTCACAGTACAGAAGTGTTTGAACTTAAACAGCGGTATATTATTAATTATGTTGTTAATAAAGTCTCAAGTGCAAGAAAAGATTTTGCTGAAAGTGTCAGAAAAGGATTCTGTATCAAGTTTAAAACCAAATATAAGAGAAATTAAATACCAAGCCAACTAAACAAACAGTAACAAATATACACTTTCCTGGTTGCATTCTTAAATGCTTGTTGAAAATTATTAACATTCATGATACCCAAACTTGCTTTTCTAAATATAGAGCTGAGTATTTATTCTGAGTATAATAATTTATTCTGAGCATAATATAACACGCTCGCAAAAAAAGACCATAAGCATATTTATATTGTGACAATGAAACCACTGAAGTTGAAAGGAAAAGAATGATTTTTTTTTGTCCAAATATGATTGTCAAGCTGTTCATGTTGTCCTGCTCTAGCATAGTTCATATTATCCTATTCAGCTTTCATTTTCAAGATTCCTACAAGCAACAGCAATCAAAGAAAACCAACTGTAGTGACTGAAACACAGAATGAGATTCCTGAAATATTTTTTCAAGATTTTCATTTAATCCAGAAAGGCCAATGGAATCCTAAAAGTTCATCATCAGCCATGTTAATACTGAACACACTGTTGTTTCATTTATATTGTTGGTCCTGTTAAAACAAATACACTTGCCTAAACCAGAACATCTGTTTTGGTTATAATACAATGTAACTTTGGCAAGAATAGCACACAATAGCACTAACATAAATAATCAGGAATATTTATTGAACCTTGTAACAAAAACTGATTTGTAACAAAAAAACCTGAAGACTAGATATAACTGTCTCTGGGCTCTGGTCCAGATCTAATCTAAGTCAATAAACATAGCTCTAAAGGGGAAACTACATTAAAAAAAAAAAAAAAGCCTGCAGTTATTTAGGTTGGATGGTTGTATCTGCAAAGATGTTAGTTACAAAATAGTGAAAAAATATTTGCTTTAAATCATAAACTGTCAAACTAAATCCAGACAGGTTTTAAAACCACTTGAAAAATGGCACAATGGTGCTGTATACCTCCTTCCCTACTACTGTATGCACTGTATTCACTGATTGGTCTTGCCTTTGGAAAACATCAGAACAACTATACACAGTTTGTACTTGTCATTCCTGAGGATTATTATCTTAATAATAATCAGACTGTTATTTTAAGTGCTTGTTTTTCATATATTTACTAGCACTAAAAACGACAAACCGGTCAACACACAAATACTGTCATGTTTGAGAGAAACTGAAATGAAGAAAATTATTTCTGAAGTCTGTTTTGATACTGATACAACCTAAACATTTTAAGGTGAGAATCAGTTAATTTGATTCTTCTCACACAACTTAAAAAGTTGAAGTAGTGTTGTCCTTTAAGTCTACACTGAAGTTGGATGCTGAAGCCAAGGAATAACTTCATGCACAACTCCAAAATTACTGTTCAGGGCTTCAGTAGTAGAGAGACTAATTCAGCATGGACTGGACATGCAAGCAATCAGTTAACACTTCAGCTGGTTCTTAGCATTAACCCTCTTTGTGTGCATCCCTGTCCAGATTATCTGTGCATGCATCAACTGCACACACCTTCTTTCTAAAATTACAGACTCTATCACTCACTCATTTTCCTGGAGACGCACAATCTAAGTTCCACATGATGAACTGGAGATAAAAATGACCAGATTTTTACTCTTTTTTAATTATTTCTGATCCTATTCTCCACTTTCAACAAAAAAAATTTAGTATTGTGATACAAGCTTTGTTTGCCAAGGCAGCCAAAGTCTGTAGTACCTCTGTATCTGCCACCTTTCTGAATAACAGCTTAAAAAGTTGACTGGGATTTTGGTTTTAAACCACTATAAAGCAATCGAGCCTCATCAGCCAAGACACTTTACATTTGGACACATTTAATGAAAAAAAGATGGAAACAAATGTAATTGGCAGTTCCCTGAAACTTGCACACAGCCATGAACTGATCTATTTTTTGATGGGCAACAATTTCCACTTTTGTGCATCTCAGTGCATCACTGTGAGAAGCTGAATGGATGAGAGATGCTTTTACACTGGATGCAACTGACTCATTCTAGTACAGTTTAACTAGAGGAGGGTTTGTGTTCTCTTCTGGATTTTGTTTGTGGGTTTTTGTTTCTTTCTGTGTGTTTTGTTTTCCTACAGTTCAAACACTAAGCTGATTTGTAAATCCTTTTTCTTAGCTACAAATGCAACCTGCTGAAGCAGATCTTCTTCAAAAACGAATTGTTCCAATATTACTTGAATTGTTTCTTGGAGATTTTAATTGAAAAAGGATTTATAAAGATCACCTGATCCAAAAGCATACCACAGAACTCATTATAGATCTGTACTCAGCCTATGTGCAAGCAAAGTCCTCCTCTCTTTCCCTGTCATGAGGGAATAACATAATCAAGGGAAGATTTTGCAGATGGAAACAGAAGAATGTTTTGTGATCTGAGAGTGCAAGCTCTGGGGGACTTACTTATTTAAAAAAAAGATAATCAGCTGAGCTCATTCTTCCAAGTCATCTTTCTTAGTTCCCCTCACAAGGTACAGCAGTTCTCACAATGTATGCCTTCTGTCACCTACTGCTCAAATGATAATTCTGTACTAATTTGCTCCTCATTTTGCAAGTAGCAATTACATTTTTTTACCTCAGACTGACATAAATTCCAGGCACTTTGCTAGCTTGGCAGAAGTGGGGGGTGGATGTCTGGGCTCATGTTTCTTTTCTGCTACTAAGAAATAGAAAGGAGATGAAGCAGAGTTTTCTGGAGATAGAACACAAGAATATCTTGAAGCATTCAGTGGAATGGCTGGGAAACCCAGCACCAGATAATGCAATGAGATGCACAAAAAACAAGTTTAGCAGAAAGGGAAACACAGGAACCACAGTCTTCAAGAAAACCTCAGCCAAGGCTGTGACAGTCCATCTGCAATTGCAGCTTAGTGGTAAACCCACAAACACACACAAACAGAAGTTTATAAAGTTCAACAGCACCAAATGTCACCTATAGCAAGCAGTAAAAAAAAAAAAAAAAAGACATTACACTGATTTTTATTTTAATATGCAGTACCTCAGTGTTCTGCAAATAATTTCTGAAGGGGTAAGTAGCTCTTCACCATATATGAGCATAAGAAAACCATGAGCATTATAAATATATCCAGAAACCAAAAATGCTTTTGGCTATGGTCATTTTCACTTTCAGGAATTAACAGGGTAGTTTAAACAACAGCATTTATATATTTTTCCTACAAATAGTAGTAGTTTTTTAAAATATGAAACATTAAAAAATTATGTCACTACTACAAAAAAAAACAACCCAGCTTGACAACCTGAGTTCTGCCTTAGTACATTTATCCTAATTCCTATTTCACAAGAGTTTTTATCAGCTCTACTGGCCCAAAAAATGAATATTGATACTCATTCAGCTAATTCTAAAAACCTGAACTATAAACAGGGAGAAAATATTAAAACAAAAGAGTAAAACAGAGTGAGAAAGCCATCCACCACAATATTATACAAATATTTTTTTCTGTGAAAACTAAATAGCTATTTACATATTTTGTAATATAATCAATAAATTAAAAAAGTAAATCACCACTCTTGCAGACAAAGTGCTTATGCCAATATAATGGATTTTTACTCTTTATGAAGAGAACAACAGTGAAATTAAACATCTGCCATAAACGACACAGTATGAAGTGTTTTCCACTCTCTGTAGTTACTAAAAATTCACTGCTTTAAAGATGGATATAAGCTAGAGGATGCCTCATTTTTCGGAATTTTAAGCAGCCTCCATCCATTGCAAGCAATCAGAACCCCCCTATTATATTTTCTGAAAACAAAAGGGTGATTACCACATTTTGTGAAGATTTACTTAGAAATCTTTGAAACAAAGAACAAGTGCAATTAAATGATAGCATATGCTAGCAAGAATAATACATTTGTTGAACATTTATGTAAACTAACTTCCTAATCTATAGAGAAACGGCCCCATTAAATGCATATAGTAGTATAGACAAAGAAAGGCCATAACTTTTTGGAAGACTTATTTAACTAATTTTAGTATGTAAAAACAGTGAAAAGTAAATATTGCTGTTAAAGTCCAGAAAAACATACAATGCAAGGTAAACCACACACACAAAAAAAACCTGTGCATTTAAAAAAAAAAAAAAGTTTGCATGAGAGAAAATAGAGATACAGTACAGTTTCCTTTCAAATCAATTCAAATCAATTTCAAAATCAATTCAAATTTCAAATCAGAATTCAAGAAACTAATGTACAAAATTTGCCATTTAGAAAGGATAAATATTGTCACTACTTTCTGCTAAGTATTAAGCAATATACTTTTTTCCAGGCCATTCAATACTCACAGGATTAGCAAGTATCCCCTACTTAAGTAAGACAACAGAAGCTTTACTTTTTGCATTTAACCCTTATTTACCAAGAAACAGACACACAATGCCAAACACAGGTCTTTGGTTTTCTGGGTTGCTATTCTCACATACTTTGTTACAGTGATAACAGCAACAGAGTGAACCTCAGGAAGAAAAAGTAAAATGCTTCATTGAGTCTCTCCTACTGACTCAGGAGAGCTTCTTTTATGCTCCAAAGAACCACAAGATATTTTGCTTTGGCTAGAAGGATGGGTTAAGCACTACTCAAAAAATAAAGACAAGGCAATAAAAAGAAACACTTAAAAAATTACATTTAAAAGCACTTAAGTTAAAATACGTTGAATAGATGAATAAAGCAGCAAGCAAAGCAATCTTACCAGTAAACAACATCCAGTGGTGCAAAATATTTCTTCATAATTAAGTCAGCAAAGTAAGCTTCTGTTTCTCTGCAGGCCGTGCCATTGCCAATCACAACAGTGCTACAGCTTTGCAAAAGGTAAAAAGATGAACAATTACTCTTCTATTTTAGACTTTTTCACACATAGTATTCAAGGCACAATAATGACCAATACATCTTATTTTATATACCACAAGGCCTGGAGTTAATGAGACCATATTCCTAGTAATACCATGGTGTTTAACAGTTTCAAGAGATGAGTCAAAAATTTCACTCATTTATAATGGAACTGAACAGGGGTAATATCTGCAGGAAAAAAACAAAAATTGTATTTAATATTAAGAAAAAATTAAAATGTTATTTACAGTCCTCAAACTTTTCACCTCATATTTCCTTCTTCTGCTATGAATCATGAAAAAAAGCAGAAGCCCAAGCAACTGAACTTTAATTCCGTAATGAGAACATCACAGTTTGCAACAGCTTGCAAGCTCAGTGCCTCTGATTGCCCCTACCACAGCCCTTCAGTCATCAAACCACCTCATTTAAAGCCAATCTAACTCTCAAAGACAAACTGGACTGTATGCTGTGGCAGTTCAGCAGCTGATTCAGTGGACCAGATGTCTGTCCACAGGGGATCCCAAAACAGTTGGATACAATAACCCTTTAATTATGCTGCCCCCATTTGCAAGTCCATCTGGAGATCTAACTGAGCAGGATTTCCTTTGCTTAATAAAACTCTTCCAAAGACTGAAATGTGGCTTTTGGAGCAGGAAAGGATTGATGATTGTTTAGGGGGTTGTGGGAGGGTATGGAGACTGAGGCTAAACTTATTCCTTAGCTGAATGTTAGTTTTTATTCCTGAAAATAAATGGATTGACAGCATGTTACAGGGATATATATTCAGAGCACAGTGGAAGTTTCTTTAGCATACTTGTACTGTAGCAGAAGCCGCTTTATCTTCTCAGCTTCACGAAATCCTTGACCAGAATGTAAGTAAACAACATCAGTATGGAGTATCTGACCTGGAGCAATGAAAGGCAAAGCCATTTGATAAAAAAAACCCTCAAAGATCTAAAAGATACATCCTGTGGAACTACTGAAGTTATTTTGAGAGTTCACAAAGAAAGCTTCTCAATAAGCCATCTTTCCCTTTTATTTTGGTAAACAAGTAGAAGAAACCTATGGTGGGCAGATGACTAAAATGCTTTGGCTGCCAAAGCAAAATGAGTGGATACATTTCCTAGTTCCCTGGGACATATCTATACAGCAAATAATGAGCATTTAGTCATATTAGGCAAATACAGTGTGTACTATATTGTCAGAGAAAAACTAAAAGTCACTGCAAAAGATTTATTGCTCTAGTACATTTACAGATCCAGTAAAGAGAGATTAAAATTAGGAATGCAGTCTCTGGAACTGAAACCCAGTGAAACTGAAGCTCTACAACTCCAATGCCAGCTCTGGTCATCATCCCATCCATCACCTCTGTAAATAACTTGTAATGATAGTTTATGGTGCAATACAAGTTAATAATCATTTACCTTATCTTTATTGCCATTTTAACACGTCAAGAAAGCATCCTTCCTTACAGTCTCTCTAGGTGGATATTTTCTCAGGCAAAAAGGAAAATAAACCATTTTCATGTGAGTTTAATGGGGTACATATCCCCAGATCAGACTAGGATGAATTAGGGAGGTTCTGCTCTATATCTATCTAAAAACTGAAGTAAAAGTTCTGCAAATACAATATTTCTGACTTCTCACAGTAACACACGTAATACTAAACAAAAACAGCTGATAAAGTGTCCAGATGTCCAAGATATTACCCATGGAAAAACCAAAGTTATAGGAAGTATATAGAGTTAAATTTTGCTTAACAATAAAAATGCCAGGTGTTCTCTTTGCTGACTACTGAGAGGCACAATTATTTGAACCTGCATTCAAGAAGGCAAAAGGGATTTTAAATTGTATTTTAGAGAGAAATAATAGCACCAAAGGAGACACTGGAATCTAAGTGCCAGAAACTTAAACTTAAGAAAGGCTTCCATGACAGGATGCATTAAAAACCCTAAAAGCTTCAGAAAAAAAGCAATTTGATAACAGGGTAGACTGAAAACAATCTTTCCTCTAAATGAATGTATTTTTATCAGTCCTTTCAAAAATATTTTTAGCTGAAACTTACTGGTTGGTGAAATAATGGCCAACTTGCAGCCATGTTTGTAGCCAGGATCCACTCCCATTAAAGTACGGCCTCTCACAGGGCTGGTCAGAAGCAACTGGCGTAGATTTCTCCCAAACATCATCACAGACTCCTTCTCTGCATCAGATGTCAACTTTGATCTTAAAGGGGTGGAAGAAAAAAAAAAAAAATTATTTCCCCCTCAATTAGCTTTTAAATGCCCTTCTGAATTGTTCTGAAGTTGAAAGGCTTATTCCAATCCTGTTTTCATTATCTTTAATTATATATTACACGTCAAATCAAGTTTTTGACACTTCTTAACAAAGGATCAGCTATGATCCTTTGGGATCATATGGGAATGCCTACACTAGTTTGGGTAAGTGGTGCCTTCTGTCATCCCAGAGGGTCCTGTCTCCAGGTGTGGCTATAACCAGTTTCCTGGGGAGCTGATACAGCAGCACCAGTGTACCTGTCCCATAATTTCACCTTAGCTTCCAGTTTCTTTCAGCTCACAGTATTTCCTAAGCTTGACATGATTTGTCTCTTCAGTAGCCTGTACCAGATCTCTTGTCCAACAATCCTGTCTTCTACTGAAGCCATGCACATTTGTTACATCCACATAGTCCACTGGTAGCAATTTCTGCAGGTCCATCACAAACTCAGCAAATAACAGTTGACATCTTTTAGTTGGAAGCTGAATCTTTTTAATTTGTCTGGCCTTCTAGGTCTTACACTAGAAAAGAGTAAAATTTCTCCCTAGAAATCCTGTGCCACTCTTCACTCACACTTCATCTCCAAATCCTCTCTTTTCCGAGCTGAAGAGTCCGTAATTCTTCACACAGAGATTACTTTATACCTTGCTCCCTTTCACTGGATCTTGTCAAGTTCTAACGAATCCTTTTATTATTTCCCCCCTCCTTGAGGTTGAGGGGACAAAAATGGTCAACAACATCCTAAATTGCCCCTGTACTCAGCGCTGGCGAGGCTACACCTCGAGTCCTGTGTCCATTTCTGGGCCCCTCAGTTTAGGAAGGATATCGAGGTCCTGGAGCAGGTCCAAAGGAGGGCAACCAGGCTGGTGAAGGGACTCGAGCACAGATCCTATGAGGAGAGGCTGAGGGAGCTGGGGCTGTTCAGTCTGGAGAAGAGGAGGCTCAGAGGAGACCTCATCACTCTCTACAACTCCCTGAAAGGAGGTCGGAGCCAGGTGGGGGTTGGGCTCTGTAGCCAATGCCCCTGTAGCCAACCAGGGGGTTGGTTGCCTTTTCCCAGGCAACTCTCAGCAAGACAAGAGGGCACGGTCTCAAGTTGTGCCGGGGGAGGTTTAGGTTGGACATTAGAAAGAATTTCTTTACTGAGAGGGTGATCAGACATTGGAATGGGCTGCTCAGGGAAGTGGTGGATTCTCTGTCCCTGGAGATATTTAAAAAGAGCCTGGATGTGGCACTCAGTGCCATGGTCTGGTAACTGCAGCGGTAGTGGATCAAGGGTTGGACTTGATGATCTCTCAGGTCCTTTCCAACCCAGCCAATTCTATGATTCTATGAAATACAGACAAACTAAATCAAGACAATGTTTTGTCTTTAGTGCTTAACTGAATAATCTTATCTTCTGAGCATTTAACATTTACATGGGGCTACTTTCCACAGTGCCCAAACATCTTTCCTGAGTGTCAGGACAGCTCAGAGTTCATCATTTTCTATAGAGAAAGAAAATTACTTCCCATTGCAAACATCATTTCACATTTCAGTTGCAATTTCATTCTCTGAACATTCAATCTTGCAGCATCATTCTCCTATTCTTAAAAAAGGAAATAAAAATAACCTAAACCTAAAGAAGGAGCTTCTTCCAGGTAGAGTCCAGGGGCAGAACAATTTGATACTACTTGTGAGAGACCAGAGAAAACAAATACCTAAGCATCACAGCCATATGGGTCTTTTACATCCATGTACACCAGATATTCAGTCTGTCATATGTGCACAGAAATTAAGAGTGACTTGTAAAAAAGGGAAGGCTGAATACTCTTGAGCTGGAGGCTCTATACAGAAACAAGCCTACTTCCAGCTTTCCATCTATCCCAGAGATATGGGGTCCCTATTGCCCACAAGGCCAGTCCTCCCACACCACAAATTCACATCAGTCCATCTGTGAAGGGATATTTGTACAGGAATTAAAATTGCCCCTAAATGCATGCTGTTAGTTACGTACACCTTATGGAAATCATGTTTAATATTAGCATAGAGATACAGAAATTTTTATAGTAACAGGAAATGTCCCTTAAAGTGCCAGGTGTGTAGGGGGAGCATAATATGTCCTTTCTATTATATAATATCCTGTATTTTTTTATTTAAAATATAGACTGCCTCTCACTCAACACTTCTATCAATGGCAAGATCTACTGTCCCAAGTACTGGCCCTAAATTTCAAGTTTGGAATAGTCATTTGATCCTCAAGCAAACCACCTTAAACAATCTAAAATCTTTCCCTTTTTCAGTGCACTACTGGCTTCATCATCCAAATGGCAAGATGCCCTGCTTCATGTTTTTCCAATTTGTGACAATCCTCATTGGTACAGCACTAATAAAAGGCAGAGGTGGATAGCAGTCCTCTGCCCTAAACACAAGAAGAATTGTTATTTTGTTTAAAAAATAAAAACAAAACCAAGAAGCAAACAAAAAAACCTAAACAAAACCAACACCCAAATAAAACCCAAAAAAACTTTTCAGTTGTTACTTTATTAAAAAATATCAATCAAATCAGAATTTCAAGTCCCTCTCCTGAACTATATGAAGCACTCAGACTTCCATATACAGTCTGAGAGTCAATCCTTTCTGTGGAAAAATATCTGCAAACCAGCTTCAGGTGTGAAACAAGATATAGAGAGAAATGTTCGTGTCCCTGAAGACAGAGTAGAGAAAGCACTCAGTTTAAGAAAGCATGGAAAATTAGGAAAGGATTATCCATTAAAAATTATGTCCATGCTGTATCACTTGTATCAAATCCTAAAGGAATCATTCCATGCAGGACTGAAACAAAATAAAATGGATTTCAAAGAGCCAAAAGCAACACTGGACATCATTATACCAGATACAAGAAATTATGATAACTGACAGAGTGCAAGAAAGGAAATTAAACAATAAGGTAACTGTCTTGCTGGCAAGTTTCATTCTTCTGATCATTGAAAGCACCAGAAATTTCAATAAACTCTTGGAAACTTTCTGTTCCAACATTTAATGATTAAGAAAAGAAAAAAGAACAGTGGGGAATGGGGTTGGAAATATTAAGGCTAAAAGAAGGTATTGAATACTTTAGCAGCCCTTTGGAAGAATACTGAAAATCAGCTTCTGATGTTGGTGGAAAGAGAATAAAAGAGGATAAGGGTTAAATGGTCATGGACCAGGAACTCTACACGCAGGTGCTTTGCATTCCTCTATACAGGACATATTTCAGCTTTTCCTCATGAGATACCAACAATCATGCAAAATTACCACAATGAGTAAAACAAGCCACTCAGGAACAGCAGTAAGCTTTGCATTCTTTGCTTTTATGACTTGTGAGCTATGTCTAAGAAATGGCAGGGAAGGAAGCTGTTTTTACTTTTTTTTTTTTAACAGAATAGAAAACCTTGGGCAACCTACTGCTGAAGCAGCCCTCCGTGTCATAGACAACACACAGGCCACAGAGTCTTGGTTCCCACCTGGTTCCCTGGTGGGAACCAAAAACACAACAAAAGAACCCTAAATAAGCTTTATGTCAGTTTGCTTATTTATAAAAGCAAACCGCAAATATTCTAAGGGAGTTTGACTGTAGAGAGGGCTAACAATGACAACTACTTTCACACTCCTGTAACAGAAGCCAAGTATTGAACTCACTATCACAACATGTTCATCATTTCAGCCAAAAAAAAGACACTGTGCCTCCCCTAAAGTAGCTACGTGTACTGTGGCCACAAAATGTGAAATTCACAATAGCAAAAAACAGACTCGCTAATGAAAAGAGGTGAAGCAATCCTGCTTGCAATGTAATGATCAAACACAATATTCACTATTAAAGAAAACCCAAAAGTCATTAGAAATATCTCCTGTTCAAAACTTCAGCTGGTGGTTCTTTTCAGAGAGCAAGAACATAGAACACTGAGTCGCTGATGCTCAGGGAAAAAGTGCCAGGAAAAAAACCTCAAATTTGAACAGAAACATAACAGAACAGACAAGCAGGCAAAGAAAACCCAAGATTTCAAAATGTGATTTCCTATTTTAGGTACTGAATAGCCAATACATGTCATTTTGACACAAGTAATTTCAACATTTCTGGTCCAAGAAACAAGGTCTGCTTGATAACCTCCATTTAAACTACCTCAAAACAGTTATTAAAATTCAGGTCATATGTCAGAAACCTTCCCAGAATAAAACACATTATGTTTTGGGGACCTTCTCTTGTACTCAAGAGAAGAACCACACTGCAAATAAATATGTTAGCCATTACAGGATAACATTTTTACAATGTAGACTTTTTGACATATTAAATAATTTTTATTATGCAGTAAACTCCTGTAACTACACCGTGAAAATACCCTACTAATGTTACTTTTATAACACTACGGTTCAAGTTTCCTTTAAATTTAGAACAATCTTACAGAACTTAAAGTGACATTTTGTGTGATGACATCACCAGATCACCAGAAGCAAGTTTACTGACATCTCTAGAGCCATCACAATACCTGCAAAATGGTAACAGACTAACAGTAATTCTTTCAACACAAAGTGCAGACGACAAACATGAGGGACACCTCCAAGCACAACAACGACTTTGCTGGTTTCTTTCAGACAGGTGAAAATAAATAAAAAAAAAAAAAAAAAAAAAAATTAAAAAAAAAAAAAAAAAAAAGGGTCAGAACAAAGTTACTGACAGTACTATTACTGTGACATGGAGATGCTGGTAAAATTCAGTGACATAACTGAATGCTAATAAAAGGAAAAAGATACAGCTGTTACGATTTTATAGATCTAAACTGTACTTCATTATATAAATGGCTTGACATACAGGCTGAGGAAGTTTGGGTTGTTCAGCCTACAGAAGAGGAGGCTCCAAGGTGACCTTATAATGACCTTCCCATATGTGAAGGGGGCCTACAAGAAAGCTGGGGTAGGGTTTTTTACACAGGTGTGTAACCAGAGGACAAAGGGAAATGGTTTCAAACTTGAAGAGGGGAGATTTAGATTAGACACTAGGAAAAACTTTCCTGTGAAGGTGGCGAGACGCTGGCACAGGTTACCCAAGGAAGTTGTGGCTGCCCCTTCCCTGGAAGTGTTCAAGGCCAGGCTGGATGGGGCCTTGAGCAACCCGGTCTAGTGGAAGGTGCCTCTGCCCATGCAGGGGGGTTGGAACTAGATGATCTTTAAGGTCCCTTCCAAAACCATTTTATGATTCTATGATTCTGTGAAATGCGCAAACAACAATTATGTAACCATGTAAAAGGTTTTATCAAGTCAAGCAAGATCAATTCTCTACTGTAGCCTGAATTAGAGAGGGTCAAACAAGTGAAACATACAGAACCAAGATTCATTCACCAAGATGGTTCATTCCTGCTGTAAGCACAATAAAAAAAAAAAACCCACAATAGTATTTTTAAGTAGCTAAAAGTTATTTTAATAAAATGTTGGGGAGGGAACTTTTAAGAAATTGGTAGTATGAAAATACACACTCATTCTGGGCTTACCTGAATTCTCTACAGAGAAGAGGATATATAAGGCGCTTATATGCATCCTCCACTGAATTCCGTAGTATACTCATTAATTCCGGTTTTAAAAACTGTTTTGGTCTCCATCTGCAAAAAAACAAAAAAAAAACAGAACAAAAACCCAGTAAGAAATATTTTAGGAACACACTCAAAAATTGAAATAAAAATAATTTTGAAAAATACTTTTACTTTGAAGGTAATGTAACATAAATTGCAGTATTACTACAACAAAGTGGAAATGAAATTATAATTTCAAATATGAATGGAATGAGAAGTTGCTTATGGTTCTACTAGAAGACAAGGCTTATCTTTTCTCTTTTTTTTTTTTCTGGTTAGGTATTAGAACACAATCAGAATTTATGTTTTCAAGGCAATATCTAAGAAAAAAGTTACTTTTCACTTTGAGAAGTCAAACCTTACCACAACTGAATGAAGAACTTGGTTCCATATTAGCATTAGGTTGCATTCTTTGCTATTGCTTGCTACATTAAAAAAATTACTAAACATCCTCTGTAACTGTCACTGCAGAGCTACTGATGGAAGTCAACTATGCCCAGAAGAAATTCAAAAGCTAAACTCATGTCAATTAATGAAACTCAATTCAAATTTGATTTGTAATGCTTTGAGTATCTCTATGTATTTCTATTCAAGCTCAAGATGATATCTATTCATTTTGTAACAGTCCTTTAAAAAAAAAAAAATCCACAAAACAGCAAAACCCAAACAACTTGCAAACTGTTTTGGCTTTACTTGCTATTGATATATTTGAAGTGTAAATAATATCCTAGCAAAAGGGAAAATTAAATAAAAAATACCTAACACAAGACTACTTCCCAACATTTTCTAAGACAAACTCTCTGAAGTATTCCCTTTTCTAAGGAGATTGTGCCCAGTGCTCATAGATGTAACAATTACCTCCGATTTCATCCTAAAATACACCTCAGTTTCAAAGCTCCCCAAAGACATCCCAGATTCCACTGATCTTACTGCCTTAGGCAACATTACTGTGGGGTGATGGGGCAGGGGAAAAGTCCCTTGAACAAGTGTAACTGACTCGCTGAAGACTGTCTAGAGAATAAGCACAGGGAAAGATTGAGGAGATGCATCAAGACACATTAAACTCAAATAGAAGTAAGGACTATGAACATATTCTGTTATTTTGAAAAGAAGTAAAAAACAGGAAGACTATTCGTATCAGAGGTTTCTTCACTTACTGTGTTTTTTCAGTCTCACCTAAGTGAGATACACACATTTTTCACTATGTGTAAGTAATTTCTGGAAGACTTTTTGTCTGTTTCTGCTTGATTGGTTGGGTAGGTTTTTTGTTTCAGTTTGGGGTTTTTTTGGTTGTTTTGTTTGGGGGTCTTTTTGTTGGTTGTTTTTGTTGTTTTGGGTTTTTTGGTTAGGTTTAGTTTTGGGGTTTTTTTTGTTTGGTTGGTTTTAAATGCAATGTTATATATTTATGGCCATTTGATCATGTGCCCGTGTGAAAGCCAAGGCAAAAAGAGGATCAAGTTTTACTTTTGACTTTTTTTACTTTTACTTGCTCAGAAATATTGGGAATCCTAAATTGTAACTCAGACAGCTTCTTAGTTGAAGGGGATGTAGTTTCCTGAAACAGCTTTTTTAAGTGTCTACACATTCAACAGTTGAGAAATGTGTGATCAAGTCAACACTGCATTAATGCAGACACAACATGGGAGCAGAATTAAGTTTACCACTTAGTTTTACAACATCCAGAGTTGTGAGTGCTTAGCCACATGACCTCATCACTTTGCTAACAGTTTTTGCAAATAGTTCTACTATACTTATTTGTAACTAGAGACTCTTTCCATACCTATATAAAATTGGCAGAGGCTTTAAACCTCCTTATTACCATTCAATTCTATAAACATTAAGTTTTTACAGGTGGCAAGTGTGACTACACTCCATCAGAAAATATCCTCAGCACAAATAAGAATGAATTTGGAAATCTGGCAGCTGTTTTACCCTCTCTTACATCTACTAAAACTAGGTAGCAAACCTTTTCTCTGTAAAAAGTTTATCGCAGCAGACATTTTTATTACCTGTCTATATATAAATTTTTTAAGCATTATTCTATTAATATCCAAACAGTAAGTTCAATCATAGCAAGTACTGCATTTTAATCATTCCAGTGCTTCATGAGGAAAGACAAAAATTCACTTCACTGCAAAAAAACAGAGCAAAAGCATGTCTATATAATTTTAAAGATCACTGAAACCTAGTTATGCTTCCTTCTAAGAATAGATTTGTTTTCTGGCAAGTGCTGGGAGTCTTTCAAGAACGCCCTCATGGAAGCACAAAAATAGTTCATCCCCTTTCAAGGCAAAGGAAGTAATCACAGATCCACACATGCAGGGACAGGGCATCCACAGATTCTCTGGGCAACATGGGCCAGTGCCTTACTACCCTCACAGGAAAGCATTTCTTCCTCATGTCTAATAGAAATTTAGCCTCCCCCAGTTCAAAGCCATTCCCCCTTGCCCTGTTGTATCCTGTCAGCTTTCCTGTAGGCCCCCTTCAAGTACCAGAAGGCCACTGTAAGGTCTCCCTAGAGCCTTCCCTTCTACAGGCTGAACAACCTTGACTTTTTCAGCCTGTCTTTGTAGGAGAGATGCTTCAGCCCTCTGATCACCTTCATGATCCTCCTCTGGACAAGAGTAAGAGGAACAAGAGACATCCTTGGCTTTACTGTGAGCTTCTGAGTCTGCTCAAAACCAAAGGAGAAGCATACCAGAAATGAATACCCATTGACAACTACAAGAGCATTTCCAGGGTCTGCAGAGATGCAGTTAGAAAAGCAAAAAACTCAGCTCAAATTGAACTTGGCCAGAGATGTCAAAAACTACAAAAAAGTGCTGTTCAGGTACAAAACAACAAGAAGAAACAGAAGGAAAATATTAGCTCCCTGTTAAAGAGGAGGGATTAGTCACCAACACTGAAAAGGCAGAA
This sequence comes from Heliangelus exortis, assembly GCF_036169615.1. Lineage (NCBI taxonomy): Eukaryota > Metazoa > Chordata > Aves > Apodiformes > Trochilidae > Heliangelus > Heliangelus exortis. The sequence goes on along the minus strand of NC_092424.1, from coordinate 17,857,684 downwards.
ATTCTCAACACTTTCTTCACCTCTATCCTTACCAGCAGCTGAACCCCAGGCCTTGGGAATAACCCCAGCTGATGGAAACACAGACCTGTCTGTCAGTGAAGGAAGAGTTGGTATGCAAATTATTACAAGAGCCTGACGCCTACAAATTGATGGGCTCTGACAATATCTACTTGAGGGTGTGAGAGAGCTACCCAACATCTCTGCTAAGGCACACTCTATAACCTTTGGGAAGTTGTGGAGAGCAGGGGACAGAACAGAAGACTGGAGGAAGGTGGATGTTGCTCCATCTATAAAAAGGGCTTAAAAGGAGGAACCAGGAAACTGTAGGCTCATCAGCCTTACTTCAATCCCTGGTAAAGTTATGAAAAGGAAACTCCTTCCCAAGGAAAAACTCCATGATGTCTCTACACTCAAAGTCAGCTAAACAGCCCCTCTATGGCTGTTTCTCATTGATCTTTTTTCTGTATCACACTTCACAAGTACATTTTTGGGTCCAGTGCAGTTCTACTGTTAATGGAGCTAAGTTCATCAAACCACAGAAATTCCGCATTCTGGGGAAAAATAAAACACATTGGGCTAGGTATAAGGATACTCCTGAGTTTTCAGCACAAACCTGAATTTCAAGGAAATAGATTCTTCTACAGGCTAATAAGTATTCTGAACTTGCAAAGAAAATAAATTCATCCTAGAGAGCATCTATGTAGAGCTCAAGGCAATAAGGAAGAACTCCAACCTTCCAAAACCACTTCCCATTGAAGGGGCAACTAATGCTCAAAAATTCACCTCTGAAAAACACATAAAGGTCAGAATATTTGCTAATAATTCAATAGACAGTAGATAATACTCTATTGTGTGAATCCATCCTAGATACTGATGTATCAAGATCTACTGAAATCATTCCTTCAGAAGTTTTTTGATACTGGAGAAACTGTCCTCAAACAGCGTGAAGCTATAGGCATATATAGCCTCATGAGTGACAAGTATTAATAAGTAGTTTCATTTCCAAGATCAATATTCTTTTTATCTCAAGATGACTCACAGAAGTGCAATCAACAACAACAAAAAAAAATTTCAGTTCACATCCCACTATCATTTGTATAGCAGTGTCAAGCTGTTCTATTATCTGTGGCTCAGTGCTTCCAAATTCTGTCACAGACACAGTAAAAGCAAGACTGACAGATGTGTTCTCCTACAAAATATACATTTTGGGGGAGGACAGAAATTTCCCCACAGGCATTAAAACTAGCATGAAACTTAGGTGTGTTCAGGAATCCTGATACTTTACTGAAAAAGCAAAAAGTTACTTGCTATTAGTTCAAGGAACATATTTTGTTATCTAGACAAACCATAGTTTACTCCTTTCAGGGGCTTCCATGTTGGAAACAAGATCATGAAATTTGTTTCTATAGCAAAAAGGAACATTTTTACCACATCCCTTCCTTGGACTTGGTGTGGACAAAAAATACATGCTAGAACATTATTACAGTATACAATTTTATACATTAAAAAAGCAGATATTTTCCCATCTTTTTTCCTCCTTTTGATTATTCAGTTTTAGGATGCAAAGGTAGAAGTTTCTAAGGCATCTTCAGAACAGTGCTCAAATCTCAAACTACTGAGAAAGAGAAATCTGTCTTTTATATATGCAAGACGATGAAGTTTGGATCACAATACTCTCCAGCAGAGAACAAGATACAGTTTCCAAGAACAGACTAACAGATATACTGCACAAACCAACATACATTTAACTTAAACATTTTCAAAAAAACCTCAAAATTATGCAACAGTAAACATCTCACTTCAGGCTTAAAAAAACAACTTGTAAGAACAAATAAGAAATAATAGAGTAACTCAATATTTTAAAAAATCCAATTGCTTGAAGAACAGTTCCAGAACTGCCCAAGTATGGCCAAATGCACAATCTTTTTCAGCTACAACAGTTGGAAACACACAATAAGAATTGGCCATGTGCTCATTTCACCCAGTCTAGCAACTATTTGTTTAAATTGTTCTCTTAATGTAACAAGACATGTGAGGCACATTTCAGTACACAGCTGTCTATAGGAAAAAAGATTCCTGTAAGAATATGTATCCATGCAGACCTTTCATTGACACACCACCAACAGAATTCATTCTTCACCCCGTCAGGAATGTTGACCTTCACTGTCAGGATCTTCAGATTTTCCCCTCGGTTAATGGCCAGAATCTGAATGCAAACATAAATGGCAGAGACAGATGACACACAAAATATCCAAAAGATAAACTTATCAACATTTGTGTATGCACTTGCCTGACATTCTGTTGCAAATTGTGATGGTGGTACAGTAAATCAGTTCACAAAGTACTAGCATGTACAGATAACATCTACAATTTAAACACAGATTAAATCATGCCCTGGCATAACAAATCACACATTTTTCCTGGAGTCTGCAAGCTCAACACCCAGTTTATCTTAAACATACTTATATTACAAGTCCACATGAACTTAGTTGGTGGAGTAATCTTATTTAATAATCCAAATTAAAACTCAAGAAATTAACTGAAAAGTTATTCCAATCAGAACCAAATATAAGAAAGGGAAAAAGATAGTTCTAAGCTTCAGGCTTTGTTTTGCTTCCTAAAACCAATCCAGATTCAAAAATAATTATGAATCAGAACTTCTGTCCCAAAGGTAACCAGCTTAATTTGAAATAGGATGAATTTTTTAGTTACTCATCTTGTTCATAAATAGCTGAAAATATTATAGACTCTTTAGCTTAGTATTAGCACTTCAGCCTTAAAACATATGCACATATTTCCAGCAGGATCTCATGTACACAACTGTTTATTCATAATAGCAAGCTAAATATGGTTGCATGCACACTATCTACACACCGAGATCTATTTTAAAAAAATCTCTGTGGCTCTGCATTTAAAATCAGGATCGCAACAGGACTGGTGGATCCTGAAGGATACTGGAGGGCATCTATTAGTCTGGTTTCTCTGGGAATATGACAAGTGTGCACCTGAAGCAATCCTTTAGTATATATTAAGATAACTTCCTGGTCAAGAGATTTTAGCAGCTACAAATAAAACCCACACATTTTTAGATTTCGTTTTCGCTTTCAAAGTGTTTCAAAGAGCAGAAATAAAAAAACACACCTATTAGAAGTTGCCATTCCTGTATGACTACACATGTTGCTGTATGTAGCAGGCCCTGAGCACTGTCACAACAGAGCATTCTGTGTCAATCATGAACTTTAATTCAATCACTAGCTAACTCAGACATGTCACATATGTTAAATACAATGGTTTAAAATGACTTCAGGACATAGTACCAATTTACGTTTGTCAGCCGTACTGGTCTTGTGACATACCAGGCCTGACATATCATTGAACAACAAAGCTAATAATAAAGATTGCATGTGAAATATTATAGCATTTGGTACCTTTACTGCCAAAGCAAATGTTTTCATGTAGAGATTAGAAAGACACATTTTAACAAATCAAATGCTTTCATGTTTATTCTGATTTTATTTTCTTCTTTTAAAGAGAGAAAGTTAAATGTCAAGCTAAATGAAAACAAAATGATGCTTGTGACAGCGAAAGTATCTAATAGAATTATAATGTCATAATTCAGCACACTGTTAGTGGGGTCAACATTTGCATCACATTTTCTTTCCTGGCACTCCATCTGCAGAATGTGTCAGTCACCTGAACTTAAACCAGCTGTATTGCAGTCACTCATATTTTCTACATTTTTGTTCTTAGACAACCTGTCTATCTTGTTTTAAATGAAACGCATTCAGAGAAGAGTTATCAACCAGGAAATGCTCAACTAAGCAACTATTTACTGAATTTCTCCCCCTAATATAATAAAGGTGGGTTTGTTTTGATTTTATTTTTTTAAAGTAACAGGTTCAAATACCGCTATTCTAGACACAAAGTAAACTTTCAGTTCTTGAAAATACTTCTTATGCAAGACTGGAACAGATCCAGAGGAAGGGTTAATGAAAACCATGTACATTTCTAAAAGAAAGCAAGAACAATAATTTGATGTAGTCATAAGATTCATCAAACCTTATGCTGTTTATCTGAAAAATGCACCCTTCACATTGCACAGCTCTCCTCTGTGTTCCAGATTTACTTTGACTCCCTGAATAGGGTTTGCATATTTTACAAAGGACTTTAATTTCCTATTCCTTTTTAAGTATAAAACTGAAAATAGAGTACTTGCCTCAATCATTATACTTTTTTCATTAATTTTTTTCCTCCCCCAATTCAGACATATCCAAATAGAGGAAAGCAAACCCAAGGCATAAACAAACACTGAACTGTTTACAATTAGTCAAAAATTCAAATAAACACTTGAAAAATTTTTTTCCTTAGTTATGACAGTGTTGGTACAGCTACCCAGCTACACCCTAAGAGTCCAGTTAGGTTCCCCCTTGCTGCCAAAGGAAGAAACTGGCTGAACATCCTGATAGTGAAATGTCCCAGCTGAAAACACCCATGGGTACCCAATCATGTCAAAACCTGGAGCCAGGCTTTTTAAACAAATTAAGGCTTTTTCCTCATTTCAGTTTCGGTGCTTTAACCTTCCTCAGTCAAACAACCTGACTCCACGCCAGTCCTGATTATTCTGTGGCATGTCTCAAGACACAAGGTGACAACGTCACAGAAAGTAATCCAGAACTATAGCAAGTGCAATGACAGGTGCCAAAGTGCAGACCCAAGCTGCAGCTCCCTGCACACCAGTTAACCCCTTTGTAATACATGCTGCACAGCACACTCATGGCTATAAATGGTTTTGGTCATGAAGACACAGTTTATTTTCTTATAGGTAACATGACAGTCTCCTGCCCACTTCCTTTACTTACTTGCAAGCTAGAGTATACTTAGAGTAGACTCGTACACAGACCTTTAAGATTAGTAGCACTTCCATACTCAGGCACTGAGTAGTTCCAGTACAATATTTTATAGAATCCTTTATTTGTAGCTGTGCAAAGGGGTGGTTGAAAGCTGACTTCTACTTTTGCCTCTGGGTAAATTCATTGAGAACATTTTTCTGTACACAGTTGCCAAAGGAGCAGAGGTGGTGTTCATAAGAGTGAATTTTGCTATTTCTCAAACACAGCGATTTAACCTGCAGTCTGAGGGGATTAATTAATTTTATAAATCCCTCAATTTCAGGCTATCCTACTTATTTTGCAGGTATCTGCTACATTGTAAAATTCTGAATGAAACCAGAAGCTTCATCACTTGCAGACATCTACACCTGTTCCAATGCACATTCAAGAACCCATTTTTAACCAGCTTTTTGAATGGAGAAAAGAACTTCTTCTTCAAAGCCTTAGCCAAAGGAGAAACTAAAGACTGTTGGGTATTAAAAAACTTGGTTATAACCCAAGAAAATAAGGGGGGGTAAAGGGGGAAAGCAATTGCATCAGCAGAGTAGTAAGGTTGGATCATACAAGAATTTGAAGGTCATGAGAAAGACTTTTGGAAGTACAATTCTTGAGTTTAAGCTTAAAGAAGAAATGGCAGATAAAGAAAACACTTTGCTTATTTCATCATCAAAACACAAAAGATAGACAAAATAATTAAGTGAAAAGCGAACAAAGAACCAAAAATCAACAGAAGTGAGAAGTTACAGTAGTTTTACAAAAGAGAATTCTGCAAACTGAGTACCAGAGATGATCATAAAATGCGCTTTTTTTTCCTCAACTAGTACAAAACAGCCCTGACACACTTTGTGCCCTGAAATTTCAGTGAAGCAGAAGCAACTCAGATTTTTTTGATTCATAATAGAGAAATACCCAGTGTGCTAGAATAGGCAACAGCAGTAGCATGTAGACAAAAGTTGGTATGGAAGAGTGCAAAACTATCCTGTGATCATAGGACTATCAGTTGCAAGAAGAGTGGTTATTACTTCACTGGGAGCCAGAATGGGGAAAAAAGCAGCATTAAGGTTAAAAAAGGATGTCTTGAACAAGTCGTAAATGATGCCATCATACCAAGAAATACCTCTACAGCCAATACATATCTCAGTGCTCAGCATTCACTGCTCTCAGGTACAGGAATAACTAAACTGTCTTTGACAACTCCAGTATTCATTCAACAATAAAGCACCCCTACAAAATCCATAAAGCACATCTCATGATGGATCTATGGATCTTTGTGATATGTTACCACATCAGTCATAGCTTGCTCTACTGACTTTTCCAGATGCTCTAGTTTCACCAAATAATTACTGATATAGATACAGTTAATGTTCATAGTACAAAGAGAACAATTACAGGTGCCTCTTCAAACATCTACTGAAGGGCTGTCTACTAAAAGCACTTGTAGCAATTTAGTCTTTCACCTAACACCATCCATACTGGGAAGTGGGAGGCCAGGTTTAAAATTAGCCCCATACACATTGAAATTTTTTTTGGGGGGATTGGAAATAGAGTCCAATCAGAAGGAGGCTTTTTATGTGTTTGGTTTGTTTTCTGAATTTTGTTTTGAAAGCTGGGTAATCATGACCAAAACAAGAGACAATCACTTGGTGATCAGTAATGAATAGGGGCAAAGTTCTTGAGAATTGCATTGGGTGCATCCCATTCCAAGTCTTCAAGTCACTTATCCTTTATCCTCTTCTTGGCAACACTTGCTATGCACTTGTCAACATAGGAAGGGAGGAAAGGTATGATACATGCTGAACACACCAGTACTGAAATCACTGATTATAAATATTTTTTTAATGGTAATTAAATGACAACTGAATAATCAGTCCTCTACTCAGTTCTGAAGACAAAGATTAACAACTTAGTCCTTCACTTCAAGAATTTTAGTCTTTATTACCTTTGATAGCTAATAGTAAAAACAAATTTTAAGTAACAAAATTCAAATTCACCTTTGCTATAGTTAAAATTGTAAGAAAAAAACAAATTTGTAGATGTACCTGATGATGCTGAATGTTCTTTATATTACAAGAAAACTCATGGTAGAGTTGGAATTTATCAATATCTTTTTCATTTCCACTTTTGGATGACACTTTTGCCAAGGCTGACTGGATACAGATGTACCTCTGCTGACATCTGAATAAAGAAAACAAATGTTATTAAGGCATCTTAGCATGAAGCTTGTAACAAGTCATTAGTATTAAATAAAAATTAATTTTGGGGTCCGTCCAATCACGAGTTATGTAAATTCTGATTACCTACAGCCCTGTATTACATTTCTCAATGCTGAGACTGTCACAACACACTGACAAGAGAAGAAATTCAAGCAGACAGCAGAAAAAGCTGAACATGGCCCTTCTACTGAAGGACTTGATACCCAAAAACCCAACAGCTGCACCTCACAGTAGGCAGTTATTGGTTCAACTTCACACAACAGATTTTGGGCAGTTGCAAAAACATTAGAGCCATTATCTGCTTAATAGAAATGCAAGCTCCCTCTTGAATCTACACAGCTTCAGAATTAATTTCATGCTTTGAGCACCTGACACCCATAAAACTTTTCTTTTTATTTAGAAGTAACAGAGATACCGAATGACAGCTTCTTGAATGGTCCTAATTATTACTGTACATACAACACACATACAACAGCCTCTATTAGTGGTGCACTGTGTATAAAATTAAGGAGCTCCTAGTGGTCCCAAGAATGAAAGTGATACTCTGGTAGTAACAGCACATACTTTGCAAAACAACCCCATCATTGAAATGATCACATTGCTGTGCTGTAGCCTGTTGACAAAGCTGGTGAATACTCACAATAAAAAGCAAACAAGAGTCAAACAGAACTGAGCAGATTCAAACCAACACTGCATGCTCCTAGGAAGGTATCTGTTCTATCTCAAACAAAACAAAACCAAGCAACTATTATTCTGTCACATCAGTCCCTGGGACACAACACATCACTTTGGAGTCATTACATAATAAAAGAAAATGTAGTCAGCTGACAGCCAAAGGATCAGTAACTCCTGCTTTAAAAACAGTCATATTGGCCTGCCGGATTGAATTCCAAGGCCAGAATCAATCATCACTGCATGCTAATTACACTGACTGGTATCAAGCAGCAAATATTGAAGTAATTATAAATAAATAGTAAATACTTCAGCAGCTACACCTCTGGAAAGTCAAAGCTTAAAGGAAACTCAGAGAGAAAACTGTCCCTTACAGATGACGAGCTGCAAAGCAGATATGCTCGACATGAAACAGCTTTTGGAAGTCATACTGTCACATCATGCTCACAGATCTCTCCTCCAACAGCCAGACAGAAAGGCTAAGGAACCTCTCCTGAACAAATGAAGGGATGGACCAAATGTATTGGCACAGTAACACTGTTTTCACATCATTTAAAAAAATTAATACTGTACTGAGTTTGCACAGGCAGGTTTCAGGCTACAGCAGTGGCTTCTGCAAGAAGCTGCTAAAAGCTTCCCCCGTATCCAACAGAGCCAATGCTAGTTGACTCCAAAATATACCCTCTACTGGTCAAGGTGGTAGCACTTCTGTGATAATACATTTTAAAATGGGAAAACATTACTGGAAAAAACTGCAGGTGCAGAGAAGGGTAAGAATATGCAAGAGAAACAACTCTGCAGACACCAAGGTCAGTGAAGATGGAGGCAGAGGAGATGCTCAATGCACCAGAGATTCCTCTGCTGCTTGTTGCGCAGAACATGGTGAGGTGAGGCAGGCTGTACCCCTACAGCCCATGGAGGGCTGCAGTGGAGCAGATATCCACCTGCAGCCCATGGAGGACTCCACACCAGAGCAGGTATTTTCACCCAAAAGAGGCTGTGACCCCATAGGAAGCTTGCACTGGAGGAGGTTTCTGGCAGGACCTGTGGACCCATGAACAGAAAAGCCCACACTGGAGCAGATTTGCTGGCAGGACTTGTGACCCCATGTGGGACACACACGGGGGCAGTTAATGAAGAACTGCAGCCTGTGGGAAGCACTCGTGCTAGAGAAGTTCATGTGGGACTCATGAACCTCCCATGGAAAGACTCATTCCCTCCCATGGGAGGGAACCCACACTGGAGAAGGGAAATAGAGTGGAGTCCTCCCCCTGAGGATGATGGAGAGGCAGAGACAACAAAGTATGATGGGAACAGGGAGGAGGCAGAAAAATCAGGAGTGAAGTTAAGCCTGGCAAGAAGGAAGCAGTAAGGGGAAGGTGCTTTAACATTCATTTTTATTCTTTCATTACCCTACCCTGATTTGATTGACAATAAATTAATTTTCACCAAGTCTGCTTTGCCCATGATGGTAGTTGGTGAGTGATCTCCCTTGTCCTTACCTACACCCATGAGCCTTTCATTATAGTTTCTCTCCCTTGTCCAGCTTAGGAGGAGGACCAATAGAGCAGCTCTGGTGATCAGCTGGCATGCAGACAGGTTCAAGCCAGCACAATGACACATGTGCACACTAGGAGCTTATCCTAGTGAGGATAGTATCAAACTTAGTAAAATCAAGTAAATGAAACTTACAATTTTCTGATAAAATCCAGTGTATCTTTATCTTTAGCAAAGATATCAGCTAAAATATGCTGTACTCCAGCCTCCACTTCCTTGATAGTTGAAAGTCCTTAGAAGAAAAAAACAGTTAATTATTTAAAAAGTAATACGAAAAAATACTTTACCCAACTGCAAAAGTACTAATAAAATATATACAAACTGAGAGAAAACTGATGCAAGATATCCAGCTGATCTGGAGAGATTTCAATGAAGAATCTTGGTTTGTTAGAATTTTTTTAACTAAAATGCCTTTCTAAAACATATGAAACAATTTTTAATGTGTCTGAAATGACCAATGCAGTATCATAAATCAAAGTGACATTAAAATGAGGAAAAATAATTTTGTGACTTTGATGCTAACCTATCTTGACATTTACAATGCAAATTAATTATTTACAACAGTAAAATTGGATATTCAAGCAAAATCTTTGACACTGTAACAAAATGAGTAATTGCAGCTTAAGTTTACATGCTTTGCAACTAATAATGAAACTGCCTAGAATCTTTGCAGGAAATCCTATCTTTTTTCTATCCAATACTTTTATGCTTCCACTGGTTTGTGGCAGTAGTTTGCATAGTGGCAAATCTAAGGTGAGGGGTAGCTACCCTCATCCTTTCCCAAGAAATATTGTTCAAGCAGTGAAGTTACAAAAAGTTCCAGACAGAGTATTCTAGAGACCTGATAGCAGAATCATTCAACTTTCCAATACATGGAATGGGATTCTCTTAGCATTGTGGTTGAATTAGACCAGAACCCGATGTTAATGAAATAACAACACCTTGTATTTTTAAATCAATATATTTAACCCTTTTTCTAGCAATAGTCAGTAATAAAGGCTTCAGAGCAAAAAGCAAAAACCCTGGATTTGACAAACCCAGGATTAACTGCCTCCTTCAGTACATATTATTTTATACTCTGCTGTGACTACCAGTATCTTAAAAGGGCTCTACTAAAGCCATTGTAAAAAATGGCTCTAATAATTAATAATTTTATTGAATCTAGAACCCTGTTTCTGACTGGCCTACAAAGTTACACACTGCAAAAAAATAAATCTTGCCCTTTTTAAAAAAACAAATAAAAAAATAAAAAATAGAAAGCTAAACTTACTTGCTAGAAATAAAAATAAAAGTATGAGAAAAAGAATGTTATTAAATGCCTGAAATGACTGGAGGCTGTGAAATTTGGCTTGTTACATTTATGGATTAGTATTTCATTTGGTAAAAGTAATATAACAATACAAAACTAAGGGAATTATAAAACATGAATTACAATTAATATGAATTATTATACAACACTGAAGTACCAGAAGTGTACATGGCAATATTATTTTAACTCTAGCAGATATGAATAAAACAGACCAGACCAAAACCAGTGAGGATTAAAAAAATAATCAAACAGCTCCTGTTCAACAAGCACCACCCACATGGGCATTAACTGTCTTCATTGCAGAACCAGCACATATTTGTTTATTAGAGAAATAGCACACTGTGGATAGAACTAGAAGGAAGAAAAAAAGTTTCCTGCTTTACTTCCACAACTTTCAAATATCTGGCTTTGAAACATGAGCTGCTGTTTTTATTTCAGTTTATTTTTAGAATAAGCTTTAAAACTTAAAATAACTGAATATTAAGATTTGACGAAAACTTTTCTGCAAAGTTAATGTCTCATCCTTTTAACAGAAATTCACTCTGATCTCAAACTGTATATAGGTTGTCAACTGGCTCCCAAGTTTATAAAAGTGACCCAGTTCATATATGTACATAGTTTCTGATATGCTTTTCAAATAGTAACCATTATATAAACCCAAGCAATGTTATTTAAGGAAAACTTAAAAATAGGTGCAGATCTCAAAAACTGAAGTGTTTATGCTGCAACAAAAAGTCCTTCTTTCTGAATTCACCTTAAATAATTTATTTGAACTTTCACCATGAAGATCTGCATTTGGCTGTTTAGTATGCCAGAGGAGTCAGAACAGTTGCAACATACTGTACATATTCTAAAATGCAGTAATTAAATAACCAGAATATTTGGTAATTGTTTATCAATGGAAAACCTAGGATCAATTTATAAACAGCATTTAAATAAAATAAAACAGAAGTGGGAGGAGTAAGAGTCAGCCTCACCAGTAGGTTCTGCACTTTTACATTAAAATTAAAAAAATAAATGTTAGGGCAGGGAAGAGGAAAAGAGCTTCTCTAACACCACACAGAAGGTTGCGGGAATCTTAGCCTTTTATTGTCAGAGATTGCCCCCTACAGATTCACCCATAACTGCAATTCACTAACAATTGTTAAAAGTTCCTTCTCAAATTTCAGACATTACATCTTCTCCAATCCCTACTGCAATTCAATAGCAAAAAAATCTCACACTCCCTCCCAGTCGCCAAGGCCAGTTTTTATTAAGATATGCTTTGATGATTGATATTTACTTCAGTAAAAAGTATGAACATAAGCCCTTTGCACAATCAGCTGAATCTTGAGTAAACAGCTCAAGTAAGAGTAGAACTACAGAGAGGCCTCAGGTGTGCAGTACAGTTCCCCCCTTTCTTTTCAGTAAATACAGATGTCAGCTGTAACATCTCCAGACTTTTGTCTCTTGTCTGCCAGAATCATTACTATTTACCAATACAAAAAAAGACAGAAAAGGTTGGAAAGCCATGGCATTAAACATAAATTCTTACCACACGCTGCTAAAAAAACTGTTGAATTTAAAATCTCTGCATAACTTCCAGCAACATAACAACTATTAAAATAAGTCCCCTTTAAAAATATTTTCAGACATTCAGATTATTGTTTATAGAGGCAAAGTACCTACCTTTGGTGTTGGGTCTAATGTAAGAAAAGAGATTGAGTTGCATGGGATTCTGCAGGAGGGAGAGCGCAGCAGGTTCTAATCCCAGTTGCTTGGCCCTCTGGGCTTTGGTGCCTTTACTCCCAGTTTTATAAGGTGCAGACTAAAACCAAACAAAACCCAGTTATTAGAAGGCAAGAAAATAGTTCATGCTATGAACTGTGAATTGTGAGCTATTTAGTTACACAAGATTTACACTAAGGATGACCTGAAAGACTACTATACTGACCACGTGGTCTAATTCTTCCAAAGTTCTGCAATTTAATAATGCTGTTAAAGCACATCCGGACAATTTTCCTTCTTTCTTCAACTTCTGTATCATTGTGTGAGTCTTCTTTGCAACAGTACTAAAATGCAAGAGATGGATATTAACAGTCACATTTTATAGTGGATTAAAAAGGTGATTGATTGTGACCTTGACTCCTATCTACATTTTTGCAAGACTACTGGCCTGGAAGCCAAAGAAGAAGTCCTTAAGTTAAGCACATGTTGATGAGCACTTACAGATGCAATTCATATCAAGATAGTTCTGCAGCATCAAGTACAGAACAGCAGATTTTAAACTCTCAGACCTTCAATAAGATACCTGTGAACAACTGCAAGCAGCAAAGCTATTTTGTGCTGATTTAAGACACCTTTTCAGAGAAGAACTCCCTCAGGTCACCTTCCCTCTTTGGAAAGAATCTCCTGCTGGGTGACAGTGAGGAGGTACAAGGAGGAAGCCCACATACTGACAGACTGAACGTCAAGTCTGTTCCCTTGCCAACTCAAGAACATAGAGCCACCCAAAAGCAAGAAGGAATGAGGGCAGTCTCACTACCTCCACAGTACACATATTACTACTAATAATAATATTTTTGCTGCAATAGTTTTGCCTGCCCTCCTGGTAGACTGCAATTAGTCTCTTTACTTGAGGCTTTTTTGCTCCATGCAGGAAGCCAAGGGAACCTTAGTGATTCTTTTTCAACGGGTGCAGCTTCCATCTCATCAGTCTATACACCTCCAGAGTCTATAAACCACTCTTCTAGTAAGAGGTGTTTTTCCTCTGCAGTTTTGCTTAACTGCAGAGAAATTAAGATCTAATTTTTTCTTTGGTAATTAATAATCCTAGATTTCTTGTTACCTACAATAAAAGAAAAAAACAAAAGAAAACAAAACAAAAAAACCAAAAAAACCCAGATGTCAAGCATAATTACCTCAGTTTCAAACTTTTTTCCTTAGGAGTGCCTTTTTTAATTGTTGTGTGTAAAAAAGGGTGAAAACAAGGGACACAGGAACAACAGACAGTTGTTCCTTCCTCCCTCCCTCCCAGATACTTCCCCTGTACTTACTTACCGTAGCTCTTCTAATGCTTGTTGCACTTCTCTCAAGGCATCAGCCTCCAGATTATTGATGAGCTCTTTTCGATACCGAGCAATAAAAGGAATTGTGTTTTCTTCTTGAAAGAGGCGAATTAAGTTTGCACATACCCATGGTTCAACATTTGTCATTTCTGACAAGGCCTGCAAGAACAGCAAAAAGATTTAAGAGAGGTGGCAGATTGCTTTAAACAGGCTCTAACTCAAAGTTCAAAAACAGCCCCAGAATATTATGGTGACCAGCAGGGACTATTGTTCTGCCTAAAATAGGATGCCAGGCTTCCCATTAATCCAGCCACCACACCCAGTACTTCAGACAGATGAGCAGTTGTTTATTTGTTTGTTTTTTTAAAACCACTGCTTATATATCTTATGTTTATACATATCTTATGCTTAAATGAAAAACAAAGCAAAACAAACCCACAACACAAAACCAAAGCTGATCCAAATACCACCCCACCATCATTTGGAAACTAACATGATATTAATCAAGGTTTCAAGATAAGCCAAGCCTCCTAAAGTTAAATATGATTTTGTAAAAATGGGCTTTCTAGTGATAAAGTTATAATGTACTAATACCCAACCCAGGAGAAACTAAGTACCTCATCTTGGTAACATTTTAACTATCATTTTGTACTTCATTACAGTTATTCCCAAAGCTGGCTAATATAAAAGCCTTTCAAAAAATCCTAAAAATATAACAACTCCTACACAATCATATTCCCTTTAAGAGCAGGAATACATAAAGATCAAATTCTCCATCTGCATTTCCAGTAATATTTTAGAATACCAACGAATCTTTCTTAAGAAGGGAACACTAAGGATGATGAATAGGATGTACCCATTCTTCTCCCACTCTGTTCATATAAATCTTCTGTAACTACACCCAGCCTCCCAGAACTGAAGCTATCCTAAAACTGTCTTCATCTGAACAGCTGCAATGTTAACATTGTACAAAAACAAAGATGATATCTCCCTTGATGTTACTGCAGTTCCAAGAATGAAATCTCCTCCTTGATGGTACTGTAAAAATTAATACCCACTTTTAAATGAGCCCCTACAATAAAATGAGCCACACTAAATTTTAAAAATTCTGAAACTATGCACACTGACATGCCAAACCTTTCAGCAACCCTTCCTGTAGAAGTTTCAGTTGACTATATCCACAAAAAAACCCCTCCATGTGCTGAGACAGAAAGAATGTGCAAATTGTGTTAAACACTAGCTTTATAATAAGGACTTAAGCAGTCACAGATGTTTGAATAACGTTAAAATTTGAACTTTTAACAGTCACCAACCAACATTTATATTTACACATGTACTATGACCATTCAAGCAGAGGTTAACAGCACATTCTGATGCTAGTACCCAAGCGATGTCAAGTGGACTCGACTAGCAATTAAAATCTAACATACAGTTTATGTAAGAAATGGCTTCACTGATACCTCAGAAAAGGAAAAGACCTCATACCTGTACAATATCCCAGTTCATTTCAAATTCTTCTTTTATTTTGTTGCCTCCTAAATTTCTTACTGGCTTTCCTTCAGGACATGTAGCTGACTTCATCTTTTTAAAAGGTGGCTCTTCAAATGCAAAGTCCTTCTCAGATTTCTCATGTTTCATTTGATTGCCCACTATAGGAATGCTTGTTGAGGGCTTTTCATCACTCTCAAAACTCTTCATATTCTTCCCTTGTAATGACTTTATTCCCATTTTTTTAGGCACTTCTGGCTTTTGATTTAAAATGTTTGGTTTAGTGCCTACATCTTCTTTCTTAGGTTTCAGAAGCTGCATTCTGTTCTCTTCTGCAGGAGCAATAGGCAAGGATACATCCTGCCAAAAAGGCATTTAAACCATATTAAGCATTGACTGTTACAAACTGGTTCAATATTTCTATTAAAACCTAAGAAGATTTTATACCAGACATCATTTTCCCAAGTGATGTCTGTCTGACAGGGAAATGACAAGGCAGATATCAAGTAGTCAGGAATACATCTTACCAACATAACCAGCAGAACTGTGACTTAAAAGATCAAATAAGGTTATTCTGGTAAAGACTTTAACTGGGTTCTCCTTCAAAAACCATTGCCCTACAGTTCTTGGCTCCACTCATCTCAACAAAACTTGGAACAGAAGGCCAGGGCAGCATTATTCTAAAGAGGTGTTAGGTGCAAGCTGGGAACTGAAACTAAAATTTGCCATGTTTATTTATTGTTTAACCTTGGACAAGCCACACCTTCTTTCCTGAACTTCTCCAAAGATTACCTTCAGAGTCCAAGCATATATTTTTCAATATGACACATATGTCAAAACATTCAAAAATATTACTATAAACAAGAAGAACCTTTTTCTATCATGACCTGATCCCTCATGTTAATCTTTGACAGATGGAGCTCCTGATAAAAGAGCATCCTATATTCATCATAATAGAGTTGCAGCCCTTACTGGGTTGAACAGCCCTGCAAGGGAACAGAAGCACAGGCCTTCTGTTTGTTATGGTACCCAGCTGGCAAAAAGGTAAAAGGCACCTAAGGTGCAACATGGAAACCAGAGGTATTAGAGCATTTAAATTTTCCTTACAGAAAGAACGGAGGCATTTATTTATTTGGTTTTGTTGTTGAAAGATCTGCAGGAAAAATCATGTCCATTATGATTAGCAAAAATTTTAAAGGAGCTACCTTGTATCTACCTTGTAAAGCTTACTGTATAAAGTTAATTGTATCAGTGAAATACACAAGCAAGCTGCATTTATCATATATACTGAATATGACAGTAACAATGGAATCAAATGGGCAAATCAGACTCAGGCAACCAAGTAAATCAGAGTTGGAAAAAATTCTGCTCATGATACTTGCCAACCACAGTAATTAAATGCCTCTTGCTTACAGATACTCACCATTTCCTTTTTTACTGCTACCTTCTTGACATTTTTCCTGGCCACAGCTGGCCGTGGAGCAGCAACTTTTTTACTTTTTGCCTCATTTTTCTTCAGCAACCGAGGTTTCTTTGCAATTTTGCTTTTTGGTTCCCACTCCTCTTCTTCCTCCTCTGATTCTGAGCTCCTGAAAAACAAGTAATTGAACAATATTGCTTATAAGAAGAAACTAAACTAAACCAAAACATAAGCAAGTCAGTCTCAGAGTTTTCTAACATGAAGGGAAGCAAAGAGAAAAAATAAACAGAAAGGTAAGTAGATTCAACAAATACAGGTCTTCCATGCTGTTGCAGAGCTAACGGCTGGGTAAATTTAGGAAGCTTTCCTAAAGCTGGTCACTAGGATGCGTACACCCCTGATTCTGTCTGGGTAACTGTCAAGTCAGTTTCACCCTACCTTCATGGTGAGCATGCAGAGCACACATAATTTGTGTTTTATAATTCAAGTTTTGTGCATTAAAACTTTTAATCACCCTCTCAGAAACTGCTAATCTTAGCCAATTGCTCATTCTTAGCAAAACCTTTAAAAAAATTCCTAAGGAAAAAGTAATCTTACGAATTAAGATATGAAGGTAGCTCATCTTCTGGGGCTTTGGCTTCAGATTTCACCCTCCTTGGTAAAGATGACATCTGAAACAGAGGCAAGAATAGAGAAATAGAATATTTGGTTGAAGCTGTATTCTTTTATTCAGTCCTTTAATTCAGTGCCAAGTGTGACCTCATAATGTCTTCATCAATCACTAAAGTTCTCTCTAGATCATGTTTGGATTTCTTAGTATTCAAGAATTTAGGCCACAGCAGCACAGATTCAATAGTCTTTTCTACTAAGCAAACAGACAAAGCATCTCAAATTATTTTTCTCTTCAAATGGAGTTAATTATTTGGCTTGGATGTAAAGCTATCCTAGCAAAAAGAGTACTGGTTCTCAGACATCTTATTGGGTGTCTCATACTGTGCCAGTCTTTCCTTCATCAAGCTAAGCAGCACAGAAAATAAAATTAAGATGTAGTAAAGTGAGCTAGCATATGGTTTTGATGTGAACAGGACTACAAGAAAATTGCCCATTTTGATCTAGAGTTTCACCTTTAAAGACAATCTATTGCTTGTATGTCTAATAAATCCAAAGACTTTGAAAGAGTATATAGAAAGTGCATAGAACAATTACCAAAGGTAAAAATGGAAAGCATATACTTTCTCTGACCTGAGATTCATACCCACAATAGCCACATTACAGTTAATCAGTTGTAGAATTTTTGGCATTGGCTGCACCCACAAATTTTGTATAAATTGTATATAGTTTTAGTTAATAGAATTTTAGGTACCTTCAAAATTTCATCCTCCAGAAAATCAAAACTTAAAAAAATAAACAACAAAAAACATTTCTCTAGCTATAAAATTCACAAAAATATTTTACATATATCTGGTTCAATTCCATCATTCTTCACACTCTATTCTCCAGCCCTCATACCCAAAAATGTTTTTCCACCTTGACTTTTGATCCAGCCCTAACCCTGATGTGCAAGCCTTCAAGCTTCATGTTTGCACATACAAACTGGATAAGCAATCATGAAGTGCCCTGTAACTGAAAGGCAAAATGCTCTTTAATCTAACCTCAATCTGGCCTCTGCCAGGCACTAGAAGCAGAACTATTGTTATAAATGGCTTCCAGTAAGTTTGTCTTGTAAAGCAGTATGAGGTTCCAATCACTGGAATTTTCTTTGCCTCAAAAGATAATTTTAAATGGAATAAAGTTGGCTGGAGTGGAGATAGCTGGCACCAATGAGGGCTGACGCCTCCAAGGCAGTGTGGGCAACACATTAGCTGATACAGCCAGGCAGAGCTTTCCCTCAGGTGTGCTCATCTACAACAGCAATCAGAACCCCTGGGAGGCAAAATTCCTGTGGTCCAACTTAGTCTCATCAGCAGTGGGGCACTGATCATCCACAGCCCCCTCCTAGGAGATGAGATCACCTGAGTAAGCATGAAACAGAGGGATAAAAATCAGCAATGTGCTTGTTGTGGGGATCATCTACTCACCACCTGCACTGGACCGCCGACTGCCATCTCAAGAAGAAAGATCAACAGACAGTGATGATCTGTGGGTGGTGATATTTTTTTCTCTCTCTCTCTCTCTCTCTCTCTCTCTCTTACTCTCTTTCCGCCCTTATTCTTTTCCTCTCTCTCCCTCATTCTTTAAACTCCCTCTCTCTCTTTTGCCTCACAACATATTTTGCCCTACCTTCAATGGATTGTATCACGGCCTGCAATTTGTCAAATAAAACTTTATGCTCTCCCCCGCCCCCTGGTGGTTGGACTTTGCTCTCACAGAACTAAAGATTTTAAAAGTTACTTCGAACCACAACAACCAGTACCAGAAATGAAGTCACAGTTTTCAGCAGAGCAGCAGACAGACTATTGAAGTCCCCTCAGACAGCACCAGCCATTAGCTTGCCTGCAAAGCACCTTCTTGAAGTAAGCATGGTCAGTAGTAGGTCAGCATTTCTGTGCTGCTCCACTGACTGAAATCCCATGATGTGACTGGTTATTGTGCATGCCTACCTCAGGAAAACAGAGATCTCCAAAGAATACAAAAAAATATTAATCACCTTATTAGCCTCCCAGGTGATTTTTCACAGAGAGTTCT
Source organism: Heliangelus exortis (assembly GCF_036169615.1). NCBI lineage: Eukaryota > Metazoa > Chordata > Aves > Apodiformes > Trochilidae > Heliangelus > Heliangelus exortis. Next base: position 17,838,404 of record NC_092424.1, on the reverse strand, counting down.
GAGACACCTACAACTTTGCCCAGGCACTCTGCTTCTCTGTTTTCCTTTGTTCTTTACAGCTGAGTGGTCATTATCATAGCCTTGAATTATTTATTTATTTATACTCGTTACCTTAGAGGCATAAAAATAACATTTCCATTTTATATTGTATTTTAATCTGCGAACGGGAGAAATACAAAACATTATTTAGGTTTGCAACACCAAACTTGCCCGACTTGGGTAACACCTGAGCCAGATGGTTCTCTGATACATTTGTAGGTACTGGGACACTCTTCACATTGTAGGTGTCTCAGTTCTCTCTGTTTTCAAACTAGGTGTTTAGCTTACAATATCAGTATTGTCACACTTCAAGTGATCCAGCTAGGTGAGTGTTTTTTAGTATTATATTATTATTTAGTATTTAGTATTTTAGGCAACTCTGGAAGTCAGTGATCATTTTTTAAACGCTCTAGACAGCTTCTTCATACTTACCCATTGAATCATAGCAAGGCAGAAGAAAAAGGCAACATACATATTCTCTCACTGGAGGTCAGCATTCCCTTTACACAACACTCCTCTCAACTTCCCTGCCAGTTTTTGGGCATATCACCATGCATATCACCATGGTAGTCGTGGGGCTTTGCCATAAGATCAGGTAAAAGTCTCATCTGGAAGGTCTTTTTTCTGCTCATCTTTCTCTCACCTCAAGTGGCCAAGGGCAATGTCTCACAGTATCTCAACATTTTTATTTTTACACTAAGATAGATTACAGAAAGAGTAAAGCCTACTGTATAAAGCTAATTGTACTTCCTGACATCCAGCACTGGTGACTGAGTAACTCTTCGTAACAGCGTAAGAATAGGTGATGAGCTCCTTGATTTATGAAATGATGCATTTTCCACATTCTTCGTGAACAAATTAGTATTTGCTCCTACATCCTTAAGCTCAAGTCTACTTGTCTTCATACAGTGCAGTGAACAAAGAAGAATTACCATGTGGTACACATAGATGGCATAGGAAAGCATGAAATGGAAAGTTATATGTAATAAGGCTAAGTCTTCATGAGACACTTGAGTGCTTGTACATTTTTTTCTTTTAACTTCTTGCACTTTCCATTTTAAAAAAATGGTTTTAAAAGTTTAAGTTAAAAAAAAAAACAAACAAACATGACCTCTTAAGTGTTTGCTGCAGTCCTTCAGAAAGACGAATTCATATCAGACTTGTCTGATCCCACAGATCAAAGAAGGTAAGACTAGCACAGAATCTGTCCTGTCACACTCATCAGTATTATCAGTTCTTACAAGCATGTAGTGAGTTGGTCTGGCCTCAGATACACAAGCTCCTACTTTAATTATACTATTAAGCTACTAAATTTTCTTAATAAGAGTGGTAACTTTGTTCCTAAAGGATTTTTGTACCTGTATTTGAAGTTAATTTGAACTAAGGTAAGATGTGAAGTTCAAGCACAAAATTTACTCCAGAATAACCATCCATGAACAGATAAGACATGGCCAGAAACCAAAATGGAGTTCTATAGATCAAAATGAAAGCCCAATACCAAAAAGCAACACTGAGATGAGCATCAAACATGGAGTATAATAAAGAAAAAAATGGCTCCACCTCAGAGAAATACGACAAGTCATCATCTCCCCTTCCAATAACATATACATGAAATCACCTGTACTTCATATTTGTAGAAAAAGAACCTTGCAGTTGCAAGACTTTTTTTATTCAAATCTACAGATTCCAAATTGCCAGACAGTTGTCTGCTAATTTTTCCTCCTGAGCTGCCTGCACTAGGCTGTGCTAACACCTACAGTAAATGACTAAGAAAAAGAGTCCTGTGATTCACTGCAGAGGGGGAGGCAGGGAAGAGGATGAAAAAGCAGCAAGTTTAAATGCCACTGATGATGATGGATAACTATTACACATTTTTTAAAAAAAAAGCTTAGAGACAGCCTCTAAAGTGAGGCAGGAAGACTCAAGAAATATGCAAACACAGTTATGCTCCACATGGGCCACCTACAATGCACTGACTACAAGCCAAGGCAACTGAAGAAGCTATTGCCTGGCCCATGCTCTGCTTCTATGGGCACATGGTCCCCCATGTCTCCTGCCCCTAGTGCTCAGGGAGCTTGGAAGAGCTTTATTCACCTTCTTACTGCATGCTAGTATCAAGATGGTGAGAAGCTGGCCACTTATCTACTGTATTTTGCAGGCAGCCTGGCCCCCGTGGGAAAATGGCCTTTACCTCTTCCTTCCCTGTCACCAGGTAACTCGAAGTGAGGGATGGTTTCCATCCTGAGAAAAGAAACTATCTTATCACAGCTGTTAACAGTGCTTGGCAACTCCTGTGCTCATCACCTGAAGGAAGTACACATGCAGTGTGTGTGTATTCATGTGTGTGCAGTGATGAGTGTTCATGTCTTGAGTTAGTGCAGTGGTGTTTTGGAGGCACAGGGGGCCTAAAGTGTGGCTCTTGTGAGAAGCTGCTGGAAGCTCTCCTGCCTATAGTCCTGGCCCCCCCCTCTGCCCAAGGTCAGAAGAATCAGGAAGCTGGATACACCTCCGTAAGTAACATATTCAAAAAAGGGGAAACAAAACTGCAACAATATAAAAAAAAGACACCTGCAGGTCTCTGCTAACCTGTGCAGGCTTTCACTGGCTTGCTAGCTGGCATATTGAACTCCTTCAAGCTCTCTTCTAGCAGCTCTCCTACCATCTCAGGCCAGCAAACTTTCAATTAGTGTTTTTTATCTTCTGTATGTTGTCAGAAGCTGTGCCTTAATTTTAAGAATATGCTGTTCTTTTAGGGGAAAAAAAAAAAGTTCTAAATCATCTCTAAGTATTTCACTTTCATGTCCAAAACATGAGCTAGTCCCTGAAAACTCTGGCCTTGCCCAGTACTTCTCTGCAACCAGTGCAGAGCTCCACAAATGACTAGAGCTGTCCTGATAGCTGTAAATAGCACCCTTATCCCTGCCTGTCAGCTTCTCACTAAAATAAGGCTCAGAATCTGGTGCTGGGCCATGCTAGGAAACAAGAGTAACAGAACAGGGTAGTGCTTATTATTCTTCAGTGTACAAAATGTTAAAAGGGGTATGCACAAAAGACACAGAAAGGAAGCAATAATTTCTCTGGTCTCTCTCCCCAGATAGGAGTTTTAGGCTCTTTGTAGGACACTGATTGAAGCTTTGAAAGCCTCATTATGTCAAAGAGCAATCCAAGTGTCACTTAGAGACCTTCAACCTCCCTATTTTTACAGCCCATTAAAAAATAAATTTCTTCATATGTGACTCCAGGTGGTATAAGAAACTACTTGCAGAAAGAAAAGTTTAATAATAGTTTAAAAGTAATTGGATGGAATTCTCAAAAAAAAAAAAAAAAAAAAAGACAACCCAAAATTCCCCTCACTAGTACAAGGCTATATTTTGTAGCCATTAGAGGAAATGTTTTCAGCCAGAAATTGCTCCACTAGTCCTAATAGGTTGTGACATCTTCTAGTGGGCACTTAAGAAAAATAAAAATTATATTTAACAGTTGAATATTATTGAACGGATCATACTTTCACAGCATGATCAAATGAATGCCATTACATTTCTACATTAAGTCACATAATGTAGTAACTACATTAAGAGATATTACATTACTGCATTCAATCACATAAATTGCTCATAACTAGGGAAAAACAGAGCTTAATACCAACAAAGTCTACTGCAGATACAACTCTATTAAAACATTCTTCTACTCGAAGGTACTGGATTTAAAAAAAACAAACAAAAAACAATAACAAACAAAAGCAACAACCAAACACAACACCAATACACAAACACTTGGAAATTGTTTTTGTATCAGTAAGTGCTAAAAAACCCTCTCCAGCAGAAAAGGACACAAACTTATAAAGCTCTTCTCCAGCTGATCTAAAGTAACACATTGCTTCCAGAAAGGAAGCTCCTCAAACTTTTCTCTACAGCCTCTGCTTTTCTAGCATGAATAATATAGCAAAGATAAAATAATTTTGCATTTTCACTTCTTCTTAAATCACACAGTACTAGCTAAATGACAGTTTATTATTACACCAAGCATCTGGGGTAGGACATAAAAAGCACTATGAATCCCACATGACAAGTGCATTTCAGACCATTATTAGTACCAGCAGAATGGCCCACTTCAATAATTATATGTAGGCTTTCAACAGTTTGATTTTGCTTATAATTTTAAGACACCTCCACTAAATGACAGAATAACATCCTAAGAAGAAACCAAAATGTGAGCATGCTGTCAGCAGCAAATGGAAAAAAAATGACACACAGTTCAATGGCATGGAATTGTATGGAAATTGTTCCATCGATGCAGTAGGTCATCATCTGTAACAAGATGTACTTCAGAAATATAAATCCAACTTACTGTAATCCTCTCAAGGTTAAAACCTTGGAGAAGTCCCAGACACTTTTACTCAGAGAAGCTGGTACAGCAGATTTCCAAGGACTTCTCTTGCATAAAGCCAGTCAGGACTGCCTAAGAAAAAAAGTCACAGGCACAAATCAGGAGACTCCAGTTCTAACTGGAAAATTACAGCCAGAAAGAGACTGACATATAAGGTACACACATACAGCAAAACAGTCCCCATCTCTGATTAGAAAAGAAAAAGGTGTAAGATTAGAAGTACCTAGTAGCACCTAATGCTACTACTAAAAGAAGTACCACCAAAAAGGCAAATCACAAAGGCTGTGCCCTTAGAAAGCATCCTCTCCTCCAAAACTTTTCCTATAACTAGTACTCCTGCTGGGAGAAAAGGAACAACCTGCTGTATGCAGCATCCTGTCAATCAGTCAGAAGAGGTGTGCACGGGAAGGTGAGAACAGACACTTTCCATTCATTTCTTTGATTCACTTCTCTCAAATCTGACACCTATTAAAACAGACATTATCCACAACTACAGGGATGGTGCTTCCGATTCAGTAAGACCACTACATCACACACATCTACTCCTTTTCTCCTAGCCACCAAACTTGACATATGGTAACACCCGTATCCAGCTTAAATGGGAAATCTTCACTCCTGAAGGATTGAAGAATAGGGAGGATGCACTTCTGTTCTGCATGGTGACAGCCACAGCAGGTTATCATATTAAAAGCACTCATTTTGGAGTCTCGAAGGCACAAGCAGAATTGAGAGTAAAGTGGTTTGCTGCTTGGTGACTCACTACCATCCAAATCACTGCTTTTTGGCCCACAGACATGACCAAGCTCAAAGTACACTTTATCTACTTGAAAGACTTCTCTTCCCTAGTCAACACCCTACATTTCCCGCAGAGCTGTTAAAAGGATTCCACGGAAAGGCTAATTGAGCTAAACTTCACTCTGTGAGCCTGGAAAGGGAATCACTTCCCAAGCAATACCACGGGTCCAGGCCAACTCACAAGCCCCTTTCTGCCTCCAAGTAAGACAGGGGAGTGACACCAGAGCCATCCCAGTCGAGGCCGGGGGCCCCACGCCCTCCTGACCAACGCCGGGGGTGCCCCAATCCCCCCGGGGCGCTGCCGCCCGCACCCCCAACCCCGGTCCCGCTCAACTCCGGCTCCCGCGGCTCCCGCAGAGCGGGGACTGGGGCACCTTTTCAGGGCACGAGAAGCCACGAGAGACCTTTCCCCCCGGGTCTGGGGGAGAGGCAGGGAGCAGAAACGGAAGCGCAGGAAGAAAATGGCTCGTTTCCACACCAGCAAAGGAGACAACAGGAAACCCTTCACTTGCCGGTGCGGCCCGGCACGGAGGACGCCGGGTCCACCGCAACCCCGCAGGTCGCCCTGCCTCACCCTCAGCCCGGGCCCGGGGAGGGGCGGGAGGCTCCCCCAAACATTACCCCCTACTGCCGGCTGCAGCGTTTGAAAGGGCCGCCAGGGCGGCCATGGCAGAGCCACCCGCCCGACGTGCCGCGGGGAGGAGCAGGAAGCGGCGGCCACGGCGCAGGAAGCGGGCACCGAAGGGGCGGGGTAGGCGGCGGCCGCACCCCCTGCTCCGCCCCGCGCCCTCCCGCTCCGTCCTCGTCGACCCGCTGAGCCCCCCAGGGGCGATGGAGTTCTGGAGTGCTCGATCGGCGCCGGGCAGTCGGGCTGTCTCCGGGGCTCTGCTCCCCGCCGTGCTGGCCTGCAGCCCGAAACCCGCGCTGACACCGCCAGGTGGCGCTGAGCGGCGGCCCCGGCGGAGCGTAGGGTGCGGGCCCGGCTCGGGTCCCGAGGGAGGGAAGGGGGGCAGCCACCGAAGCCGGTCCGTATGAGGGGCCGGGGTCTGCGGTGGGCAAGTGGGACACCGTCCCGGCCGTGCGTGTGCAGGTGTGGGTAAGGGGGTGCAGGTCTCTCCGCTCGCCTCCTCTCCAAACGGGTAGCGATTGTCGGATTCCCCGGGGAGGTCCATACACAGCAGCACTTCACGCCAGGGCCCAACGCGGTCCCGGGGTGGTTCAGGTGTCTGGTGTTGGTTGTCAACTGCCCTCTGCCTTCCTCTGGGTGGTTCCTGGCTCTCCCTCTCATATTGCGCAGGGGGAAGGTGTGAGGCATCCTCACCTCTGCTGCCATGCGAAAGGACAAAAGAGTGAATGTCGAGGTTCAGTTCTTGGCTGATGCGAGTTTGAAAGGAGTTAGAAATGTTCCCACTGCCTCTGCTAGCTAAATTCCTTTACCTATGTAGATTAGAACTTGCATTATTTTGCCTTATAACTACAAAGATTTGCACTCTAGTGCTGGAAAAAGTGTCCAAGTGCCAGCTGCCTATCTTAACGTTTCATACAAAGTTATTGTTCCCTGCAATCTCTTCATCTGTGTCTATTAAATTAATGTTCAGTAAGGATTCTGTGAAGTCTATCTCATGTAAAGCTTAATGGGTGCTGGTTTCTGGAGCCGTTGCTAGAAGAGTGGAGCAAGTAAGCTCTTACATTAAAATTGCCTTTCAAGCTTCCATTACCCTAAAAGGTCTTCTGCTTTGTATCATAAATATTTGTAACCTGTGGTCATAACTACCAGTCAGCTGTCCTCCAGACTTGGAACAGCAACATCTTCAATGTAACTAAGGTGTAATAAACTTAAATAATTCATAATTTTTCATCTTGGCTTAATAATAAATGTGTGTTTAACAGTCTGGAATGACTTAGAACATGATAACATTCAATGCAGTCTCTCTCTTTCCCTGAAGTTTACCTGATCTCTATAGCTTGCAGAGGTTCTGCACAGTCTTATGCACATGCTTGTCTTCATACATGGGGGTGTATTTCTGGTGCCAAACCTTCAGCTGATATAAACTGTCACAGCCCTGTTGATGTAAATAGGGCCTGTGATTTACACAAGCTGAGGATCTGACTCACAGACCTCATAGAACTGTTCACATATTTAAAGGTAACCAAGTGTGTGTTTGCAGGCTTGGAGTTGATTTTCTTGGAATTCGGTCCTAGTTAGAGCTGAGCATAGGGTAGTTTAGTCTAATACTAGGGAAATATCCAGTGCTAAGACTGAGCTGTTGTAATTTAGCCAGCCATGAAATATGAAATAATACTAGAACTTAAGTTTTTCAGATGAAAAATTGTCATTTATAATGGGTATGGTTCTGATTTTTTGTATTTCAGATCATGTGCTGCACTTACCCTAATCTGAAAATAACTCTTAAATATAAGGACTCAGTGCACTGCATAACTAAGTACAAAAGATTGTGACTATAAAGAGCTTTAAAGTCATATTTAAATACTTGCTTGGTCTGATTATATTTTTTAATACTTACAGTGAAACTTTTTGCAGAATATAAAAATACTGCCTATGTCATCTGACTACTTTGATGTACTGCATTAAAATTCTTATGTCTAAGCACATATCATGGAGTCAGCTGTATTTCTCTTCTATTAATAGTTTGAAATAAGGTCACTGTTCTTGTGAGGGTGGGCTAAGCCTGTACAACTGATTTTAAATAAATTACTTTCATATTTTTTTTTCCCCGTGCTCATCTACAATGACACCATTCCTTATCTATAATCAGTCATTTTACTGTCTGCTCTGGCATATGTACTCTATGCTGTCAGGTTTTTTTTAGATTTGTTTACACTGACCCCTGCTGCAAAAGATTAAGACTGACATTTCTCTAAATTTAAACACCTTTAAAAAGGTGTTTGCCCAATTATTTTGGAGTTCAGTTCAAAAGAACCAGCCACTTGTAAATTCAAGTTAAGTATATAAAATTTGAAACTCCTAGTTTGGATAATTTTCAATAGAATTGGTCTAATCATACAAGGCTTTTTCTTCTTACGTGTTTAGGATTTCCTTTCTAATGCAACTGAATACAGTTACAAAGTGAAATAGGTTTTCATATCCCAGATGCAATGCTTGTTCTTTGTGTTATTGTCCTTTGATAAGGGATAGAGTTGACACCAATAAATCATTGTCTGGAATGGTGCATGTCAGTGTTTTTAGAGTTCCACTCAGGGAAGCACATGCTTATGTTTATTCAGGATAGCAAAATAGTGAAAAAGCAGATTAAAGCACAGGACTAAGTTTAAACACAGAGGGGTAATCTGGTTTCAGAAGGTCTTAAGTGTCAGCCTATTCCAGTATTGCCCTGAATAGAATGCTTTCTTGAGCTTGGGCTTAAAACTTCTTCAGCACAAGGTAGGAATATATGCTCTTTTACAAGCAAGAAATCCACCCATGATCTGTGCTGTGTAGGCACAGGTGGTGCAGCACTTAACCTGAACAAACAGACCTTGCTAATGGAGAGTGCATGAGCTGCACCTACACACTGTGAAGTGTTGTGGCTTCTAAGCACTCTGCAGGCTGGACAAAAAAAGCTTATACTTACTGGCAAAAGGCACTCCTGTAAAATCTTTCATATGAATGTTAGTATAAATGTTATAATACAGATATATATGCTTGGCACATCTTTAAAGCTGCGTTTTAAAAGTATTCTTTAGGCTGCAAATCCAAGCTAACAGCCATGCTTAGAGCTCTTTGTGTAATCTTTATCCTGTCTTTCATGCAAATACTGACTGATGAAGTGAGGCATCCCACAAAAAATTCTGAGACTATCATAGTGAAATAACCACAAGGAAGCAAAATTACAATCTGACGGGGGACTTGAATTCTCTCTTTCATCCCCATTGGGTTCTTCATGTTCCATTCTCATACTGCTGAGTGCAATTTTGTAACTGACAGAAGGTACAAGCTAACTTGAGTGCAGTTGTCATATATCCCATATTACCAGTGGGGATTGAATCCTGTATCTTTTCCACAGTAGCCATGGTTTGATATAAAACCAGTGAAATTTGTCATTTTAGTGTAGGGTGGATTATGAGTTTTTACAGCAGTCCGTGGGAAGAAAATCAGCATAGCTGCATTTCTTTCTCTCTTTCTGGAAGCTGGAAAATTTATGCCACCTGAAAGGTCGAGGAGGAAGGTAAGACAGTGGGGTAGTGTGCTAGGTTTTCCTCTCTTTTCCTGGAGAACTGGAGAAAATCCAGTCCTTTGCAGTTCCACAAAATTTGCCACTGGGGCAGATACTGGATTACTTATGGTATAGGAGCACAACCTGGTTCTTGGCCACATTGCAGGAATGTGCTGAGGGTCGTATGGTTTATATTCAGGTTTCATAAATAATGTAATCCATACTACTCAGTGCTTTGGCAGCTTGTGAGTTAGCTGCAGAAGCAGCCATTGCTGCTGCCTTGGGGTGAGCTGGACCATGAGATGCTCATGTGTTTTGTTACCATCTTGGCAGACTGACAAATTTCCTTAGGAGTGCAGCTGGGAGAATTGGTGATTTTTAGCATTACATTTCCCAATAAATGCTGACAGCATGTAATAATGTCAAGGTATATATGTTATAGGATGCCAGAAAGATAGGAGAACTCTGCTGGTACCCTTAGCTTATCAGACTCCAGAAGGCCCTAGTCCAGTAGTAAGATGACTGCATGAACCTAAGGTAATGAACCCTGCTGAGATGCAGGATGTGTTAGTTTGGGCACAGTGCCACATTAACATGACATACAAGAGATGGCTTATGTCTGGGCAGCTCAGGTCATGAGCAGAGCTTGCTTGTGTCTCTATGCACCTGTCTGCATGGGCCAGCAGAAGGTAGAAGCAGTAATTTCTCAATTACTTATCAAAGGCCTTTTGGAAACAGTGTAGGCATAAGGGCATCTGCCAAAAAAAATACAAAAAACCCCCAAACAACAAAAAAAAAAAACCCAAAAAACACAACCCTGCTTCAAAACCTCCTCAGTTTCCCTTTGCATACAAGGCCTAGAACAACGTGGCCAGTGTTGATTCTACTGTCCATCTTGCCAATGTGCTCTCGAAGTGCTTTTGTAATCCCCATCTGTTCTTGTTTTCTTCTGTTTCTTCCTGCCTTACGTATATATTGAAGAGTCTCTGAGAGAGACCATCTCACTGCCTGTGTTTGTACAAAAATAGTGTCATGGCATCTTCATCTTTGCCTCTGACTCCTGAACACTTGTATGCCCAACAGTGATGTAGGTGACCTCTACTACCTTCTACTAACTTCGTGATTTGGAACTGATAGAAATGTCAATCAGCAGAAGCAGAAATCTGTCAGGAATTGCACAGTATTCATATTTTTTACTTGTCAGTGGGACAAAGCATCGGTATTTTTGTTATGTGTGGTAATGAGTGCTCGCAAATGGAAGCTCTGTGTCACTGCTACTTTTACCTCTACTGCAAGCTTATGGCTTTGGTCAGCTAGTTAGACCCTTCCCACAGCCTATGTCCTGTCTATCCAGAATACTAAGGTATCCTCCACCATTTCAGACTTTGAATGCTCCACAGTCTTCCCAGTATTAATTGTGATACCTACTCAAAATGAGGGTCCTCTATGCCGAGATCCTAAGGTCCACTTTGAGGAAGACACTTCAGCCAACTTTCTTAGTCCAACCCCTACTGAATCTACTCATCAGTCCTGTGTAATTTCTCTATACATATTTACAGTAGTTCTTTTTTGTGCATAGATGACACAGGGTGCATGATCCTTATGAGGTAAAGTCAGTATGCACATACAGAATGAAACAACTACAGTCAGAATGTATTTTAAGAGTTTCTGTATTGCTCCATAAAGCACTGATTTTTACCCTCAAAACTGCAACAGTTTTTTGGTAAGTCACATTTGGGGGTATCAGAACTAAAGTACTTCACTTGAAGCTAGTCCACTCAACTAGCAAAACCTATTATTCCCGTACTGTTATCCATATGAAAGCATTTATCCTCTTTAATTTACCCCATATATATGTGTATAAATATATATATTTATCTATCAGTTCTCTGCCTGTGGGACTAGAATGCCTCAGGGGCAAATCAGTCTCCAGTTTCCCCCGCTGACTCTGCAGAAGCACCCAGGTCAGGACCTTCACCAGCCACAAGGACATGTTTCTTGTAGCAGAGGGACCAAAGCTATCACATCCAAAAACAGGAGATAAAGTTGCCAAGCACAGGGGCCTCAAAATATGTCCATTATTCCTGTCTGTTCGAATAGCAGCCTAAGTGCTTACAAATTGATCAGATGCTTTCAGCAAGCAAAGAAAAGGGCTTTGGTCTCAGGAACATGAACCTGAATCTCAGTTTCCTTCTCAGCTACAGATGTCCTGTGTGACCTTTGATGAGTGACTCCATGCCTTATCATCACTGATAAAATGGGCTACAAATAATGTTTTCTGACTTGCTGTGTGAGGATAAATAATGATTATGATAGGCTTGGGTATTAGCACATAAAGGGTCTGCATAAGAATGTTTAATTTTAGTAACTAGATTTTACAGGAAAATTCCTACCAAAAAAATTTTGACCAGACCCAGTTGGTGCATGTACAGTAAGAGTATCTGATGTTTGCCACATTACCTACTTGTCTGTTACTTACTGACACAACAGTTCATGCAACTTAAACTGTTCTAACCAAGCAATGTGTGGATGGTTTTGAAACTAAAAAGTTTGTGTATAGACAAAGTGTAGTCCATAATACTTCATATCATGATACAAATCATTTAGGTAACTTCTTTTCTTTATTTCTGGCAGGCCTAGAAAATAACCAATCTGATTGCTTGTATTTGTCTTGGTTATCCTGCAGCATTTCAGGTCATTCATTCTCTGACAAGAAGTTCCAAAAATTCCGGTGAATAAAGACATAAAACTTGGTTGCTATTTATGTAATGTAACTATTACAGTAACTAACTATATATAGCCAGCAGTGATTGCTTCTGTAAATAAAATACCAGTGAACACGTTACAAGATTAAAGAGAAACTTGGAGCTTCCGTCACAGCTATTTGCTGACTCCCACCCCTATGCATGCAATGACTTTGCAGTCATAGCTCTGCAATGCCATGAGACTTAATTTAGGATAAGCATGGCATATTACACTTCCTCACATTCCTAAATGAAATGTTCTTCCATTAGCTGCTTAGTTCTGGATTTAGCTGGCCATTTCACCTCTCATTGGTGAAGAAAAGTGCAGTCATTTCAACAATGAAATGCAATGAAATTGTTTGTTATTCTTACTTTATAATTAGGATTTGTAAATGCATAATAAAGTGGGGATCATGGGGATTTGGATCCCCATGAATATTAGAGAATATTAGAGGATATTATTTTGAAATTCCCACCCTAAAAAAAAAAAAAAAAAAAAAGTGTTTTTAAAATGGCAGTTATAGGTAATAAAAGTAAAATAAATTGCTAGAAGATCAGAAGTAATGTGTCTTAATAAGTGTGTGATCAATCTTTGAGACTGAAGGTGAAATTAAATAGCCTGAATACTGTGATGCTATAGGAAGAGGCACTGCTTACATGTCTTTGAAGGTAGATTTACAATGATCTCTAACTTTCAATGAAGGAGAAGAGTTATTGCCCATAAACTGTGGAACTTTTGCTTACTACTGCTGGTAAAACTAGAAAGGTTGCTCATCCTTTATACCTTTTATTGGTAGGGATTTAACAAGTTTGCATGTCAGAGGTATGGAGGTCACGTACATAAGGATTTGAAAGTCCCTTATTTTTAATTCTGTCTTTGCCATTATTTAGACAAGGCTGGTACATATGCAGTGGACCGGTTGGAAAAAATACAAGTTATTCCTATGAAATACCTTTTGCTGATTTGGTCCTTGTTTCTTCTCTGAATATTATGACACCTGGCAGCTGCTGTGATAAAGCAGGATGGTAGCTGTAGGTAGAAGAAAAGCAGCTGGTATTTGTGTGCCCTGGTAGGTGTTTCAGCAAAGGAGAGCTTTGCATCTTGAAGCCCAGTGGGCAGGTGGGCACCTGTCTCCAGGGAACTTCTAGGCACAGGGCAGCATAGGAAAAGCACTTCTGTACTCAAGTTAAAACATAAGAAAGGAATTTTGGTTGCTTCTAAGAGACAATCAGAGGAGGGTGTTGACATCTTGTTAGGAAGGAGCCACTGCAGGCTGTGGGAATGGGCAGGAATGTGTAGGAATCTGAAAGTGAAAATTAACACCATGAGTTTATGTGAATAAATGAGAGCAACCAGTATGGTTTTTTAGGCAGAAACCTACACAAATCCTTACAGCATTCTAAATGAACATGAGTAGTGCAGAATACATCTGTCATAACAGAAAAAGCAGGCTGATGTTCCATTATATCATGGACAGGCTGTGATTGAAGATTTCACTGCCAGAAACATCAGCAAGACAAACTCTGAAGATAATTCAGAATAGCAGATGACACCTATGTTATTAGAACTGACAGCAGTGTGACAGGAAAGCAGATTAAAAACAAATCACTAAGGGGAAATCAAATCATATTAACTTGTTTGTTTTGTCTCTTTGTATTTGAATACATTTGCAGCAATTCAAACATCAGCTCACCCTAAAATGCAGGTATTTGTGTTCTCAACTTGTTGTCAAAAAAAAATTATGTCATGTAACAACTCATACTTTGGTAGTGTTTATTCCATAACAACAGTAGTATATGCTGTTGATGGTCAATAACCCAGTGTCACAACAATATCCCAGCTGTAAATACACTCAATACCAAGGAGTACTTCCATGACTTCCCTTTGACTTTAACCTGTGGAAAAGTCTGGCTCTACTGTTCTGTATCTTTCCTTTCTTCTTCCCTTTCCTCTCCTAGAGGCACAGTAAGATAACACACAACTGCTCCAGTGGACAACAAAGCAAAATAGGGAAATCAAGTGCCCAAGTCTCCTGTCCCTATAGCTCTGGAGATCTGGAAGATGAGAAATGTCCTTGTATTGGTCTGGGCTGCATGCCCACGTGTCAGCCTCTGCTGCATGCAAGCAGGCTTCATCTAACAAGCCCATTAAATTAGCTGAAGAGGCAGCAGCTAATAATAAGACAGAAAGAGCCTGAGGTCCCTAAAATTTCATAGCCTATGTCTTGAAGATTTTGTCTTGTCTCAATATTTGATAGGTTCATGATATATTTTTGTATTAGTACAATGAATATCCAAATGTTGTCATCTGCTGTAAGTGGCAGCAATAACTGTAGACTGGGCTCTAGCTCTGATCTTTTGTATGTAGAAACACTATTTTAGTACCACTTGTCATCTGTCCAAGGAAAGTTATATGGTCAAGCTACTGTTTTATTACAAACTGCTTAAATTGATGCTTACCACAAGGCAAGCTGTTACCAGAAAGTTCTGTGTCAGGGAAACTGTCTCTAGCAAAAATTGCTCTCATATGTATGATCACCAATTTGACATAGAAAATCTGTCACAGGAGTCTGAAGTACTCATGTAAATGCATGTAAACTTTCACTCATAGGTCAGCCACAAACCCTTCTGAGCTGGTATTCCCTGTTTATTTGATGGGAGTGCTGTGTGCAGATTTTGGCCTATGTGGTAAAGATTTTCCATAAACGACCAGAATGATCAATCTCCTGTGTGCACTTAGATCTCTTCTGTGCAACAAACACTTCCCTAGAAAGTGTCTTTATGAATAAGTTAATTGGAAGGTTCAAAGAGGAGCACAGTGATGCAAATCCCAGTGCTTGGCCTGTTAAAGGAGGTGCTGAGTGAGCTTTCTGTTTAGAGTTTGGAAACTAAACAGAACTAAATTCATTTTGGTTTTCCCTCCTAAGAGAACTTTGGGAAGCTGTCTTGTAAAGCAGAAGGATATGGGCAGGTATGTTGAACAACTGCTTGAAGGACAAATCTAGAAAACATTCCTATCTAAGACAATTCCCAGGAAAATATTTAACATTAATCATGTGGTGTAAAACAATCCTGTATTTACCACCTGTTAAGGATGGAACATTCGTGCCTTTCCATTGCACTAGTTGCACCTTTTCAGTGCAATAACTCACTCCTGCTTCACAACATAGCTTTATATCTTCAGCTATGATTTGACTGTAGATTGTCTCCTGAGGTAAATAAGCACTCACCTGTTAAGCTAGGAAAAAAATCCCTCTAAAGTGTATTCCAGATAGTTCACAATAAATGGACTATCATCCAGTTCATGTAGTCCACTAATAAGAAAGAGAACCATCCACCTTTTATGTTCCACTTACTGATGCACTGTCCTTATGGAAAAAAGCAAGCAGCAAACATCACAGCTTGCCAACTTCAGAGACCTTTCTGAACACTGTCTTTTCTCAGAAGACTTCTATTCCCAAAGTAAGGAGTATTAAGTTTCAGGTAAAGACTTGAACTGTTCCATTAATGACCTAATGGACGAAGTAGGAATCAGTATCTTTTACTAAAACAGTCCTGGTCTTGAAATATTTGAACGCACTCTCACTTCTGCTTGCCTGTTTTCCTGATAAATATTCATGGAGATACAACTATTGGATACATTTCTGGATACATTTCTGAATCAGCAAAAGAACTCTTGCCAAAAATAGAACAAAGAAGTTGTTAAAAATAGGTATTTAAATCCACCTCATACAGTGTCATAACTTTAATAGGTGCTAAGTACAATGAGAGCTTTGACTCATGATCCTGCTGGATTTGCACTCTGCTGGACTCTCTCTAGTGGTTCCCCATCTCTCTTGAACTGAGGAGCCCAGAACTGATTCCAGTAATTCATACTAAAAAGTTCAGCAGTTGAACTACATAGTTCAGCAGATCACTAGGCCCTTGTAGCTGGCTCTTCTGGTACACTGTATACTTCTATATGTTAATGGAAACCTGATTCCATTTCCTGGAGGATAACACTAGAGTTTCCTTTGGGTAAGTCCACCTCAAGTAAGGAACAGTTTCCAGTAACAGTAATACTGTGGTACTCTACAGAAACAGAGCAAAAGCCAAGAGAAATAAAGCTAAATGGCAACAGATCCTGGAATGCATTGAGTGTCCAGCTTCAGCAGGCTGTGACAGTTGTGACAACCTGAGGATCACCTTTCCTGTGATGAAGGGAATTGTGGTTAGCACTATATTACTCATTCCTTCACTCATTCAACAGCATATGTATTGTTTGGAATTTTTTGTTTGTTTGTTTTTGGTTTTGGTTTTTTTTCTATGTGCTGCTCAAGACAGCACCAGCCTGGAAAGGCAAGACTGAAGTTCATGTTTCTGTCCCCTTCTGGTCCTGATGCAGAGTGAGCTGTACCTTTAATACCTCTAAGACTCATCCAGTGCATGTAAAGAAGCTGATCTAGGACTCTTGCAGCCTTATCCATTTCAGAATTCTTTCATTGTCACTGTCCCAAAATTACTCTTAGCAAGGACAAGCTAATAATTGAGTTTGAATATCAACAATTCTCCTATAATAGTCCTCAGCAATGCCATTTACCTGCAAGTTTCCCTGCCCTAGCAACCTGCTGCAAATTCTCTAGATGAGGGCTGATAAACAAAACCCAGATCAGGTATGGAGAAACCCCACAAGTTCCTCCAGCAAATTTATCTAGGATAGCAAGAACCCTGCAAATTGCAAACCCCCAGTGAATGCTGGCAAGCAAGAAAAGCTCCATATGTGAGGGCTGAGAGTAAACATCTATTAGACCTAGTGGATGCCTATTTATATATTAGGAATACATTTCCAGTAAAGAAATACCACTTTATTTTTTTTCCAAGGGATGTACAAATGTTGTTATATGAGTATAATAAAATTACTATCCACAGACAAAAAAATAATTTTAAAAAGCCACAATGGGGAGAGTCCCTGGCACCGATGTGTTTGTCTGGAATCACACTGCTCTACAGCCCTGCCTAACTGAGCCAGAAGTCTCTAGGCTAGATGTGACCTAAGAATATGTTCTGCAGCCAGAGGTGTGTTTTTGTAGCACATGCAGATACACTTGAGCTGGCTAGTTCAGATAAGAACTGCTAGAAAGGTCTGATATTATGGGTTTTGGTCATGGCTAGCAAACCAGATTTGAAACCAGGCTGGCTGGCAGACACTACCCAAAAGTCACTGTGTCACTAGGTCTGCCAGAACTAGGTACCCTAAATCTGTAAATCTGCAGTCCCACAGCTGTTGCAGTGCTGATGTATTCTGAGAGATTTATTCCCAATGAAAGCTAACAAATTGAGATGGTGCTTCGTGTGTTCTTTTAAAAGGGGCTGGGAAGAATAGCAAAGTATAATTAAACTAGAGAGTGTTGGAGAGCTAATTAATCACACATTGACAAGATCACTTTTGCTGAGATTTTTCACAGAGAACATTAGGAGTGCCTTAAGTAACTGCCTCAGGTACACTCTTTGTGAGTGAAGAATAAATTAGTAAGAAATCAGCTGAACACAAGGGAAACCTTGGAACAGAGTTGGAGGTTGGGCCAAGATCAACAAGACTGTCCTTTTTCTTCATCTTTAGAAAATATGAACTAGCTATTGCTATACCCTAAAGATCAATTGAAGCATGACAGGAGTGAAAATGCTCTTGAGGATGCTTTTTACATAACCATGCATCCAAAATTAGATATCTAAATAATAACTTGTCTTTCAAAGCTAGTCAGTATTTGCCAGCAATCTTTGATTTCTTGCCAGAAAGGAACTGAGCCCACTAACACTCAACTATTGCACTTGTATAAGCATATCCATTAAGGTCAAAAGAATTCATGGATATACTCACTGTAGTGAATATTTTCACATACATGAGTCTTGGAATATGCTCATGTCCCAGTATTTATTCAGAATCAAAGTTCTTCAAATTTCACTAGGCTTATAACTTGGCTTCTGGCTTTTATTTAATGTTTGACATAAAGATGCCTTTGAAAATCTCTTCTTGCATGAAAGCCTGATTTTATTCCTTGTGCGTCTATTTAGCACTCTCTTTTTAAAATCAGAAAAAACAAAAATCTCCTCTCATTCTTTCATATTGCTGTACTTGGAAAATCCAGAAAATATGCTGACATTTCTCAAAGCAGTTCTGCATTAGAAACTGAGATAAGCATTGGTTTATGAAAGGCTCAGCTAACTATGTGCCCCAGCCACTTCGATTGCCAATTAAAAAAAAAAAAAAAAAAAAATCTTGAAAATCAGGTCAAACTATCAGCCTTCGGCAAGCACACCTAAAAAGCAGTTGCGGTGAGTCTGCAATTATTGAATAAAGCACATTGTGAATCCTTGAAGGACTTTACACAATCCCTCCACCAGATAGTGCTGTTTCTCCACAGAGCTGTGGAGGAGTCACAGGCCAGAGAAAGGTCAGGGGCTGACTCCAGGTGAGGGGCTGCCTGCTGCCTGCTGCTTGCTCTGCCCTCCCTGCCAGGACCAGGGCACCGCCACTGCGCAGCCTGAGAGGGATTTGTGAGGGTAAACCCGTGTGTTGGAAGGCTGTTCTCTGCAGGCTTGCTGGCATTGCTATTATCACTCTCTGTTACCTGCTTGATGTGTTTTCTTTCCTTAAGTAAGGATGCCAATAGTAGCTGGTGCAAATAGTTTGTGTCTTTATGATCTCTTGAGGGTCTTTTTCTTACAGCTTTAAAGGACATGCCAACGACACAATTGTCTGCCATAATCAGTCAGACAGACAACACTAATGAAAAATCAAAGCAAGTAATTAAAACACTCCTGCAGGTGAGCAGCGTGTGCTGGGAGCAGTCCTGAAGCAAAGCTATGAGCGGTTTCACGTCAGGAAGCTGAGCAGAGGGTCTTCTACACCAAAAGTTACTTGTGGGAAGTAGAGAGATCTCCTTAACCAGTTCTGAGTCTGCATACTCTGTAGGCCCTCTTGCGTTTAAAAACCAAATGAATAAAACAAGCAAGCAAAACAAACAAACAAAAAGAACAAAGCTGGGAAGAATACCTAAAGCGTAATAACTACATAATAAAACTCCATGGTTTAGTACTCTGCTGTAGCCTTTGTAACAGTGTACAGAAATGCATCTTGAGTGCTTCTTACTGCCTTTCTGCAGGAGAAATACTGCATGTTCTGTACCATCCTCTCCTGACTTTGCTGTGAAAAATAGAATTGTTTGTTCTTCAACTCTTAAAGAATCTGAAAAAAGAGAACTGAAAAAAAAAAAAACCAAAACCTAAAAACAAAACAAACATATATTTAAAAACCTTTCAAGTGAAAAATCATACTTACAGCTGGAATGTTCTTTCCTCTCTGTTACTTAGAATTTTTGAGGCCACTGAGCCAATTTTTCCAATGAATTTAGCAGGAAGCATAGTAATGTTGCTCAATGTACCTGAGTTATTTGATTTCTGGAGCTTTTTGGTAAGATAATAAGAGCTTAGTGTTAAAAGCTCAGTCTTGACATAAACATGCTTTCCCAAAGTATAATAACAACAAAACCAACAAATAAAACTAGTACAAGTTGTACAAGTGTATTTTCCTAAGCAGTATAAGGCTTGAGCTGTCTGATACTAAGTGAGGTTGTAAATTCATGCAGTCAGTCTCAGAAAAAAATGATTTGTGAAAACAAACCTCAGCTTGCTTCAGCACATGGAAAAGTGCAAAAATGACTCAAATTAGATATCAGGGCCTATGGTTGTATGCAGTAGGTTGTATATGTAATTAGCCAAATATGAGGTTTGTTTATATTATGTTGTATGCCATTTTAATATTGCCTGTATTTATTCAGCCTTTCGTAATATTCATGTGTGATCTCACAGGGATGCTAGGTCATTAAAGTCACCATGGAGACTGTTTACTTAACTCTTACCTCGGGCATTCAGAATACACATAGTTGCAGGCTGCTTAAAAATAAACAGAAAAAAATGAAACAGTGTATCAGTTCAGTCTTTATGTTTTCCAATATGTGAAGAAAAGGAGCATACTATTTACATTACTGTTATTGAGAAACAACACAAACACATCCAGAGGAAAGATTTAATTAGAGTTGTTTCTGACACTTTAAATGTAAGACTATATAGCTTAATATATATGACTGTACGTGCTAGGTTGTGACTAGGGGGGTGGGAGGAAAGGAGTAGGTGATTCAAGTATTTCTGGTGGGGCCTGCAAGTATATTCAACATGACAGATGTATCACAGATGCTGTAAGCCTGGGAAAGGATGAATTGCAAAGGAAGACATTTCCTATAATGGGCTCTGTATCACAGCTTTGTATCAAACAACGCTGCTTGGGGACTAGCAAGATGATAATCAAATACATGGAGATTTTACTGTACTTCTGCTTTGCCTAGTCGATTAAATGGCAACAGGAACCAAAGTCTTTCGTCCATCAAAATGGATGCTCTCATGACCTTTAGGCTTCATTAGTACCATAACTTCTATCAGGAAACTATTCTGGAAGCAGAGATATGGGAGCTATTTCATCACTCCAAGTATAACACCGCCTCCTGAGCCATTACCTGTAGAAATCCATAATTACCTGTTCTTTGCTCTCCAGTCAGGAATATCAGGTCCAGATAAAGGACTGGGTGCTCATCTTTTATCTCCTTACCTGACTGGATCCAGACAATCAAGTTTCCTCTTTTTGCATTCCCTGCCTTAGCACCTCAGACACCTTCCTGGATTTGAGTGCTGGCATCACTTTCTCTGGTGATACTATAGTAATTTCAGAAGGGCAAAGTCCTTCCCTTTTCCAATGGCTTTCTCAGAAAATACTGGCAAAATCAGGAACTCAAAACAGATAAGGCAGTAATACTTTTAACTGAAGGGAACCATCTAGATCCTGGACAGCATTTGTTCTGAGGAGGAGAAAGCCAGCCTGAACATAGTTTACTTAATACAGTATTTGGTACCACAGTGATGAAAATGACTTAAGTGTTCCACGATGTGTAGGTAACGTTCAATCACATAGTGAGTACACCCTTCTACCCTTTCAGATTTTTTTTTTTTTTTTCCCTTTTCAATACCCTTAAAAAAGCGACAGTGGCGACTGACGCCAGCGGTGTCCCCCCTGTTCGCCGGCTCAGAGCCAGAGCCAGAGCCAGCGGGGAGGTTGAGGTGTGGAGGGCACGGGCCGGCTCTACCGGGCCAGGTGATCCGCAGTAAACAACGGGGCTGGCAGAGCCCCACCGCCGCGGGTAGACAGCCGCTGTCTGCCTCTCCGGGACCAGCCGGGCCGCCACCCCAGGCAGCCTCTCCCGGTCGGGGGAAGGGCGGCCGCGGGCCGAGCCGCGCCGGGCGGGGCGGGCCCGAGAGGCCGCTTCCCCTGGCGGCGCACGGCACTTCCCGACGCTCGCACATCGCGGGGAAACTCTTCCTCCGCCCGGCCCCCGCTGACGTAGCGGTGTCTCTGCCGCCGCGCCGGCAGCCGGGCGGGGGCCGCGGCGGGAGGGGGCGGTCGGCCGCGGGGGTTGGCGGCGCGGGCCGGGGCTCGGCGCTGTCAGGCGGCTCTGGCGGGGCAGGGCGGGGGGAGTGGCGGGGCTCGGTGCCCGTCGAGCTCGGGATGGGGCGCAGCACCGGGGTCGCGGGGGCGGTGCTGTCACGGGGAGGAGAGTGAGGGGCGGAACGCCCAGCGGGAAGGGGCGCCCGTAGCCTATGTCGCCCCCGTTCAGCCCCGCGGCTCGAGAAGCGCCCGGCGTAGGGGAAGTGGCCGTGGCTGTGGCGGCAGCGCCGCGCGGAGGCCGGGGGCAGGACCGCCGTGACCAAGCACGTTAATGAAAGCGGGCGGGGAGGAGAGCACCCGGGTGTGTTTTTTTTTTTTTTCCACGCTCGGTCCATCATTTTGTCCCAGGAGGAGAGGGAGGCAGAGGAAGGGGGAGGCCGAGGCCTCCGCGGAAAGCCGCAGTGGTCGGTGCGGAGCAGCGGAGAGTGCAGCCCGCGAGAGTCACGACCCCAGAGGCGGTTTCCCGGCCGGCCGCGGCCGCGCTGCTCCCCCAGCAGGCAAAACTTTCCACACACGGGCGCGCTCGCTCGCTCAGACACCCGCACGGACGGGGCTGCCTCGCACACTCGCACCACACTCGCACGCACACACACACACACACACACACACACACACACACGCACACACACACGCACACACACACACACCCTGACGTCTTTTGCGCATTTCCTGCGCTGGAGCGAGCGGCGGAGCAGCAGCGGCAGGCGGGCTGGGGCTGCGCGGCGCGGCGAGGAAGGAGGGAGGGAGGCGGCCGGGAGGAGGGAGGCGGCCGGGAGGAGGGAGGCGGGCGGGGGGCGGCCGGCGGGAGGGAGGCGGGAGGCGGCGGCGGCTCTGCCCATCGCCAGGGCGGCGGCCGCCCAGCCGGAGCCCGCCGAGACCCGCGCGGCCCGCTCCGCTGCCGTCGCCCCCCCATGCGCGGGGGTCGCTGCGCTGGGTCCTTGGCCTTGGCGGCGGCGGAGGAGGCGGAGGCGGCACAGGACGGGCGGCTGTGGGCTGCGGCGCGGATGGAAGGTCCCCGGGTGGATGTTTGCTGAGCGGAGGCTGTGCAGTAGGCAGGGCTGGTGGGTCGGCCGGTGTTTCTGATCTGTGTGTGTGTGTGTGTGTGTGTGTGTGTGTGTATTGTTGTGCGGCTCACGGGCAGGACTGGCGTGTGCAGGAGCCTGGGATCGCGGCTCTGCCTCCTCTGCAAAGACTGATCCAGGATTATGGTCTAGGTGAAAAGAGAAGGCTCTTGCTCACCCCAGGGATTGATTATGCTCGGGTTTTGATTGCATTCGGGGGTTTCTGCAGCCGCGGACGCCTCCCCATCCCCGGCGGCCCCCCTCCCTTGTTTTCCGTTAGAAATACGGACAAGAAAATAAATGTATTCACTGGGTGTCGCAAGAGCAAAGGCTAAATAATCAAAGGTAACAGCAGCAGTAAGGCGAGGAGACCCGCACTGTGTCCTGCTCCCCCGCTCCCAGACCTGCCCTCCTATTTATTGGCGAGACCTTTCTCTCTCCTGCTCGGTGCGAGTGCGTTGTGCGAGTGCTCAACCCCAGGAAAAGTGCAGCCATCCAGCCATGGTGGTTTTCAATGGCTTGCTGAAAATCAAGATCTGCGAGGCGGTCAATCTGAAACCCACGGCGTGGTCTTTGAGGCATGCGGTGGGTCCCAGACCACAGACCTTTTTGCTGGACCCTTACATAGCCCTCAATGTGGACGACTCCAGGATCGGGCAGACCTCAACTAAGCAGAAGACCAACAGTCCTGCTTGGAATGATGAATTTGTCACCGACGTTTGTAATGGCAGGAAGATAGAGATGGCTGTTTTCCATGATGCCCCCATTGGGTACGACGATTTTGTAGCTAACTGCACTATACAGTTTGAGGACTTGCTGCAGAACGGGAGCCGCCACTTCGAGGACTGGGTAAGTGTTCATACTATAGGTACATACACGTACACACGATTTTCAGTGGCATGGCTCTGGTTGCAACATCTGTCCTGCAGAGCTATGTTGCCAAGGGCATGTAATGATTCTGAAGGCTTTTTGTTATTTCCATGCTTTGTTATACTGAGATAGTGGTGGTTACTGTGTATCTAAAGCGAGCGTTCCACAGGCATGGGAGGAAAGAAGTATATGCTGAATGTAACTAAGAGATGTATGATTACAACTTCAGTTTCCGAAATTGTTACACAAATACGAGTCCAGTTATCTTACTGTGTTTGAAAACCCCCAACCAAATGCATCCATGCAGAACATTACTGCAAAACACAGATCCAGTACTTAGACTGAGTTCATTACTTCAGTGCAAATGCTCTTTGTTAGCCTGTCAATGATGAGCCTCAAAAATCCGGACCTGACCTCTGATAGGAGGTAGTTCTGGTCTTTGTATCACTTGAAAGTCCAGCTGCATCAGCACTGATGCTCCTCCTTCCTTCCTCCAGATTATCTACACCTTTTGCATAGAGCTAATGCAATGCTTCTTCAAATGCCTGAAGCTGATAAGAGGTCCTGGTCGATTTTGGCCCCAACCAGACAAATTCTGTTTCCTGTATACGCAATGTGTCTTAACAGCTTCTATGGACTCTTAAACACCCAGAGGCTAACGTGCCTCAGTGGGAATATAAAAAAAATGGAAAATCCTTGGTCTGACATCCTCAGGTGCTGTGATTTGTAATAGAAAAAAAAAACCAAAACAACCAACAAAACACAGGACAATGCACAATTCATGTTTCTGTAGTTAAACAGTTAAATAATGCATCCTTTAAATAAGATGTATAATGAAACAATAGTAGCTGTCTTCTAATTTTAAATGTGCCCTGCTTGAGCAGCCATCTGAAATATGTATGCTCATCTTCTGGCATATTTATTTGTTATGGCCAAGGATACTAGTCTATTTGATAGCTTTGAGTTTTATGTATTTTTGGGGCCTCTTAATTCAGTGTTATAAAGAGATGTCAGAACGATGGAAAGGTGTGAAAGAGGTAGGTTCTATGTTTATTAGGAGCTGAGTAACTTCACTGTTAAAACTTGCATGTTTTCAACTTTAAAATATTTTTCACTACTGCTATGTGTATTACATTGTTGTAATTAGGATCTAGATTATTCTGATGCTTTGTAAAAGCTGCAGATTAGTAACCTTGAATACTAAAACCGATATAAAGGCAGAAGAAAAACAGCCAGATCAGGAAAAGACAAATGCAGCAGTATTGCAGATGTCTTTTTACCTGGATTGAATGATAATCATATTGTGGCTCTCCTAAAATCAAGGAGGGTTTCTTCTTTGAGACCAATGAGATGAGGATGTCATCACAGATTTTTAGTGAAAGAATAGTAATTTCATGTGTTCTTTTTGTGTATGGTACATGCTGTGAGTTTGTTGCCAAATCTAGAAGTACCCTGCACGTTGCCCATGTCAAGTTTGAATTTTGGTGTGGTGGAGTATGCCCTGGCTCTGAGTTTTGAGGTGTATGCAAACATCCAAACATGTTCCCTAGATAAACAGTGGAATTTAAAAGATTGAGGCCAATTGCAGAAATTATCTGGGAGGAACTACATAGCTGAATCAGATAAATGCTGTATTTTATTGCACCAGGATTCATTGCTGTCCAGCGTTCACTTGGGTGGGAGGAGATGAGGGAGTGACTATGCTTGTTGTTGATGTGGCAGAATTGAGGACATGGCAGTGGGTCATAACTGGTCAGCTCAATATAATGCATCTTTTGAAGCATCACTTACCTTGTTTTCATGCTTTAAACCCTCATAGTTCGGACTGTGTTTGTGCAGGACATATAACACACGCTGTCCACCATCCCCATCCTCCATGTATCACAGTTAGAACTCTGGGGGAGGTGACTATTCATAAGATTGTGCTTTACCCTTTCCAAAATCTTCCCTAAAAGCGTCATTGTAATTTTAGTACTGTGTTTATTGGGTTGTTAATAGATAGTGACCTTCAGAGAACTGGCTCTTACAAAATCACATTGTGTTTTTGTCTGATTTCACTGAATTAAAATAAGGCCTGTGGCCTTGATATCTCCATAAAGCCTATAGTGAAGGAAATAGATTTACTGCTATCTGCATCAGTGCCTGGTGTCTGTATTAAAACCTGAGAGGTCACCTATGAAATGCATGGTTTCACAGTATAAGGGAAATGCACATGGCCTAAACCAATGTTAGGCTAAGATCAGCTGGTATGATTCAGTCAGTTTCTTGTAAGAGCACTAATACTATCATTTCACCCTTGGCATTAAAGGCAGATGTTTTTGTAGTAACAAAACAACTTGGTAACAAGCAAATTAAAAGCAGCAATCACAGGGACCCATTCCTCCTTACTGCTTGAAATATCAAATAAATGAAACCTAAGATATACTCTTGGAGACCATTAAGGCTTTTCATGCCATTCCGAGGGTCTTCCTCTAAGCAGTCCTGAAAGTTTGAACCAGGTACCACATATTTGTTGATTGTGTTTGGTGTAATTGCACTGCTGCCCCTCTTTAGTTTCAGAATGATACAACAGTTCTTGAAGGACTGGACTGTCACTATTTAAATAGGTTTGAGAAAATGCTCATGTGCTGAGAGCAGGTCTTGTCAATATACTAATAACTGTAATGCTTTTGATCTCATGTAATACTGCATGTGTTTCTGTAAGAAAATTTCTCTATTTGTTTTATAATATCTACACTAGGGTCAAGGTTACATTACTTATCCAGTAATTTATTTCTAGGTTCTTGTCAGAAGTCCAAAATGCAGAAACGACTTGCAAAGAAATAATGTTTTGGGGATTTTTTCCCCTAAAAAGAAACTCTTCCTCTCTTTAGCCAGCTCACCTACTTTGGCATTTGCCATTATGAAAATCCTTATATATTTTCTAAAGATTTTTTTTTCTTTTTTTTAGGAAAATACTGGGTATTTGTCTCACTGCTAAGCCTGTGCCATATACTGATGCCATGGTTACAGTGGAAACACTAATGATAAACAAGTACAAAGCCTGAAATCATGATAGCTTCTATTGTATTAGGACAAGTCAGATAAATACGTAAAATTTTGATTCTTTTTATCTACAGGGTATTCAGCAGTTGAAAAACTGATTTTTAACCTTCTGATATGCATACTCCCTGAATATGTATATTAAAAAAAAAAAAAAAAAAAAAAGGAAAAAAGTTCAGTGTAAAATAGTTGTCTGAATTTCTAGAAAAGGTATAGTGACAATTAAAAAGATGGCTCCTTTTCCATTAGTGAATCAGTACAGACACATCACAGTAAAAGTGTCAGTTTTGCAGTTTTTTTCAGTCATGGCTACACTGCAGTTTTAAAGAGAGCTTTGGATTTATGACATGACAGACTTTTCTATAAGTGCCTAAAATGTTATAGAGAACAGCAGAGATTATTCCAGAGGATGGAGAACTCACACTTTGAAAAATCTGAAATGCAGAACAATAAACAACCTGGAAATTCTGGCTGGAAAACAAACTAATAACATGAAAGCTCTGGCTGTACTTCTTTTTTGAGATAGGTAATAAATGTAGTAACAAAGTATGTCTTTATCTAGCTTCCTTATATGTGGCATATATAAACATTGCACTTGAGTTGCTAGTGCAGCTACATTTTAATTAGAATTGAGATCAGGAAGAAAAATTCTGTTGATACTTAGGCTCGGAGTTACACTCCTGTGAATTAACATAATCAATGTTTATGTGTTTGGATGATTGGTGGTATGGGTTCTGAGTTCAAGTCCACTTCCAGAGCTGATGATAGATTAAATCAGTGCAGTTGGACCTATGCCAAAGACTCCATCTAAGGGTCTGAGCCATTAGCCCAACGTTAAAAAAAATACTGAATTGTCCTAAGAAATCCTTTTGTGGGCTGAGTAGCAGAAGTCACTAAATCAGTCAGGACATCACAGCGTTTAGAAAGAAAAACTTCTATTTCCACTGAAAATGTTTTACAGCTGTATTTAGGTTAATGAAACAAGTTTAATTTTCTGCTGTTTGAAAAAAGTCTCTAACACTGTCAGGAAAGAAAAAAACCCCAACAGTTTTCAGTGAGCTTTTCTTTGCTGGTCCTGAACATCTTCCATCTTCCAAATACTACTTTTTCCCCTTCTAGTTCTGCTTTTTAAGATCCAAATTAAAAAAATTAACCATTTTTAAAGAGCATCCTTTATATTTTCATTTTATCAATATAAAGTTAGTCATGCAACTTTGCTACAACTGCATAAAGCAAGTTTATTATTAATTGAT
The DNA here is from genome assembly GCF_036169615.1 of Heliangelus exortis. Taxonomy (NCBI): domain Eukaryota; kingdom Metazoa; phylum Chordata; class Aves; order Apodiformes; family Trochilidae; genus Heliangelus; species Heliangelus exortis. The sequence goes on along the minus strand of NC_092424.1, from coordinate 17,810,507 downwards.
ACAATATGTTTATAGCAAGTTGATGATGAGTTAAGGAAAACAGCATGTGGAAGAAGTACATGGTTTTACATACTCATTTAATTGCTGAGTTACATATTTTTACATCATACCTTCAATGCACTAGTGAAGACTTTTTCCTATTGGAAAGACTCAGTCTTTATGTTGCAGTTAAACACCTAGGTTAATGGAGCTCTGAATGTCATGGTGCCCATCTCTTGTAAGAGAAATAACAGTAATGACTATCTCATACCTCAGAAAATCTGAAAGCACTTTACAGAAAGGTCAATATTCCTTCCTCTGATTGAGGAATTGAGAAGTAGGTGCCTGCAGTCATCCAGAAAGGCAATAGCAGAGGAGGGATTAGAACTCTTCTGAGTCATTGGCCCAGTGGGCTCTCCATGGACGTGAGAAGCAGAACTGTCTCCTTCCAGTGTACCTAATCTGAATTATCTGGGAAGGTGTCTTAGGTTCTTATTGGAGTTCTTCTGCTTTGTTTTCTTTTATTTTGTTTTGGTTTTATGGGTTTTTTTTATTTTTTTTTTAATTTTTTTTTAAACCTTCTGCCATTTCTGTTGTTAAAGTGGGAAGTGCTTTTAGTCAGCAGGTGATCTGTTGTAGCTGGTGGACAGGGGGTGGAATTGTGATCATTTTAGTGCCAGTCTCCCTGCACACTAACTTCTGCTTGTGCCATCCACTGCTGAAGGTTGGCACAAGCAGTGTGATCGTAGCATATCTGGATTTTTATTTTCATCTACTGGCTGAACATATCTGTGCTCAAGTTGCTGAAAGGTCTAGGATTTTGCTTGGGAAAGCTTTAAATCTCCTCTAAACTGTGGTTCCTGGGCTGCTGAAAAGCATTGTTATCAGAAGAGTATTTGTTGAAAGGAAAGGGAAGTTGCTGTCCTGTTTGACAGGTTTCTGCATGGCAAGGCTGTCACTGAGCAAGGTCTGGGGGCTGACGGTGAGAGAGCTGTGGGGTATCAGCAGGGTTTCACAGGCACTCAGCTTAGTTGTGGGGGTAGGTTGTTAAGATGGGAGATTTTGAAGAGCACTTTGTACAGGCAGGGGTCTTTCTTGCCTTCTCCCCCAGCCAGTCTCCCTTCTGTGCCTCCTCTTTCCTTCCCTGCTGGGGATATGGTACAGTCACCACGCAGTTCACCCACTATCTTGTATCAATCCCTTTCTACAGCTGCATAAATCTACTCCTACTCCCTGCTAGAAATGTTCTCTCCTAACAGCTTCTGCTTACCTGCAGTGTTTTCCAGGCTGCTGAGAAGCAGTAGTGGGGGAAAAAACTGCCTCTGCAGTTGCTACTGCAGGGAGAAGGAAAGGGCAGACAGAGTAGGGATATGAAGAGATGTGGTATGGAGAGAAACCTGGAGGAGGGTAGTGAATAGTTGCTGCTGCCCCACATACTCCAGCTGCCCTTTTGGCAGTAGCAGAGAGCTGCACATGTAGAAGACAGAGATGAGCTGGCATGGGCAAATTGACTCGTTGAAGGCCATGTGTTGCTCACTGACTTGTTTTTTTTTTGTGTGTGGGTTTTTTTTGTCTGTTTTGCTCAGCATATAGCCTTTGAAGTCTCACTTAGATGTGAAAAAAAATTGCTCAGGTCATAAAAAGTGTGTAGCAGAGAAGGCATTTCACTTAACAAGGAATTAGCATACATGTATGCCAGGATTTGATCCCACAACTGATCAGAATCCCCTCCTACTGTTACCAATGCCAGTACTGATATAGACTTCCCTATAGGGCAAGTAATTCTACTAAACTCTGTCGGAAGTATTTGCTAGAACAAAATTAACAGTAAGAGAGTCCACTGCACGGGTGTTAGTTCAAAGCTGGACTTCAAGAAATGTCCAAATGGGTGAAAATGATTCCTGTATGTCCTTCTTGTGACAGTTTTTCTGTGTGTATTTCAGCTTAGGCAATTGCATAGACACTATGGAGAACTTCACGGCTGTGAGTAAACCACTGAGCTCTCTGGGTTTGTTGAGTTCACTGGATTTCATGCAGATACTTGTTTAAATTCTTTCCTCAACTAGGGCCTGTGTTCCAAGGGAAACCCAAGAATAAATAACATTTAACAACATCCTTTACTTTCATTTTACTCTTACCGGTTTATTATTCTTTTCCAAATCTTGCAAATACAAGTCTGTTTTCTGCTTTCCTCAGCCATCTCTTCTCTCCCCATCCAGAATTCTTTAAATACTGCCAAAATGAGGATTTGATTTAAGCTGGAATTGTAGGATTTGGCATCTAAGTGTGATTAGTTTCCACTCTGTAGCTAAACCTCCATTTAAATGAACTTCTTTTGGGTTTTCCAATTTTGAAGGGAGGATGTGAGTACAACTCATAATATGTTAGAGGTGAGAGCCTTCGTGCTTGGAATTGGTTATTGAATTCTGTCTTGCTTTACCCAATACTGTCTTGATCTCCTTTCCTTCACTACAGTTACTAGTTGTAAGATAAAGACATCTACAGTTCATGGTAAGAGATGTTTCGGAAACAATAGGTTATGCAAGTAACAGGAAACCTGTGGTCAGAGAGGACTGAGAAGAGACTTTCCCTCCAGCCACATGGAAAGGTAGGGCTGGAACTATCTGGATATGGAATCAGACTAGAAGTCCAAAGACAGCTTGGAAAACTGCCATGTGGGGTGTGTGCATGTGGGACACCAAACAAACCCTATTGTTAAGTTAGGCTGAGCAGGGTCTGAAGAACAGGGTCACAAGTCATGCAAATTGTAGCAGTTACAGAGGTTGCTACCATTTGGGGGCAAAGCCCTCATCACAGAAGGCTGACAAAAAGTTTAATGTTGCATTTGTAACCATCTGCTTTCCTATTTGGCAGCCAGTCACTAGAAGATTAAAAAAGTGTATTTGCAATATGAATATGAAAGTGCAACTGTAAAGCTAATAAATAATTCCAGAGCTTGGGTAACTTTAATGGAAGTTACGTACTTTGCACTGTATGTTAGTAAAGCAAAATGCAAATGAACATTATGTAAGAACATCTGCAGAATTACTATCTACTCTGGTCATTATTTGCAACCATAGAATCATAGAATGTCAGGTTGGGAAGGACCTCAAGGATCACCTGATCCAACCCTGCTAATGTTACAGTTTATATGAGATGTCTCAGCACCCCGTGGAGCTGAGACTTAAAGCTTTCCAAAGTGGGGGTATCCACCACTTCCTCTGAGAGAACATTCCAATGTCTGACTGTCCTCATAGTGAAAAATTTACCTCCTGTGTTCAAATGGAATCTCCCCAGGAGCAACTTGTGCCCATTCCCCATTGTCTTGACCATGTGATTCCTTGTCTCCATCTTCTTTGTAGCTGCCCTTTTGGTATTGGAACATTGTAACAAGATCTCCCCTAAGCCTTCTTTTCTCAAGGCTGAACAGGCCCAGCTTTCTCAGCCTCTCAATATGGCAGGTGCTCCAGTCCTCTGCTCATCCTTGTGGCTCTTCTCTGGACCCTCTCCAGCCTGTCTGCATCCTTTTTGTACAGCGGCGACCAAACCTGAATACTCCCAATGGGGTCTGGCAAGCACTGAGTAGAGCTTTATCTTTATCTCTTCTGGTGATGCTGCCTTTCACTGTTGCTGTAGCACACTATTTGCCTGTTATCCACCAAGATCCCCAGGTCCCTTTCCACAAGGCTGCTCTCTAGTCAAGTGAATCCCAGTCAGAATTGCACTCCTGGGTTATGTGTTCCTGGGTGCAAGATTTTGCACTTCTCTGCACTGAACTTCCTGAAGTTTCCACTCCTCCAGTCTGTCTAGGTCATCGAGGAGGGCTGCTCTCCCTTCTGGGGTGTCAACCTCTCCACTCATCTTAGTGCCATCAGCCAACTTCATCAGTGTGCTCTTGATCCCAACATCCAGGTCACTTATGAAGATGTTATACAACATTTGGCCCAATATCAGTCACCAGGAAACTCCACTTTGTGACCGGTTGCCAGTTGGAGGAGGAACTGTTTACTATCACCCTCTAGGTACAGTCTGTCAGTCAGTTCCCCATACACAGTACAGACCCCTTTTCAAGGCCATAACAAGTCAGTTTCTCCAGGGGGAGGAGAATTCAGTAGATTGAATTGCTGGTAAAACTGATTTCTGAGTGTAGTCTCACATGCCTCTCAGGGTTAAAAAATTTTAAATTATCATTGCTGTGATTTAATAGAAGTTATAGAAGCCAAGATTTCATATATTACTGAATAGCACAGCTACAAAGCTTAGTGATACTGGCATGTTCCCATTAAATATAACAAGAGTTCTAATGTTTATTTTATTGGAAGCAGTGTTAGAGAAATGCTACACTGTTCTAAGTGTTTTTCCCCCACTGGACTCTGTAGGGCTTGAATTGTTGAATAACAGAGTAAAGAAAGATCATTGCTTTTAGAATCAAAAGAGGAAAAGTTTTATTCTATCAAAGGCTTGCAGGCAGCCATTTCTGCCTTATATTGGCTAACTTGAACTGATTTAATTGTTCTAGACAATAGAATAATTTTGGTTGTTTCTGGTGTCCTGCTGGGCAATTTCAGCACAAGCAGGAACAAAAAAGTGTGAATAATGTCTAGATGTTACCAAATAAATTTAGTGTCTGCATTGTTTAAAAAGCAAGCCCCCATTGTATCTCTGTATCTCAAATGAAGAGTAAGAAAATTTAAACTGTGTTTCCAACTTAGTATCTCTCAGTTCTTTACAGCAGAAATATGTAACAAGTCTCTAACCATGGGGAGCCAGGGTTTCTTAAACGTTTTAAAAATCTTCATTCTTCAGTACATTGGTCTTTTTAATGTCATTAAAAATATATAGCTTTGTCAATGTTCACATTTATAAGTGCCTTTAGATAGTGACATGGTAGCAATAGAATGGTGGTGGAGATAACAAGGGAAGACTGTTGCATACTCCACATATGTGATGAAGAAATGGTTGGAATTACTTTGCTTTGTTTCACATATTGAACACCAGCAAGACAGTAGTGTTTTCTCCATCCTTGTTTTCTTTCAGTTTCCTTTTTATCATCTGTTCTGTCTTCATGCTGCCAGTTCTTCATCTTTCTTTATCTGTTCTGGCTTCAAGTTGCTCAAGAAATGACAGGGTGACCTTTCCAAGACTGTGCAAGACATGAATGAAATGTCCCAGTGTAGATTTCTACAGAGACCTATTGCAAATACAGTTTTCTTGCTGGGACCATATTTACTCATTGTGTAAGTCTTTGCAACATCTGTCAACTTCCTTTTATTTCAAGGTGAGATTGATACAAGGTCTTTGAAAACGATGTCTGAGATTGTGTTGGAAAAGCTAAAGGTCTCTCATGCTGTTTCCATTTTGTTCTCCATCTTATGTGATTCTGCTTTGATTTTTTTGAGGAATCTTTTTTTTATTTTTCCTCTGAGCTTCCTTGCCTTCCCCTTCCTTTTAACCCCATAGTGCCTTGGCACCTCTTGAACATTTGACTTGATGGACTACTTAATTTCTTCGTAATCTGCTGTCACCTTGTCCTCAAGTCCTGACTGTTCTAACCTTTCCTTCATTGTTCTTGTTATTGCTTCCCATATGTCCATACTGCTGCTATTCCCACCACTCCAAATTCTTCCCTCTTCTTGAACCAGTGTGTTCTTTGTGTCAGCAGGACTCAGAAGCATCTTCCGTACCTGAAGCTCTGTGGGGTTGTCCCAGCAGCTCTTGTCCAGAGATGTCCCCCACTGTGCTTCTCAGCAGGCAGCAAGGATCTAAGTGATCAGACTGTCAGGGGCTGTAGGAGCAGTTATCATCAATCAGAAGTGATGTAACAAGTTTCCAGTTATTTGTACTACAGAAGTGGTTAAAAGAAGTGTAATATGGCAGCTTTGAATTTCAAGCAAAATGCTCCTGTTTTTAGCAGAGTCAGTGGGATGCTGAAGGAATGTGGTATGTCCCTGAAAACCGGACTCTCCCAGGAAATGGAAACACTGTTGTAAAATTTAAGTTGGGACTGACTTTTTATTTTCAGGGACTCCTAATCACAGAAAATACTTAGTATTGTTTTGTATTTTCTTTTTATATAAAGTGAAATTATGGTTTCTGTCTTATAAAGGTATCGTCCAAGCACAAGCCAAAAAAGGCAGATTGGGGTAGCCAAAAGAAATAATAGGAAAATGCTTACCAGTGTGAAAGGCAGTAGCAGTAGCTTAGCAGCAGCCTAAGCTGCTGCTTTGCTTGGTCTCCCTAACCCAAAATCTCAAGTAGAGAGGCAATAGTGGGACTTTTGATGAAATATTTGGAGATTCTGATGCTTTGAATGATGTGGTGTTTCTCTTCATGGAGTTAACAGATTCAGAGGGACATCCCTTATCATCTAGTCCATGGTTCCCAAATTTCTAGTTATTTCTGAGTATCCCATATAGCTTTAAGAATGTTTGGCACCACCCCCTTTTAGGGAATGACAGTATTTTTTGGTATAATTCCACTAAAGCTGGTATTAACTATATTACATTTGAGCTTTTTCTTATCAGTAGCTGTGTTAGAGCACTACCAGTACATCAGTCAGATACTGACACAATATATATCTTATGTACTGATGTCATTGGGCTGAGATAAGCTTTGCAAAGTTTTATTCCACACCTTTGCTCTTTGTGCCAGCAAGTTCTCAGAGCCATTCCAAGGCTCTGAGAGGAGGAAGGAATTTTATTAACCTCTCATACTGGTTTTGTAGAAATGTTACGCATTGCATTGGAAGAAAGCAACAGGGCTTTTTACCTAAACAGCTAAACCTTGTAGCTCTCTGTGATGACCTCTATGCAATACTTTATATATATATATACACTTTATACATATATATATATACATATATATATAGTGAAGTCCATTACTTTAAAAAGAGTATTAGTTTAGTAGTCATGTTCAGGAGGTAGCTTTGCATATGCATTTTTTATAAGGCCACATAACAGGTTTTAAAATACAAATTCTGCTAAACTGATTTTTAACAATTCAGTGGTGCATTAGCAGCCCAGCCATAGGCAAGCTCCTGTTATCTCTTTAGGTGCTCTTTCCTTGTCAGTTCACACTAATTCTTTGTGTCTGCTTTGCCCATTTGTTGCAAGATGCTTTGAGCATTATCTTAGTACCTTAGTGCATATCATTTAGTAGACCTGTGGAGTGTTCCATCCTTTTTTTTTTTTTTTTTTTTTGAAAGGCATTCACTATGCAACAGTAATTGTACAATAAAGAAACCAAAAAAACCAAGATCAGGTACAGTTAATCTCTCTCATATCCCTGTGCAGTCCAAAAGGCAGATACCTTTTTGTGTTGTTGATAAGTAGATGTCTGGGTAAGCAAAAACCAATATACCTTAAACAAAGTGGAGTTTAAGTTGGTAGCGTGTACTGTGTGGTAATGACTACTGAGCACAAGTTGTCTTGCACACCAGTTAAAATCTGATGTTCCTATTGATTTAATGGGAGTTTCTTTGAGTAATGATCCTCATTGAAATGTTATAAGTATCATTTAGTTGCATATGTAGTGATTCCTCTGTGCTACGACCTGATTTAGGGGTGTGGGTAGTTACATCACCATCAGTTTAATTCCCTGTATGTTTAATAGTGTAGTTAATGTATTTTTCAGAGTTGAGGCCTGTTATAAATTTGTGTAAATTTGTGGAAGTCACATGAAGAATTTAAGCTCCTGAATCAGCAGCTTTTGAAAGTGTTATCCAGCTGCCTTTTTATCAGTGGCTATTTAAGTGTCTTATATTTGAGTGAGTTTGTGAGTGCATTCTGAGCAGCATGTGAATGTGTTGGTCAGAATGCTTGGTTCTGACTGAAGAGCTTTCTCATCAGTTTGGTACTTATATGTTTTCCTGGAAGTGATATTATTCTGATTTTTGTTAAAGAAAACAAACAAACACATAAAACCACAAACAAACAAACAAACCCCAAAAAACCAAACAAAAAACCCAAAACCCACACCAACCCAACAACCTAAAGTCATAATATTTGTGTTTTTTTAATTGATACTTCAGTAGGAAAACAATAGTAAATCACTGGATATTGAGCAAATAAAATGAAACTGGTATCTAGCCTTGTTTGAAGGTACTGTGGTCATCCAGTTGGCAGGTTCTAACATGTTCCAACTGTTACATTTGGTTAAAATGTGTGCACTCTCCACTCAAGCACTGTTTTGCTGTGACAGTGTTATTAATACCATAAGACTTTCAAAATCCTTCATCTAATAAAAAATTAATGATTTTTTAAAAACCGGACTTAAAAATCAAATGTGAAGTGTTGGAATGTAATTTTGTCTTTTATGCTGTTCCTGGAAAACCGGGGTCAAAAAAAGCATGACTGAAATGGAAGTGTGGCAGAGTGAGAAATGGGGCAGCTCTAGTGAAGTGAAGTGAAGCCCCTTCTCCCTTCAGCAATCTCCCACTGGACTCTATGGGCTTCTTCTCCGTGGGACCTGGGCATAATTGTGGCAGTGATCAGCAAGACAAGTTACAGGCCAAATGTTTTGTAGAACTGCCAAGATGTTTGCAGCTCTTCCAACAACTGTGAATCAGCCCTGCTCTCTCTTTGCAGGCTAGCAAGGAAAATCTGCTTCCCAGCAGCAGAGTGCTGGTTTGCAGAACTCCTGTATAGAAGCTTTATGCATGGTTAATCAGCTTTATGATGCAAGTAACATGAAGTCTTGGAGGCATTTTATGAAAATGTACTTGATGGGAGTGATATCCTCGTTAAGACAGGAGTGAATTGCTGAAACCTCAGACCTTGGATGTGTGCATTCTGTCAGGGTAACAGTTTTGACTGTAAGAGTATTTACTTTCTCTTTGATAATGTTTACTATCTGTTATGTAGTGCAGAAACAGATAATTTGTAGTTTCTTCCTGGAGGAGCTTAAGCTGTAAAATCAGAAAACTCACTACCTCACTTTTGGATAATAAGTTCATAAACTGCAACGTAAGATCTGTTTATATTTTGTACCTGTGTAGCAAGATAAAAATGATGTGCAAAATCCATAGAAAATGTGTAACAAAGTACAAATCTATACTGTTCAGAACAGAAGCATGCAAAAGAACTAAGTAGTATGGTATTGCAGCTTTTCAAGATGTATTTGGTGGCCCCTGGGGAAGCAGTGCTTGTCTAACTGAGTAGTTCAGGGAGAATGTTTTTATTCACATGAGTCAGCAGAGACAGAGGCTGAAGCTTAAATTTTGTGCCAAACCAAGGAACATGTAAATAAGACGGGCAGTCAACAAAGTGAAGCCACTTAGTAATAGACCAGATTACACAAATAAGGAAGATCATATTTGCAGCAGGCTTTATTTAAATAAAAGTTTCATAATGCCATAACAGGTCACAACTTAAAAAATGGCTGTCATCAGTATTGCTTGGTTTTCCTCAGTGTTCGTGGTAACAGGTAATGTCAGTGAATTAATTTTCACAATGCACAAAGTGTTCTTGATCCTGATTACTTTAAGGTCTAAAGTTTTTGTGAGCCATGAGATAACGTGTAATAACTTCATCATAATCTTGCATGCTGTGAACTGGTCAGACAAGTTTTACATACTCAGTTGTCCTGCAACTACTTGTGATAATACACATTATCTCCTCTCTCTTCTGTAATTTTTGCCTCTATTTTTACTCACACAATTCCTTCAAACAAATGAGTATGCCAGTAATGGGAAATGATGGGATGGGCATTCACTGAAAATTCAGGTATAAATCTTCATATAATATGAATAGTTGTGTTGTTTATATCAGTGGTGCCAGAAGAGGTCTTTGTCTGCTTTGGATTTACACACAGTGATACATAGATCTTAATCTCTCTCAGGTAGTAATGAAAATAATTTGCAAAATGTCTGAGTCTGGAGAATCCTGAGCATAGTCACCTTCACAGCATTCCTAAGGGAAAGTGTAATGAATGGAGAAACTATATTCCTCCATGTCATAAGGAAGTGTGGGGGACACATGCATTATTATTTTAGTCTCAGAGTTTTGCAGTGGAAGTATCAGTATCCTTGATTTTTTTATAGAGAAGACTGGGTCTGAGACCTAGACTCCTGAAATAAGGTTTCTACCTGATACTTTTAAAGTATCTTTCTTTCCGTCTTGCATCTTCTTCCTCATCTATCACTCTCTCACTTTCTCTGTAGAGGTACAGATCTATAAAACCAGGCTTCCAGACTGTCAAAGCAGAGTCAGTAGTTTGAAGCTGGGCTACCTCTCTGGAGGAGTGGTTGAAAGCAGCACCAGATTTACTGTTAAAGCAAAAATATTACCATCTAGAGTTATCCTGCATCCATGTGCCTCTGGTATTGAGCCCACCTGTGTATGAATACACATAGGCTTTCAGAGGGGCTGAAGGTATGGTGATGCAGATCCCTTTGAAATGGAGAGCAGATTGTTTTGAGCACCTTTGAAAGTTGTTATCATAGCTTATAATTCTGTGTATCATTTATAATCCCATAACTGTAGTTAATAGAGTAGAAGACAACAAGAGAGAAAATGTAGGAGTTGAAGTGTGTGTTTGTTCATTTGCTAAATTCAGAGGAAAGGGGCCTTCCATTTGGGTCGCTCATCTGTAGAAACAGAACACCTAATCTTCCATTTTTAGGGCCTTGTATTTCCTACTAACAGTAGATGTGATAGGTTTTTATAGAAAGGTTCAGTATCCTACAGCTCGAGTTGTGTGAGGAGGGAGTATGTGTGGCTGATGTGTGCTGAGGAACAGTTGTGCAGTGTAGCAAAGACTGGTAGCCCAACACCTCAGCCTGTTTATAAAACAGATACAGTGAGATTATATTGGTGTTGCCTGCCTGGCAGACTATTAGCCTGCGGCTTACAGAAGGATGTCCCTGGTTTTGAAAAAGCCACAGAGTCACTGCACTGGATATGCTACCGTGGCTTGGGGTTAACATCTTATGCTTCAGGATTCATCTGGGGTGGGATAAATTTGATGCAGATTATAGTAATTTAGGCTTTATGGACCTGAGGGAGTCAGATTCTGGGGAAGTTAAAAGGAGGTGTTAAGTTTAGCTACTGAGAGTTGCTTTGCAAAATTACTCATTATTTATTGTGTTTGGAAGTCAAAGGAAATGGGGAAGGATGCAACATCCTCACTGCCATTCCTTCACAGGGAACAGGTGACATTCTGATGGCTCTTTTGATACTGTCTATGTTACTGAGCTTCTTGATCAGCATAAATGTAACAGTTAGACTTGTAGGTGTAGTGAAGCTTTTTATTTACAGTCCTTTCATCCCAAAGGTATTGTGCAGACAGTACTGAAAAGACTTGGGTTATTGAGGTCCACCATACTAAGAGCAGTCAGTGATGGGAATACCAGTTTTGCAGTATTATGTGAAGCTGAAGACATTGGAGTGCAAAGGTGATGAAGTTCAAAAATGCCTTCAAATACTTACAGTTCTCTGTTCATAGGAACTGACTTTAAACTTGCAACTTACACATTTCTACGTGGCCATCCAAAATTAAATGCTGACTTTGCAATACATTAGTCAGTGATCTATAGAAAGAAGCCACCATCTCTAGAATATAATCTTATGGATTTGCTTGATTTCAAATGTATGTGGCTCGTGAAATTCAATTAGAATAGTGGCATAAGGGAGTGTATTAAAAGCTTGATTTCTTGCTGTAGGATTATAATGACATAAGACCTTTGACTGCAGAGAAGCTGCAATTTTCTTGGATTAGGCAAATATGAGAAGTCATGGTGTCCAGATATAACCAATTCTCTTCCAGTTCTCTTGGTGTCACACGTTTACTTTCCTGTAACACTGGATTATCAGTAATACTGATTAAGCATGAGATTTGTTAAGACAGAATTCTTTGAATGTATACTTTAATGAATACTGGATGAGCACAGATTTGTTTAATTAATATTGTCAGCAGGTCCACATAGAATGTAAGAACATATTGCTGCAGTGTGAAGTTAACATTCGTGTCCTCAGTTCTTAACATATCAGTGTAGTATTAGTTGTTCATCTCAAGGCTGATGCAACAGCAAAAAAGAGTGTAGAAGAGGGGTGTACAGCAGTCCCAAAAAGTAATTCTGTTCACAAACCAGGTTCCTGGTTCCATAATCTAAGACCCTGGGTTGGTAACTTCTTTGTGCCTCGAAATTCCATCTGCTCTGAAGCTGAGATCCTCCATTCCAGGGCTTACTTCTTGAAACCCACAGGCTCAAAAAATACTTTCCTTCAACCATGCTGTTGAGGGAATACTGAAGGGATACTGCTTTTCCATTAGTAAATCCCTCTTGTACCTTACACTCCCAGTGGTACTTGTAATCCCAGATTCACTGTTGGCATCTCCTAATTTGAGAAGTGCCTCACTTCTGCTTCTGGCAGAATTTAAAAATTGTGGTGACAAGCTGCATGTATCAAAACTCCTATGAGGGACCATGGTTCAGAAACTGTGTATGGCCACAGAAGACCATGAGTATGCTAGCTTGATTTAAAAAAACAAACAAAAAATTGATTTGGGTCTATAATAACTGAAATACATGAGGGTGAGAAGGCGGGAAATAATATATCTTTATTTGGGTATGAATGTCCAACTTTGGATTTTCTTTCTGTTAGGAATCTATGAAAGGAGATGCCATTCTCCACCACCTGTGTGTTCTTTTTTTTTTTTTTTTTTTTTTTCCCCTGGAGAAAGACTGGTAGCCACTTTAGTTACTGTTAACATATTTAAAAATTGGAAAGCTTAATTTGAAGACCTACTTTGTTACACTGTGGTTCCCAGTGGCTTCATCCAAATTTGAGAGATATAATGGATTAAACACATCAAGGCTGTGAATATGTGTCACAGGAAGAGGTTATGTTGATTGGAAGGGGAGATGTTGGGCAGCCTTTCTTTTTTGGGTTGTCTGAATGATAACTGTATGAAAGTGATACAGATGGAAAACACATTACTGAAAGCAAACAAAGCAAGTTCAGTCAGGTATTTCAAGGCCAAGGCGACTCATTTGAGTTATTACTGGCTCTTATTAGCATGCCTGAAAAAAATAGTGTTCTTTGCTTCAGCTGGGTGGCCCTCAGAAGGGGGAGAGATTCTTTCCTGCCTTTTGAAATCATCAAAGAATATGAGAGTAATCATTTCCAAAGTTATCTCTATGTCGGAAAGCCTCACTGTTCAGGATAAGCCAGGGTAAACAAAGGACAAATAGGAAGTGACTTTTAAAAAGTATGGATTTGAACCTGCAAGGTGCTGAGTGTCTCCAGTGAAATGCTGAACGTGCTTGATTTTCACTAAGTTTATGGTTCTCAGTTCCTGACAGGATCAGGTCCTAAGATTAGATCTACTCCCTGAAGTAAAATCAGGTTACTGCTGTCAGCTTTTTTTAACTGCCAGTACTGCTTGCAGTGCACATCATCAGTGCTCTATGTACACAGACATGTACAGCACTTGAGTAAAGATAGAAGCTCATCTGCAGGGACTGGATCACTTTCACATTTCTGTTGTTTGTCTTCTTTGCTAATAAGAACTCTGATATGAAAATGAGACATCAAGAGAGTAAAGCAAAAGAACTAGCAGAAGGAAAAATCCTTCTTTAGTTTTGCTGTCATGTTTGAGAGCATTTGTACATGTTTTTTTCTGATCTAGAGTAAAATAATGCCAAATTTATGTAGGACTTTCCATCAGTAGATTCCTAAGTGGATATCACTTTGATGAATATCGAATATATAGTCAAGACCTTTGGATATAGGAGCATGTAATGGTGTAGTGCTTCACTTTCAGATGAATTTTAAGTTCCTTCACATTTAGATTTCTTAACTTAAGTGGAGCCATTTATAGTGGTAGGTATCTGAACTAGCTGATATTGACATTCAGAGCTTGCAAAGGGTGTCTGATTCTCTGTTATGAGGAACAAATGGTTAAATTTTTTTCATCTGCTTATTGAAGCATGTAGGAATAAAGCTCTACCTGAAATGGTACGGAAGGATGACATGACAGAAATTAAGCATGGTTCCTTTCTTTTTTTTGGCCGAAATATTGTATCTATTTAACGTTGTATAGAAGGCTTGGACTATCATGAGTCAGATTTTGATTATGTTATACCTTTCCCAGGGTTTGTACTGTGTTCTGTGGTTTGAATAAAACTTGTGCATTCATTGACCCTTCCAGTATATGGTTTGTAAACACACAGAAGCAATGGAGAGGAAAGAGTAGATGGACTTCGAAAAGAAACAGTGGTTAATTCTACCAAAGCTGCTGCCTCAGGCTTCAGTGCTCAGAGTTTCATCAAACAGGTTCTTCTACCTCTGTTTCCTCATTCCTCCTGAGGAGAGGCAAGCTGACCATGCTTAATTAATCACGAGGCTTCAGAGCCTTCCTTGTGCTCCAGAGAAAGAGAAGAATGTCTCCATGCCTATGGACCAGCAACACCTGAGAAATATCTCAAGTACAGATCCTGAGCTATAATAACTTGGAGTGGGGAGTTAGCTGGGTGCGTGGTGACACCTTCTGGGAGGCCACAGGGAGGCTGAACCAAATTTAGGAAGCAACAAAGGAGGTTGCTCCTGGCAGGGGTGGGTAGTGGAGGCCGTTTCCTGTCAGGCCTGGGGAACCTTCTTTCTCATCAGGCAGTGATGAAAATAGGCCAGAAAATAACAAAAAAGTCAAGCCTTGGAGTATGACATATTCATTAATATACAGTAATCTTGAGTGGAAAATATTGCATAATCATATGACATCATTATGTGGGAGAAGTCAGTATTTCAGAGTCAGTGTTTATCTTCTTACCTAAAGCATGATCCTAGTAGTAGCATGATGGTAGAAAATCCAGCTATTCTGGCAGTTGCATTTCTAACCTTCTTTAAGGTATAGGCTTCCCATCACTTCTTGATCCCAAGTGTTTGGTACAAGACTTCCCTGAAAAATATGTTCGAGGCTGACTTCCTCAGAAACTTTTGTACATAGTCCTTTAAATCTTTGGATTCTCAGTGTGACAATAAATGTGCTTCAGACAATGCATAATCTGAGGAAAGTACCAAGAAAAAAAAACTTATTCTTCACTATACTGACAGGGTCAAAGTCAGTCGAACATTAGCAATTCACTTTGAATTGGAAGGCATTGTATGACTGACTACCTGTCTTGCAGCCAGACCTGCAGGGATCAAGAGCTGGAAAAGAACTGTTCCCAGTTGGTTTACCAATACAGTGAATAAGTAACTGTGATATTTTTGGCTTGCAGACTGTCAGCTTGAAAAAGGGAGTCCAGAAGCTTACAGAGCTTTAAAAATACCTTGTGCTGCTTTGAATGTTAGGGATAAGCATTCCTGTTGTTTCCCCTAATGTCAAGGAACAAGAAGAGCCACATTTGTTCCCTCCTTTTCCATAGTATCTGTGAAATAAAGGGTGGGTGAAGAAGTGCACTCCTCTTTTGAAGTCATGCAAATGATCAGTAAAGAGTGATACATACTTCCAGTGGTTTGGAAAGGGTCACTCTTTGGACTGTGAAGCCCCTGTGTGAGATGGTGCAGCTGGGGACCTTGAAGTTCTCACACAGGAGAGAATTTCCCAAAAGGTAACATGGAGCACAAGGTTTAGCATGAGTGAACTGTTGGTTGGAGAGTTTTGAAACTGGTATGCTTATCTGGAGATCTGACTGGGAACTGAGCACTTCTCCTCTTAAATGAAGAGGTTAAAGCTTGGTCTTCCCTTACATCGTTTTCTACTGTAGAGCATGAAGCAGAGCTGGAAGGGAGGTTGGTCCTGCTAGGTAGCATTGCCTGAGTGGGGAGAGGAGCAAAGGAGAAAACTGGGATCATTATCACAGCATTAAAAAAAAAATCAGTAACATCTGAAATATCTCATCACTACCCTAAGAAAGTACATGTCCCTGATAAATGATCTTTGTTATTGTTAAAATGCTTATGAGAAGCTTACCATGACAGGCCACATACAGACTGTTGTGTTCTTAACACATCCGTCTGTGTGTAGTGTGATCCTGTAACTGGCTGAAACAGTATGCTCACAAACTTCTTTACTTTGAGGGTGGCAAGGCACTGGAACAGGATGCCTAAAGAAGTGGTGGATGCCCTGTCCCTGGAGACATTCAAAATTCACCTGAATGCCATCCTGTGCAAGGGGCTCTAGGTGAACCTGCCCTGGCAGGGAGGGTTTGACTAGATATTCTCCAGAAGTCCCTTCCAACCCCTAACATTCTATGATTCTGTGATTTATGCATCATTTTTGTATATGCAGAACTCACTGCTCCTGTCTATCTTTGCCACTAAGGCCTTAATATGTTAGCTACAGAATTGTGTAAGCTCTTCTGATGCCTGCAGTCCCAATTGATACCTCATCCTCAGGTGATTGTGTGTCCAAAAATGGGCCTAATGCAGACCGAGAGAAATTGGGCAGCAGTCCTTGCTCATCTGGTTATTCGGTGATTACCCACTAGGAGGTTTCTTGCACCTTTTCTCAGTGTGCTTCGTGGGAGGTTATTGAAAGATTTCTTCATTCCACAGTCCTCTGACAAAACCATGGTGGTTCCTGTTTTCCATCTGAGGCTGTCAGAGGTAGCAGTTATAAGTACAGTATCAATAGAGAACTATTTTTCTTTCTAGCTAGAGTGTTTCATCATTGCCTTCTTTGATTAACCAGTTCTGGGGCTTAAAGTGAGATATTGTTTTTTTCCATTCTTTGTAGTATTTTTGGCAAGGGGTGGAGAAAATACAGTCACTGCTCCCTTTTCTCGTTGGGTTTATTTGGTTTTTGCTCTGTGTGCTCAAACGCAAAATTAAATGGTTTGCAAATAAACGGAATATTAAAACTAAAAAGTACTTTATGTTCCCTTCTCACAGAGCTTGTGTGAAGGTCAAGAGGAACAAATCATATTGGGAAAATGTTTCTTTCCCCTTACTCCTGAAAATAAAGCAATCTCTCTGTTACTGAAATTTGCTGCAAGTAAACCACAAGCAAGAAAGCTGAGTGCAGCCAGCAACAGGATGATAGCCCTGCATTTATTTTTGTTGGGCTTTGGGGTTTTTAACTGCAGATTTAGCCATTACAAATTGAACCGCTAAAACACATCAGTGTTATTTTGAAAAATCACAGCAGATTCAGCTCAGACCAGGAAGTGAGGTGTTGTCCTTTTAAAGCCTGATACACAGAAAAGGGTATTTCTGACGCATGACCTTCAGTGAACAGGAATTCCTCTACTCAAAATCTCATCCTTACCATGAACTTCACTGCCGCAATTCATCCTCTCGCAGCTGTGGGGAAAGTGACATATTGTGGAAAAAAACAAAACAAAAAAAAACCCCCAAAAGTTTGAGAGATTTTGATTAAATAACAGGGTCTTGCAAAATAGAGAGCATGAGTTTTTTTCTGAAATGTTTTGTGTGTAAATAAATGTAATTTTAAGTTATAAGAGTTTGGGTTTTTTAGTAGAGTTCATTATCTGTTAGCTAAATAACTAATCAGATTGTTAAAATCCGTTTAACTATCGGATCATAAGTATCACAATAGAAACTACTGGGGCTTAGGTTTTTTGAAAATCTGGTTTGAATTTTGAGTGGTGAGTATTTGAAACTCCATGCTGAAAAAATCTGGCTCTGCATGCACTTTTCTGTATATGTTTGCTTTCACTTTTTTTTCCCCTTTTCTTTTGCTCTCTTTCTCTTTCTCTCTCTCTCTGCCTTCAAGGCAGTGAAATAATGCCTCAGAACTGGCAAATTTGAGAACTAGACAAAAATGTTTTTATGGCCATAGCAGGTAACGTGCCACACTAGGTCTGTGGTGGTGTGAATTAGCAGTAATAAATCTGTGCAGATACAGAGTATGACTGCATTTAAATGCATGTGAAAAATACAGCCTTTCTGCCAGAGGTAGTCTGGAAGGCATTGAATTGAAATGTCTTTGGAGTGGGAAAGGGAAATATCTGTCAAGTGTCTTTTTTAGGACTCTGCACTTCTAGAATTTGCCAGTTCCTGCTGTTTAACAGCTCAGATTTGCTAACCTCCGGGACTTAATGGCAAGGCCTACTTTTTTCTTTTGGTTCTGTGTGGAAGTGGGTGTTGGCTAGAGCTAGATAATGATGAGGAAAGGATATGTTGCTGAGATTGCTCCGTTTTTGCTTTTGCTTTTGTTTTGCTTGCTAGATTATTTTATTTAACCCGAGGCAATTTATTTCTAGTGCTTCATTTTAAAAGCTTGCCAGTCACAGAGAGATCACTGAGCAACATTCCATTGTTTGAGCAAGAACATGAATAAATAATAGTTTTGTAACTCAAATTCCAAGTATTTCAGCTGCTAGTTATAATGGAGTCTGTATTGTTTTTATCTATAGGACTTGGTAAATATATATTTTTTTTTCCTTATGGAATTCTCAAAAGCAAGTGAATGCAGTGGACCTAAATTGATATAAGTGATAAAACCTAATAAAGTGAAAGTAAAGATATTGTGGGACTTTCAGTTCCACTAGGTAAAGAGAGTATGGCATAGGGTGTCATGCTAGACATTGACATTTCCACAGAGTAGCAGTGCAGATCAGTCAATTGAGATCTTTGATCATAGGCCAATTCCTACATCAATTCATAGACTGGGGCTGAAGTAGAAATGCAAGGGCTTGTACAGTCATTTACCTGGAGAGTACTATGCCCTATGTCCGAGTTATGTAAGGGTAATGTCAGATAGTACTAATTTTTAATTGCTAAAAAGAGTTGCTCATATTTGAATTCACTATGATGTCAATGTAGTTGACTTCGGACAGCTAGTTTTACATAAAACTGCCTTTAAAAGTAATTAAAAATCAATCAGTTTAGGAACAGAGCTAAATAGTATTTTTAAATGTTACAAAATATAAAGTTTATGATGTCTCAATACCAAAATTTATGAAGAGTTACAAGCTTCACTTTAAGAAGTCTGTGACTTTGCAGAAAATGTTCTAGCTTAATTATAGTAATGTGCCTCGAATTTTCCAGTGGGGTCATTTATTTTGAGTATATGTCTCGTCTCTTGTTACTGTAACTACGAATAAACCTATTGTTGGGTATGCGTTGTCTAAACGTTGCACATAACTTTCCTGGAATTTGTAAAGCTATTCTGTTTGACATTAGTTGGCATACCTTGTTTGCAACCCTTGTAATCCAAAAATAAAATATTTATGTGTCTCTAGTAGCAAAGTACAAAGTGCCATATTAAGAACAGCCATATACGGGCCTGGCTCTGTAAGATTCCCCCTAGCTCAGCAATTGGTTTCACATGTCTGTCTTAAAACCCACTGGAACTACTCTGAAGTTACAACTCTGAAACTCGAATCATCTTCTGGCTTGGCTGGATGAGGCAGACAGGGACTAAACTCTCTTTAGTTTAGGGGGCCAACACAATTCAAGTGCTGCTGTTGAAAGCAGACATGGACAGAGGTGTTGGCTGCTGTGATCTGCCCACTGGGAAGAGAAGCTGTCGCTTTATCACCAATGTGAGTGGAGCTATTGGATGGAAGCAGGAGCTTTTAGAGAACACAGGAGCTTTTTAAGGAAAGGTGTTCCTTTTATCAGAAAGGGAACTACCTTCTGGCCATCCCCAGGAGCTTGGGGAAATTGCCTGGCAGGCTGGAGGAGAAGGCATTGGTCTGGCACCAGAGATTTACTCACAGCAGGAGCTCTGTGATCCTCCAGGTTTTTGGCTGCAGGAGGGCACCCGAGCTACAAATAGTGCACTTTTTCTGTGCTTTATTTGCTGTATTTGGGTATGGGCTGCCAAGTAGTATTTTTCTTTACTGCACTGAGATTTGTTTACATATGTCTTTCCCCATCCTACCTCATTTTCCCCCTGATTTAAATGATGTCATTGTGGGATAACAGTAATAACAAATTTCCTAAAAAGTAATGCCAACTTCATGCCTCAGCATTAGCAAATCCATTATGCAGAGGTAGCTGGGGCTTCTAAAACACATCTCAGTGCTGCTTATCCATAGGCAGAGATTTAGGAGGAATAAAGCATAGCTGGATTTGAGTTACTAGCCATGTCCTTGAATTGTAATTTTTAGCATGGAAAGGCTGAATACAGATGCAAAAGGAATAAGATGAGCACTGCGTATGCCATTTTTGTGCCATGGTGAATTCGCCATCTGATATTCTATCACAGCATTAAAATACACACAATTCCTACAGAACATTGTGCTATACTGGGATGTGGTTCTTGGCTTACACATTGGCTACTATTTGTCTTATTTATCTAGTATCTTTACATGGGAGATAACTGCCATTTTGTGGAAGTCAGAACCCATATTAACCCCATATGAAGATGGGGTGATCAGTTATAGTAACTCAAAACAAAGCTAGTTTAGGCTTTCAAGGTGCAAAGCAGAGTGCTGCTGAACAGACTCTTCCTCTGACTGCACTGGGATTTCTGCCTTTATAAGGGTTTGCAAGAACTTCTGAGTGGAAGTCATGCCACAGTAGGGGCTGCTGAATCCATCCTGTACAAAACCAGTGAGAGGAAACACAGGAATGGCTGCAGCCAGGAATACGCGTGCTGCAAATCACAAGTAAGAAGAGAGATTATAACGAAGCAGCTGGTATCTCTTGTGGTCACCAGCAAGGCACAAATAAATTTTCTGTCACTGGGGCATGATAGTGAACCAGAATCATGAAATCCTTAGTCTCTTTGTGACAGCAAGGAGCAAAGTGGTGGGGGAAGACAAGAAAGGGAGAGGCCATTTCAGGACATACAGACTGCAGCTCTTTATGGTAATTTGGTTTATTTTCATGTTATACCCCATCTTCATGCTAGTCATTAAATATGGTCTCTACAGCCTTCCCTCCCTTCTCAAGTGATTGTCCGTGTGAGAGCACCTGTTTGTGGGGCTGTGTGATTTCTTAAAGATTAATCTTTTCCCATCTGGCTTTCTGAATTTACTTTTGCTAGAGATGTATTAGTTCAAAGTATCATTTGCACTTTTGTTCAAAGCAGTCCTGGAAAACTTTGCAATGGCCATTTGAATTATTTTATATCATGCTTTTTCAAAAAGGAAAGACATTTGCAAAATAGGCATTATAAAGTTGTATCTATTGGTTCATTGGCAAGGGAGGAAATTATTTTATTTTCATAAAAACTACAGATATGGAGCAACATATTAGAAAATACATTTATTTATATTTTTTGTTATAAAGATTACTGCATCAGAATTCAGATTTTCAGAAAGTCTGAGACATCTTGGAGGATACTGAACAGTACATGGATTTTATAAAAATAAAAATGTTTAATCCATAAATGAACAAAAATATGTCTTCTGTATAGCAAATTTCAAAGCCAAGTAGCACACTGTATAGAATATTATGTATTGTGTGACTCTGATGGATTCACATGAATGCTAATGCTCTGCTTCTTTCCACTGCTTCATTTCTGCCAAGAACTATTTTGGTGTTTCAAATCTTCCAGCAATATAAAACTGGAAGGAAAAGGTTCTTTGATTTGGAAGGCCCAGATAGCAATGTATTGTGCTCTTCTTAATACATATGTTTACATATTATTAATTCATGTTTGCTTGTGCTGATAAATAGTAGCAGTATAGCATTAACATTGTTATGGAAGGATAACAATTTTAGTTCATTCGTGTCTTTGTTCCTTTCTCTGTAGTCATCCTAAAACTGTGCTTAGAAAACTCTATACCACACTGCAGCACAGCATGATCAATGTAAACACTGTTCAGTGAGCTTGACCAATGTTATGTAGGGGTGTTTCAGGCTGAAGAATTAATCTATATGCTACATGGATCCTGCTGTATGTAAAATATGAAAGTATGTATGTTATTTTAATTAAAATAACCAAGCAGTAACTAACCAAATTGAAAATTTCTTTGCATGATTTTATGGTTCTCTCACATTTTCTCTTTGGCTGGAGGGTAGGCAGACACAAACTTTTTCTGGGTTAGGTATTTCAGTGGTTGTGGTTAGACCCTATTCCTCTGTTTTCAGTAGACTAGAGAGATGCAGGAATCCTTGTCTGTTTTTCCTGACACACTTTGAGTCACATATAAAATGCCACATATGTGTCATCATGTATAGCTGGTCAAATGCTTGTGGGTGTTGGTGCGTGTGCCAAAAAAGAATTTTGCCTGGATGATAGCTTGATAAATCATTAGTGTAGTTTCCATTGTCCATGGAACGAAGCTATAAATTCCTTGGCAGTCGGGGTTACCTGGAGACTAATATAAAGGTTCTTTAGTATAAAGGTAGCTTGCTTTGTTATTTCAGATGTGTGAGTGTGCCAGAAAGCACGGGTAATCATCTTCATTCCCAGGTTCCCAGAAAGCCAGATGAGCAAACTGGAGACCTCTGTACTACCTATTTACTCAGGGCTTCTTTGTTAATCCAATTCTTATTTTGGAAATAGTGATCTGTTGCAGGTTTGTTTTTTGTTTGTTTTGGTTTTTTTTTTTCAGTAGTGCATAGTTCTTTTCACATAATTTACACAGGAGAAGTATTTATGAGGTCCTGGGTGGAATTACCACTCCTAGCCAGGAGCTCGTGATGGGAGCGGTTTGATGGCATGCGGGAGAGTGCTCTGCTGGCTGTGGGTCCCTGTGCTACATCTGAGTAGCCTAACCATGTTACTCTTCAGGGATAAATCTGTCTTCTCCCTTCATTTCATTTCATTAAGACCTGCAAAGATAATTTGTTTCATTTTAATAGACAGTAGAACACGTTTGAAATGTTAATAGGTTGGGGGAGGGAAGTTAATTTCTGCCCAGCTCTGTGCTGTAGTTAGTACCCTGGCTACACCCTAATGTAGTGTGCAAGTACTTTGCATGTCTTTAAATCTCATTGATGGTGGTCTTTATGCTAGGAGAGCTTGAGAATTAGAATTTTTCTGATCTGTGGTGTCCTTGACAATTTTATCCAAGCACAGAAGAAATCCAGTGCTGTGCCATATTGTCAGCCAGTGTTCTTTCACAGCTCACTTTCTTTACATTCTGAATCTTGTTTTCAACAAATTTAAACCTCTCTGAAACTGAGGGTGCAACCCATCCCTGTATTTATGATAGTAGTAAGGATTAAGATTCTTTATACAACCAGGAAGCTAAAACAATAGCAGCCTCCACCCTACTACAGATTCTGGGGATTGCCCAGTGGGTTGTTGAAAAGGTAATCTAAACTCTTAGGGAGGAGCCAGATTGATTCCCAGTGGAAATAGGATTCAGCAGGGCCAGTTTTCAGATGCTCTGCAAAAATGTGTGTTAGTTCCATAGCTACTCAGTTTATAAACTAAAGTTTGATGGCAGATTCCAAAAAATGCAAGGCCACTTCACTACAATAGTTTGTAAAGAGCAGCTGGATTACTTTCATTTGTTTATGGGTAGTAATAAGGTGTTTTCTAAATAAGAAATTGTACAAACCAGTGACAATAGACCTTCAGTATGACAGAAGCTGAGTTCCCCTTCTCCTTTGCAGCCTGCTGGCTAATAATTATTTTTTAAAAACTTTTTCTTGACAACACTAGCATTCTTAATAAATAAAAAAATAATATATACGATTCGATATACTTTTTCCCAGCAGCCTTTTTTCACAAATCACATTTCAGAATACTAATTGAATGCAGAAGCTAGCAAATCATTGCTAGTTAGTTCAGTTAGCATTAGTCACTGAAAATTGCAAGAGCTTTTTCAGGGGATAGCATTGTTCTAAATAGCAATGTAAATCATATTATTTCTATTTTTTTATTGTAGCTCCTGAGGCTCTAATTTTTGCTAGGCTGTAAGCAAAATAATGAGTCTTGCTTTAATAGGCATTTCCCAAAAAGAAAATAGGTGCCTCAAAGAGTGAATGACATGTTATCCAATTTTTTGGTAGATGATTTAACTTTAAAGGGAGTAGAGACAGAGATTAATTTATAATAGTTGAGCAGTATCTAGATCTCCCATGTCCTTGACCACTCTTATTTCTTCCAAGCATATATTAGGAAAGAAAAAGATCAGATCTATTGCATCATGTCAGATGACGCTCATGCAGTCTCAGCTTTCTCTATCAAAACTTCATTGATACTGAGGTACACAGAAGACAGGAGGTGCAGGACAAAACCATAAGGGAGATAGAGTGACAACAGGGAAGAAGGAAGATGGGTTGTTTCTGTTGAGAACAAAAACTCATCAGAGTATCAGAAATTCTCTTCAAGTTGTGGAGGTCTCTGATGTGATGCTTATGAATGGGGATATCTAGATAGCTCCTCTCTGCAGTTTACTTATCCCTGGAGTGATTACTTGGATTCCAAGATTTCAAGTATTGCAATTTTTCCTGTTATGTGTTTTGTTACTACCTGAGTGCCAAAGACTCATTATCATAATGTTGTACAAACAGTAACAAATGATGATTCTTGTCTAAATGATTCCACTGGCTGTGGTGGACACAGCAGATGTCTAGGGCAGCAGATTCAGATCACAGAATCATAGAATCATAGAATTGGCTGGGTTGGAAGGGATCTCAGAGATCATCAAGTCCAACCCTTGAATTTTGAGTTGTTTTTTGCACAGAAGTCAGATGTCTACAAAACCTCCTTTCCCAGATGGAGGTCATCTGTACAGCAGATATCTAAATATTACTGTGTTTAGCAAGTTTCTCATCAGGTGCTGGAGGTAAACCTGTATTCTTCTGAACTGTATACTAATACAAGCATTTGCACCATTTGATACTGCCAATTCATTTCCTGTAGCTGATAAGATGATAGAAAGAACATTGATAATGTTCTGTGGCTGGTAGGTCTCCAAGACTTACGTAAACCCGCACAATGCACGTTTCGGTGAGTGTTTATACAGCTCCTTTAATTCAGTCTATTTGAATTTAGTCATTGCAAGTGTGTAGCCATGATGACTGAGCATAATTGTACATGCTGGAACGAGTGTAGTCTTTGATTTTAGCCCACTTGAAACTCTAGATGTGCTCTTGGAAGGACTCCTGCACAGCTTTCACTGATTGTTTGGAAAACATGCACAAGAAAAGGAAGAGGATTCATTTATTGGGTGCACATAGCTGGAGCTGGGTTACTTATGCTGCAGTTCAATGCTTCCTTGGGTAGATGTACTAAAACCAGACTGGGCAAAGACAGAAGAAATTTCCAACAGCACAGTCAGATTTTAAGAGAAGTCTTGTTTTGTTTTTTTAAATGAAATCGTAACATCATGGAATCATAGAATGGTTTGTATTGGAAGGGACCTTAAGGATTATCTGGTTCCAACCCCCCTGTACGGGCAGGGACACCTCCTACTACATCAGATTTCTCAAGGCCCCATCCAACCTGGCCTTAAACACTTCCAGGGAGGGTTCATCCACAACTTCCTTGGGTACCCCATTCCACCATCTCACCACCCTCACAGGAAGGTGCCTCTTCTTCTCTAGGCTGAACAATCCCAACTTGGAGGTGCTCCAGCCTGATGGTTGGTTTTGTGGCTCTCCTCTGGACACTCTTCAGGAGTATTATGTCCTCTTTATGCTGGGGATTCCAGAACTGGACACAGCACTCCAGATGGGGTCTCACAAGAGCAGAGCAGAGGGGGAGAATCACCTCCCTGGACTGAGGGTCTGTGCTTCTTTTGATGCAGCCCAGGACCTGGTGGGCTTTCTGGGCTGCAAGTACACTTTGACAGCTCATGCTAAACTTCTGGCCACCATCACTCCCAAGGCCTTTTCCTCAGGCTGTCCTCAATCCTTTCTTCTCCCAGACTGTATTCATGCATGGAATTGCCTAGACCCAGATGCAGAACTTTGCACTTGGCCTTCTTGAACATGCAGTTTGCACGAGCCCACTGCATTTGTAACCTAACCAGAGCAGTGTCTTAGAGGTTCTAGTGGAGACTTTAGGTTTGTATATTCTAAATAAAAGTCATTTATTTAGAAAAAGCAGTGGTCATAGGTATAATGCCTGCAGAAAAGGGACGCTTTATAAATAATGCTTTGTCTTTATGTTCCAGTAAACTAAGAAAATCTTCCTCTAAAAGAGTCAGAGATGAGGCCCTATAATGAAATGCAGGAAAAAGCTATTTAACCTCTGATTTA
Source organism: Heliangelus exortis (assembly GCF_036169615.1). Lineage (NCBI taxonomy): Eukaryota > Metazoa > Chordata > Aves > Apodiformes > Trochilidae > Heliangelus > Heliangelus exortis. The sequence continues at coordinate 17,784,504 of NC_092424.1, read as the reverse complement.
AGATTCTATATGTAACTCTTTACCTTATCTTGAATGTACCCTAGAAGTAATTATTTCTACATTAAAGTCTTTTAATTTTGATGGAGTCCTGTACTTGTACCTTAAAAGCAGGTACTTTCAGAAAATAGTGACCTCTCCAGTAGGTTGTTGAATGCTTAAGTAATTTTAAATTCTGAATAATTTTGAGTCTACCAGTATAGTACTTTTCAGAATTGTGACTCATCTTCTTGATAAAATTCTATTTTGGAAGCCAATTTCTATCTTTTAGGATAGCAATGTTCACGCTAAAGCTTGAGCTATTTTCTTCTTCAATTTTCATCTTTTAGCAACTAAGGGAATCTCCAACACTGCCACTGACATGTGAAAGCTAACACCATCTGTTGACCTGGAGAACCTGAATTGTATTTCTTGGTGTCCAGCCTGTGACTGTGACTTTTTTCCTTGTTTCATGTAAAAGTCTAGGTGATGACTCTGCTGTCCACACATACTATGGATTTCGTTATTAAGCAGTGGTGTGTAATGGCAATATCAAGTATAAATTAAGGATAATAAATTTCAGAAGATATACTGATGCAATAAATTTTACTGGTATTAATGAGTAATATGGCCAAACTTCCCAGCTGTACCTGTATAGCAGATCATGACCTCAATTGAATCACATGATAATCTCACCGATAGAAAGTAACTGCTGAGAATACAGCAACCAGATACCAAAGTATTCCTTTAAATGGAAGTTATTTATTTGTTAGGGACACTACATTTAACAAATGTTTATTTCATGGGCTCCTGGTCCAATGTTTGCACTTGTCTCCTGTCCTGCTACCCTCTGTGCTTAGACCTCTCCTACTGCTTGTCAGTCAGTTCCTGTGGTTTGTATTCTCCTCTTCTTCTGTGTTTCACTGGGTTCCAAAAGCTCTGTCCATGTGTTCACAAACCATCCCAAAATATTTTTCCAAGGTCTTTTGTGGAGCTAGCCTGTGAGGAACAAAGCTTGTGAAAATGTATACTCTCCGAGGGACTGTCCACAGAGCATGTTATGTGGGCACATGCATAGAGAACCGTGTTGAATCTTTAGGGTGTAAAATCTGTAAATGCAAGCTCTAAGTTCCTGGTGAGGTAGAAATTAAAAAATACTGCTGTTGTGTCCTGAACTCTTTTGGCAGAAATGTCAATGGCTTCACAGACACTCCATTAATTTGAATTTTACCTTTTTGTAAAAGAAAAATATTGAGTAAAATTCTGTTTTCAGTGAAGTGCGTGGCAAAGTTTCAAGTTCTTCTTTTGATTAGTGGGAGCTTTCCCTGAATTTCAGTTTAACCAGAATTTCACTCTTCATTTTTACTGCTTTTTATATTGGTGGATTCCACAATGATTCATTGTTATCAGATATGCTGAGATACAGGTGAGACACAACATTTTTATTTTTTGTGCTAGAAGATGAAACCTAGTAGCTCATATCAATATATAGAATAATTTTTAAAATACTCTTAATTTCCTCTCATGAAACTTATGTAAGATTCTTTAAGTAGAGTTTTTCAGCTATTTTGCTTTTATATCAAAGAACAGCATCCAAGTCCTGCCAAGACAAACAAAGGAGAACTTCAATTATTATTAATATCAGACTTCATATTCTTCTGAAAAGTAACATCTGTAGTAGCATACTGGTCAGTTTGGTGTGTAATTTCCGCTGAGTTGTTAGATATTGCAGGATTTTATAGGAGAATGTACAAGAGATATAAACATGAAATAATGGATCTTGTAGCTGGAAACAAAAATGCTCTGTGCTCTGTTACAAGGTGCTTCAGCTGTCTGTGCACTTTTCAGATTACAGCTGTGTCTAATTTTTCTTGACTTAGAGTTAGGAAAACTTCACAGCTGCAGGGTTTGCCTGCACCCCTATGGCTGAAAATGGTCTATTTTGTAGAAATGTGGAGGAAACTGTACATCACTGAGCTAATAAATCACATTCATAGGCACTTTCTTTTGAGCAGTTCTGTTGTTTCTCTCCCAAATCCTCTCAAAGCAATGGCAATAGTCCATTAAATAAATTCTTTTGAATATATTAAATTTTTCTAAGATTTTCCATGTTGAATTATGTTGAGTAGAATGAACCTGGTAAAATATTCCACTGTATTCAGTGGAGATACAAGATGAACCCTTCAAGAAATTAGGCATGAGAACTGAAATTACTAATGAGGTTTGCTTAACTTCCTTTAAAAAAAACCTTTACTACATTTCTTAAGAGAAGAGTGTAAACTGTAGTGAGGAGGAACTGGAGGAGTCTGAGACTCATTGCCAAAGAATAGCAGTGTTTACACTGAGTTGCTTGCAACGGAGACCTTGAGTTTATACCAACACAGCAGATTACAATCAGTTTGAGTTGTAACTTCACTAAAATTGTCTTCTAAACTGAGATTTCAAATGAATGCATTGCCCCAACACAATCTCTGCACACGCAGCATTGCATTTGCTGACTGTGAGCAGTTAAAACTATTGTCTCATGTGTGGTTAGCACAAAGCAAGACTGGAAGTGTTCCAGTTTTCTGCTGAAAAAAGAGTAAAAGGAGAGCAAGACAACCACATATTAGTCTTGAGCAACTGCAGAGTTGTTTCAGAAGGTACGTGATTTCTGCCTTCTTTACTACTGCAAGTTTGGTTGCTGCAGCTCCCTTTTCAAAAATGAAACCTACCCATGTAGCAACTGCACATATTTAAGCTGTTTTAAACTAATATATTGAGAGAGAAAATGTGTACAAAATCCAGCTTGAAATTCCTTTTTGAATCTGCAAGTTAGGTAGGGAGCAAAACAGGTATCTAGGTATACTTATTTTTACATCTTTTTTTCTGGCACTCCATGACACGTCTGGTGTTCTTGGGAAAACTTTGGGTAGGTAAGAATGTAGATTCGTACAACTATGCAGTGTGTTAACATGTCTTCCATTTCTTCTATTTAATATACTTATAGAATAAAATTATAACAATAACAGAGATTTGTATAAACAAAAATGTTAATAGATACTGGTCAGCTGTATGGAATTGCTGGGTTCCTTTGGAGTTCAGATAGATAGTTCAAACAATTTAACTTAATAAATTTTAACAGTTACACCAGAGTCACCCTCCAAAAACAAACTCTAATGTAGAACCTAGTGATCCTCCAAAACAATCTCATCCTTATGCTGGACTGATCATAACTTTTCTGGGTTTATTTCAGTGTAATAGATACAATCTGTAGCTTGAATAAATTATTAATTTTGTTTAAAAGTTTTCAACCACTTTTATCCAAAGTATATACATGCAGCATGATATGTCAAACATGCATTTGTTAGCACTGGCTTGTACTATAACAGAAAATATAGGTTGGCATCTTTATTTTTATGATTTTTTGTTTTCAACTTGACAGATGCATCGCATGAAATTTGGTTGGTGCTTTAGTCAGTCCTTTGTGAATGTGGAGATATGAGTGGATATGAAGTTTGCTTCAAAAGTACATGAGACTGTAGCCAAAGATTGTGTTTCATCTGCAGAATGCCATTTAAAAGGAATGATTTCACAGGATGCCACACAGATGCTGTTGTTGTGTGTATCTGACAAGACCTATGAATTTCATGCAAAAGAGACATGTTTTGCTTCTGTTCAGTGTTAAGCTTCCTACACGAAGTATGTCCTTAATATTTAACAGATTTACTACTTTTTTTTTATTATTTTTTTTCAGTGGTACAGAACTCAGACATTGCAATGCCCTGGTCCTTGCTTCCAATTAGAATTTGCTTTAGCTTCCTTTCCCAGTCTGTAGTGTGAACCACCACGTGCATTTGCATTTAGTGTTCTTTACATCTGGAATTTCAGACTGCTGCTACCTCTTGCTTTGATCACCTAATGTAATATGGAGACCATGCTCTTTTTTCCATTTTACTTTGCTAAGAATTTCACAAATTTGTAAGTTGAAAATTTGTATTGAAAAACAATCCCTCATATGTGTCTGTGTTTTTCCCGTGTACAATGTTTGTTAGCAGATTACAAGAAGCAACATCAGATGTAAAAGGTGCTATGAAATGCCCTTTTGAATACCCATTCCTTGGAGTTAGTGCTTTGTTGTAGTTCAGAGCTCTGTCAGCTTATCTTTTTCTGTAATAGTGAGTCCTTTGTCTCAGCCTTTCCATCTTGTCTGTCCCTTATGCCCACTTGCAGAGCAAAAGGGACAGTGTTCTGTATTGTATAATCTTTTCATTACAGCTGCAGCAACACAGTCTAATTGGCAGGCAGAAACCCCATGAAGTTAGACTTTCCTGTCAGATTTCACTCCTTTTTGAATTTTTTTCTGTCTTTTAAAGTGCAGTTGAGCTTCTCTCCTGACAGTGCTTCCTTCTAAGTGAGGAGGAGAAAGTGCCTTTCTGCAGTGTGTATGGTCTCCAAACTGTTGCGATGAAAATAATGTATAACTTCTTGGCATCTGTGCCCTGCAGACCAGGTTCAGCTGACTTAAAGTAGGCCCTATGCCATCTGAACAGATGGGTATTAATTTAAGCATTGGATATGGGTGTTACGAACATGATTCTGAGTTCCAAATGTTACAAAATGTTGTCTGTCCTGAACTTCTACCTCTGTGTGTAAAAGATTTATTGTAAATCCAGCTCAGTGAAGAGTTAGCTTTACAATATAAAAAAATGTAAGTCTTGGATCAACTGTGTCATTTGTAATGTTGGATAAGGGTGTGAAGTTGCTCAGAGGAACTTGCTTGTATATTTGGAGGAGTTTCCCTGAGCAACAGATGAAAAAAAGCATCTGTGGTTTTTACCACTTTCATATGAATAGGTTATATTGTGAAGCCACCATGGAAGAAAAGAACGATTCAACTTTTTTCTGTATCCACAAGTAGGGATGACAGTTCACTGGGAATCTGGTGAACTTCATTCAGCTCACCGGACTTGTGTTTCCTTGTGTAATGTGACAGCTACTTAGGGTGGAATCTTCTTTTCTCCACTTGCCCCCACTGTATTTTTCTGGTATGCCTACTAAACCGAATTTCCTCTCTTCTGCCAGAGTTTTTTATAAGCCTCACTGTATACTTAGATTGAGGAGCTGCCTGCTTCTTCCACTCTGCATCCTAACATGAGGTATCAGAAGAGGTGTCTTGAGCAAGCTCATAAGAGTTGCCCAGTGATTAGCACTGATTTGAGTTGTGAAATGATAGAGCATCCATGGGAGAACAAATGGTGGCATCACCAGCTGTACACTGTGTCTCAGGAAAAAACATGGAGATGTGAAGTGGCTGTGGGCCCATTTACAGTCATGTGCAGGGAAGCTGTGCTGGAAGTCAGACATGGGGCCTGTCTTTCAATGTTCTCTGCAGTGTGGAGGATATGACCTAAATCCTATTTGTTTTCTCTTTTTATAACACAAAGAGATTAGAATATGTATTTATCCTGGAAGTCAGCTCCTTTTCCACATGATCAGATTATTTATCTTTTACATCCTGCCAAGAGTGAACAGAATGCCATTTGTTTGTTTATTTGGCATTTCCAAACTATCTTTTAAAATAATTTCTTTTTGAAAGAAACATCCCCCAAATTGTTAGTTTTCTTACAGCATATCTAGTCCAGATAATTTCAACAAAAAGTTGATGTTAGCAGGATCATCCACTGAGGTCTTGGCTCTCATTCAGTCTGTACAGATGTTCTTTAGACTCTTATCCTGTCTAGATAATAAGAAGCATGCCTAGTAAGCAACTGTGGAACATGTTAGCATAATTCACGTAATTCACAGTACCTCAGCATTTAGCCTGGGGATGCAGACTCTAAAAATAGAACAACTGATTCTGCACGGCTTAATCCTACCTGCTTGTTAGTCATTATCTTCTTAATAAGGAACCACTAGCAGTTACCTTTTGTTTGTAGAGAATCATTCATTCAAATGGTTTTACTTTGCATTTGGGAATGAGGCCGGAGCTTTGTCCATCTTCTTTAGTAAAGTGGTGTGGATGTGTGTGCTGATACTAGAACAGTAATACTTAAATGCAGGCTTTAGTATTTTTCTCTTGGTTTATGTACACCCAGAACAAAGAGGAGCAGATGTTGCTTAGTAAGAGAGGAATAAATTAAGCATGTGTGATGCTGTGATGTTTTAAAATTTTCAATTCAATTTTTCCTTGGGTAAGGATATTCGATAATGGTGAGATTGTCTTTCTCTAGGGATATTCAGGTTGTAGGGAAAGGTCCAGAGTTTGCCCTCATGGCAAACATCCTTTCACCCATACCTCTGCTCTTTGGAGGCAGCATACTGTGTCATTATTATGCTGAGGGCTTTTGCCAAGACAAAAAGAGATTTACGTGCATTGAAGTGATGATAGTACATGACAACATCAGTCAGAAATAAATATGACAATAGGTTGGAAAACCAGCAACTTGAGTTTAAATTCTACAACTTTCCAACATAAATTTTATAATTTAGGAAGTAATTAAAGCCTGTATTTCTCAATTGCCTATTTAAGCTTATAGGTTTTGGTCCTAGTTTCTGTGTGCTTCAGTGTTTAACACTGAGAGGATAGGGCTTCCTTTGTCTCTTTCTAAGCTCTGTACAAACACATACACAATCTAATCAAGCTCTCAAGCTTGATTTGAGCCTCTAGGTCAAGCAGTGATACAACAGCCTACTCATGAAAGCATAAGAAATGGGGGGAAAAATTGCATAGCATTTATGGAAACAGCTACAAGGCTGAGAAGACAAAAAAACTTTTCAGAATAATTGTGGGTAAGATGTCCAAGAGTAGTTCATCATCTGAGGTTATATATGACCTTTTCACTCCAGCTGTTCCTTTCTTAGGCATCTAAATCACATAAGCATTCTCAAAAATTTAGCTGTTGTATAGATATGGATCAATACAATGGTAACATAGCAACTGGAGTTAAGAAATGTAAGAGAAGAAAGTGAAATACATAATTTTAAATTCCAATATAAGCTTATTACATGTGCTAATGATTTATTAAACTTCTATATGCTCATCAGTTATATCTGTGAAAATATAGTTGGCTCTTTATGACTTTAAGTAATTTTGTTTTCCCTTGCCTGTTTCTGAATTTTATGTAACTTAAATTCTAGATTTGTGAAATTTTATGGTTTAATCTGAGAGGTGCACTGAAAAGTATCAGTTATTGGTGATGCTTCTGCAGCTCAGTTCCAAACATAGCTAATGTTAGTTCATCTGCTTTTAAAAATTCACAGGAACTTTGCTTTATGGGTTCTCTGAAATTGTTGAGGGAGGAAAAAAAGAAAAATATCTTGTCTGGAGTTGGACAGTTGTCTGGATATACCTATGTAAGACATGGGATTTACAAGGATGAAAGTGGTAGTGCTTACCTATCGACTCTGTTGCTGAGCTTCAGGAATTTGTGACTGGTAGACCATATTTTTGACTGGCAGTTAGGACACCTTTCTGGACATTGTAAATACTGACATTTTGAAAATTGAGCCTCTTTCAGTTCATCCTGTATGTTCTTTTTATATGAGCCATCCCAAACCATTCACTGCTTTTGAAAAGCTTTCTCTACTTACCTAAGGATAATATGTTGTTACATGGCACATAAAACTCTGGACTTGCTGTTCATTGCTTCTAATACACTGAGTTACAAGGTAGAACTTGACCATTAGATCCTTGTTCTGTTTTGCTCAGTTTCTGCATAGTACTGTCAGAGCCAGAGCGTTATAGCTTTGACCTAGGTCCAGTTGAAGGTTAGGAAATATCTGGTTACTTATAACCAGAAAGCATAAATCTTATCTTTTCACACAGCAGGAGCTGCATGCAAACATATTTTAATATAAATTTGTTGGATTTGAATATAGCTACCTGGCCTTTGCATCAGTCAGCAAAATTGGAAATGTCAGGTCTAGTCTAAAGCAATTTAGCAGCGTAAGCTTGATATTTTAAGCCAAAAATATCTGTGAGATTGATGGATTGCATTGACTTCCATGGAACTATTATGCATAAGTGAAGTTAGGTGAAAGTTTGTAGGAGATGTGGTTCAATGATAAACTCTCAAATATCAAAAGGATTTCATGCACAGACAAGTTGTATCTAGTGCATATTTTACAATGCAATTACTTCCTAAATATGTGAAAATGATCACCTGACAGACTTCATACACTTACACCTTCTTATAATACAGCTCATTTCTGTGTAAAGCCTGGCTCACGTTCCCATGGAAATTGAGTTTCTTTTATTCCACTCTTCAGCTTCATGGGAAGTTACCAGCTCCTTTCTTGCTGAAAGATCTTACAAAAATTATGCTGTAAAGTTTTTTAAATGTTTAACACACCCATAGTTCATAATGAACTATTGTCATATGTAGTAAGTATCACTGCCACTATTCAAAGTCAGAAACAGTAACACCTTTTGGAAGTTTGATTTTTAATATTGCACTGTTTTTGTTGTCTGGTGCATTTGATTAAAATAGTTTAAAATTAGAAGTTGTCACCAAGCAGCACAAGTCCAGACAACTGTGATCTCTTACATGCTTCTTGAGTTCCCAGCTAAAGTAATGGAATTTTAAGTACCCAAATTGCATGGTATCAATGGTGCACTGACCAGTTGAAAACAGCAGCCTCTGAGCTGAGGCTCCCCCCACTGCAGGTACTCAGCAGGCACAGTGCAGTCAGTGTCTTGGCTGCCTTGATTAACACAAGCCTGATGAGAGGCAGCAGGATGTTTCTGTCAGAAACCAACTGCTGTGACAGAGCACGTTGGAAAGGATCTGTGAAATTTCTGGATTCTGGGACATTTAAGGCTCATCTTCATAGAATGGTTTGTTTTGCAAGGGACATTAAAGATCATCTAGTTCCAACCTCTCTGCATGGTTAGGGACACCTCCCACCAGACCAGGTTGCTCAAAGCCCCTTCCAACCTGGCCTTGAACACTTCCAGGGAGGAGGCATCCACAGCTTCCCTGAGTAACCTGTGAGCCCATTGTCTCACCACCCTCACTCTAAGGAATTTCTTCCTAATGTCTAAGCTAAATCTACCCTCTTCCAGTTTAAAGCCATTATCCCATGTCCTATCACTACCTGCTCTTGGTCTCGGGGTGTGTCTGTGCCAATCCCTGTGCGAGCAAACAGCGTGGCGTAAATGCACCTGAGTTAGATCCACTGCTGCTCCTGGGCTGCTGCTCAGAAGCTACTCAGCTACTTGTTAGCTTTGATGACATGGCTGAAGTTCTGAAACAGTAGCAAGCTGTTGTAGTTTGATAACCATTTTGCTGCCTTCTTGGCTGTGACAGGGTTGGTTGGTTGGTCCCTGGAGCGTGCCTCAAAGCAGCCAGTTTCTGTGCTTCATTGAGGGAGCTCGGATTGGCAGGCATGGACATGCTGTGCTCTGCAAAGTATAATATTTATGTTTGCTGGATGTTCTGAATGGTTTGAACACCTGAAGCTATAACATTAATAACAATTGTGAGGTAGCTTGAAGGGTAGGGATTTTTTCTTTGGAGCTTTGGAAAGCTTATCTTAGCAGTGTTGTCTTACAAATGCATTAACTTTGGGTCTCAGAAAACACCTGTCAGAATCAATTTTTTGCTGGAAGGCCAGTGTTACTGCAGAGCAAATAGAGGATAAGGCAGGTGGCCACCTTGTTCAAGGGCTGAGTAAGGCCTGTTTCTGTATTGGTAGAATAGGAAATCATGGAAGTGAAATCATGGAAGAACCTTTAGAAAGCAGGCTGCAAATACTGGTTAGCAATGCACTTCCGGAAATGAAAACTACTTAGGGAATCCTATGGTCTTCTCTCAACCTCCATTCCCAGTGGAGTAACTAGAGAATCTGTCTGAGCTGAAGAAAAACCTCTGGGATTTGACCCATCAAGTACTTACTCATTTTAATGTTTCTGAATTATTTATCATGCCACATAGTGACATGAAAAAATCCAAAAAGTTGAGTAAATGATCCTGGGACAAAACCTGCTTTGTCTGTCTTTCTGGAATAAATTTCTCCTTCATAAAAGCAATGGTATTGTTATTACTGGAACTGTGCTTTTTGGATCTGTTGCCCAGCACTGGAGCCTTGAACAGTCACCTCCACTGACAAACAGATTTTCCAAGAGATGATGGGCAGCCCAGTCAGTTGGTGGCATGACTCCAGGGTCATGATAGTTCTCAAATCTTCATCTAGACAGTAGTGAGTGGTTCTGTGTGATGGCTGCCTGGTCTAGGCATGAATTGGGCAAGTGGTCTGGTGTTTAACAGCTTAATTGTGCTGAGAGTGACAGCACACTGCAACTGTATAAACTACTGGTTCTGTAAAGAAGCAAAATCCAGAGAGTTGTACTACTTTTATTTCTCTGGAAGTGGCCCTGGTTGGCCAGAGCAGAGGCACATTGGTGAAGGAACACACACATCTCAGCTGTTCTTTGTGTGAGTGGAAAACATGAACTGGATTTGTACAAGCACAGAACTCACATCTGCAGAGTTTTAAAGCAGCAACTGAAGTGGAGCTGCTGTTCCTGACAGCCAGCCCTGCCCTGTGCCCTTTTCTAACTGGATGCACTTCTATTGCTCAGCTCCTCTTTTATCCGCATGCAAAAAAAATATTTGTTGCTAGCTGAGCTTTTCTCTCTATGATAACATGTTCCCTGTGTCTTTAGCTCTATAATTGTTCCACTAAGAAAATTAACTTATAGGTACTTAAGTAATGTTTTTTAAATGTATCTCTAAGTTCTGTTGCCAAAAACCAGCAAATCCCCTTTTTTTATCTTAGTGCGCAAATTGTTTCTAATATGCAACACATTTTTAATTTAGCCTTCACATCCACATTATTACTATTTAAATGCCATAACATATCTGTGGCACTGTTTGATGTATTCTGGATAGGAAGGGAGTTCTGCTCAAGCAATATCAGATGTAACTCCATATGGCATTGTTGTGTGAGGCTCTGATGCTTGCCAGTTCCAATTTGGAACATGACATTCAATGCAAATATATCATGATACAACTGCATTGCCAGGGTTTGAGCCAATTGCTGTGCTCTTCTGGGTAGAGAGATACATGGTTAGAGTGTTGAGGCTGTGGAGGATGTTTTTGCATTGGATGCTTAATGAGATAAAGGTGCTCCATATAGTCAACTGCAGCTGTTGTATTTCTCTGTCTGATGAGTGTGCAGTGCACCAACCATTGGATGAGTAGGCTCAGGAGGGCTTTGTTTCCAGAGTACAACCAGAAGAGAACATTTTGGTATGTGTTCTAATAGTGTAATATGGTACATACCTCCCCCAGGGCAAAGAAAAAGAAAAATATGTATTGTTCCTAACCTTCCTATGTCCCTGCTACCAGAGTTCTGTCTTAAAAATCCAAACAAAGACAGAGGTGGGTCTTAAAGGGTGGGTGAGGGTAAGGAGGCAATCTGTATGCTTGAGGGTTTGAAATTAAGGCTTTCTCTTACAAATATTGGCGCCAGATGCTTTACAGGGGACAGGTGGTTGGTGGGTTGCTATCTTCCTCTTCCTCCTCCTTTTCAATACTCGCTAGTGGGCCAGAGTGACGCAGGAGAGATCATGCTGTACTTTTGAAAGGCTATTTGTGCCTGTGGGGATGTGTGATCCAGTACCTTTCCTGCCCCTTCCTTGATGCAGGGGGGCTGCTCTCTATTTCTATGCATTTGCAGTGATAGTTGCTTTCAGCAGACCCTTGTAAATACTCTAAGACTTGCCTTTTATGCACCTGCTGGCATAAATCTGTGTTCTCTCATTGTGTTTTTCTGAATTTGTTCCTTCTCTGTCTTTTATGTAAGCATCTTCATGACTTTTTGGAAACAATTCCTTTCTTTTGCTTTGTATCTACAGCACATAGACAGTTCATCCTGGCAATAAATTCCATATCAAAGATTATCTTAAGCTTTATGGAAACAAAACTAAATCCTGTAATTCTGACCCCATATACAGTTGATCTAGAAATGGGAATATGTCCAGAATTGCTCCTAATAGATGGGAAAAACACGTGTAGTGGCATGCTATTTGTCAGCTTCTAAAAATGAAGGGGTAAAAGTAAAGCATCATAAGTGAGACAAGAACTTATCATGGTGTTCATAGGCACAAGTAAAGTATATCAGTAATTTAGAATTCACTCATACAGTTTTAGGATATTACTTGTGGAAAAAAATTACAATTTTGCATGTTCTGTTAGAGCTTTGTAACACTATTTTACATGTGAAAAAATCACAGTAAAAAGAAATAAATGTCATGGCAGCACATGGGCATAGCAAGAACAGATGCTGATTAGGTCATCTTGTCAGTGACTTAAAAACGTCACTGCAGATGGGTACAGAATTGACAGCCCATGCTGAGGAATGTATCACTGCGAAGTTACACAAGCTGCTAGGGAACAAGAAGTGTGGAGATGGAGAGATAAATCTGGGATCCTAGAAACTCTTTCAGCAGGCTGAAAAAACTGTACTGGTGTCAATAACAGTCCAGAATGCCTCAAATAAAACCCATTTTCCATAGCTTGTCGAGAGAGCTTGAATGAGATGTCAGACATGTTTTCAAGCTGTGTGCAAATCAAAAGGACTACTGCTCTGAAATCCACATGATAAAGCATTCAATTCATGTGATAAAATATTTTAAATCCCTCTTAAAGGGACTAAACTTGTGAGCAGATGCTGCTTGACACAGTTCTGGTTGGAGAAACAGAGGTACAAACTCAGTGGTTTGTGTGCTGACAGCTGCGTAGCTGAGAGTAAACCAATATTGGACATGATTTGCAATATATCTAAGTTCCTAGTAATTTCCCATTACAGGGTACAAAGTGTCTCAATTATTTTATATATGGGGCTGTTACAAATATCCTGAGCTGATATGCAAAAAAATGTATGTCAGACTTTGTATTAGAGGGCAGTGACAATACCAAGTTTCAATGATTAAAAAAAGATCTTGGCCATACAAAGGAAGGCAATGGTCCCTGAAGCTCCTGCAGCTCTGAGCTTTCAGTACTTTGCTGACAATCATTTTATTTTACGAACCATTTGTCTAATTTTGCTTCCTGCAGCTGATCCTTTACTCAGGTGATATATAAAGAATAAGGTTTGGGTTCTATATCTGTTGAAGATCATATACACAGTTGCTGGTTGAATATTGTGTCATAAAGTTTTGCTTGCACTGTTTTGCATTGGTTTAATTACTGCTGATACTAATATTACTTCTAGTTTTTGCTTTCAAATTGTAAGTCAAGACTGGAAAAAATACAATTAGTCTTAAAGATGGTAAGGATGTAATAATTATGAGAGGCTTTGTTTTTCTTCTGTTTTTTAGGACTTCCTTTTTTTGTATTTTCAAGCTTTGGTCTCCCTCGCAGGTGCTTAAAACGTAGAAACTTGAAAAAAGAATATACAGCTGAAAGCTGAAATTTCCCTGTAACTGTCTGAAGCCCAAGCATTAAAAAAATCCCACAAATTAAGCAATGCTGAACTGATCTTCAAACTTCCTTCCAAGTAACCACACTTGATTTGTATGCGTGGTGCTTTTTGTTCTTGTTTTATAGCTCTGCCACTTTAGAAGCAGATGTTTGAGGAATTGCATGTTGCTTGCTTTGTGAGCCCTGTAACATGCTCATGAAAAGTTACCAATAGGCCTGATCTCCAGTGGTTTTGGAGAAATAAGTGATGATAGAATACAGTCCATAATGGTTCTGCAACCGTAATTTTCTGAGCACTTTGTATGTCTATTTCACTGTTTGTATAGATTAATATGACCTGATCCTAACTGATTTCATTTTTACATAGAATTTTCTTCTTTTTTTCTGCTGCTTCTTCTTTGTTTAAACATTGCATTTATGGGCACAAAGCTCAGCTTTTAAGCTTCATTAACTGTTCATTCACAAAGCTCACCTGTGGGAAGATTTGTGTCTGAGCAGTTGTTCTAACTAAAATTTCCTGTGTGAGACAAGGAATTTGCATTTCAGTTGAAGAGAACAGAATCTGTCTGTTTTGGTGTTTTCTGTTTTTCCCATCACCATGGTATCTTAGTACTTGGTAGTTTTGCAGGCTGAAAAAGAGCAAGCCAAGTTTATTAAGGATTTAGACTGATCTGGCATTTGTTTGGGGATACAGTAGTTTAAGAGCCTCCACACATAGACCTCTTGGTAAAATGTGTGTAAATTAACCCTGAGCATGGAGCTAGTGTAGGTGTGAGCAGGAGAAGATTCACCTACAACACTTCTCTCTGGTGTTCTCTCAGCAGAGGTGGTGTGTGGCATCCTGCACACCCAGCAAGCAGGGAGAAATCCATGTAGCTTGGAGCTGTGCTGTTGCACATCATCAGTCTGAAAATAATTACATGTGTAAGACACCTTCAAGTATTCCTTGTTCAAACTCCGCTCACATTTTCATGAAAGAGCAGCCCTGGATTTAGCAAGAAGTTGTTATGCCATAGAAGTTGCCATTGTATGAGCTAAACCACTTGCATCAGGGTTTCCTGAGACTGGTACCTATCTCTCTCATCCCCTGTTTACAGGAAGAGGTAGTGGTTGTGAAGAGCAGGTATTATAGAAAGATGACAAAGTTTTCCTCATCTATCAAAGTGTTTTGAGAAATAGGCATGCTGAATGCAAAAAACAAGGAGATAAGTTTCTTGCTTAAAAAGAAAAATGGCAGGTTGGAAAGGACATGCTTTGAACCCAAGTATCTGCTTGACTTTTGGTCCACTCTTTTTTTTTTTTTTTCCTGCCCTTTTTCAAATAAATACAGTTAGTCCTTTTACTGCACCGTTTCCACGGTCATTCTTAGAGACTTTTAGTATTTTTAAATGTTACTTATGAATGAAATCATATCCATCACTAAAATGTACAAAAAAAACTTAACAAAAATTTTCTACTATTAGTTTTTCCAAAGCTAATTTTCTTTTCCCATTGCTTTGTCACTGTTTTAGCTCCAGCTTTGAATGGGGAAAGTTGCATCACTGTGACAAGTGGATTAGCCACTGTAATAGTTTATGAAAAAGTGAGACAGGGTAGGGATGACAGAAAACAAAATAGAGACTAAAGCAGATGGGTTGAAAAAGATGGATTTCTAGCAGTTGACCTGATTTTAAAAAGAATCAGTTGGGGGAAACAGGAACTGGTGGTCATGAAACAAGGGAAAGTAACAGCTAACTTGGAGAGTTAAATAAACCTTCTAACATCTCAGTTAATTAATTATATGATACAGTGCTTACAAATATACAGAAGTACAGATACACTGAATGGAAAAACCAAGTCCTCCTGGCTGAATTTACTTGCAAGTCAACCTTAGGGTTGGGTGTCAGACTACTTTCTTTAATGTATATCTTTGTACTCCAGACTGATAAAATCCTTTCTTCTGGACATTTTTCCAGTGTTTGTAACCATCATCCTTTCACTGATTCCAAAATCTTTTAAGTAATCCAGATTTTTATCTAAACAGGGACTGTATTTGGAGGTGACCATTCTGTTTCACCATTGATATGCTAGGACTGTATTTTTTACCATGGAAAACATGTAGTTTTGACTGCCTTCATTATGGTAGGTAAATTTAGATGATGCTCTGAAAAGTACAGATGGAAAAATGTTCTTTAAAACAAATTCTGGAAAGTGGGTCTTAGTCCCCTCTAGGGACATTTGCAAATTTATGTGACATCTGTAATACCATTTATGCAACTCTCATCCCTAGAGCAAAGAGGATTTGTACTGTAGTTATGAGTTGTTATGAGATTTGTAATATCAGCAGTCTCAGGGAAACTGGATCAGATCAGATGGCTAACAAAGGAAACTCACTTTCTACATGATGATTTCCTTCTGTGGCAAGTCTTTGACTAATCTGAGAGAAAATGATGTTGGCAAGTGGAAAAATGGTGGCTTTTCCTTCTGTATTATGTAGGCTTCAGCACGGCAGTAGAAGGCAGAGGGAAAGGGAAGTTGGGAAGCTGATGCTCTGTAGAGGGTGAAAATGGAGAGTTAGGGGTATCTAGCATGTGCTATGCTCCTAATCCCCCTTCTGTGCCTGAGTCTTACTTGATGATAAATATCCAGACTGAGAGTTGGAATGTTTGTAGCATCCTGCTACAAACTGCTACATGAAAATGAGAACTTCATGAAGTGAAGTGGAACCTACAAGGTGACCTGCGATGTGAAGTTTCATGACACTAAGCAAGTCTGCTTAGGGGTTGATGCAATACAGACAGTCAAAAAATAAACACAGCTGAGCTACATAGCTCATAGGAATAAGCAGAATATAGCTTTAAATCAATGGCTTTCCCCAGCAACTCAAGCGTGGGTTTGTTGCACCACAGGAAGCTGCACTGCTTATGACTCTGATTTAATACAGTCCTCAGGTACCATGATGATGAACAGATATAAAAGCATATATAGATTAACAAGGGACATTAAGCTTTGTGAGAGGGTGACAGAAGAGGATTGTCTAAGCATTGAGCATTCTTTTAAAAATGTACAGACTTCGTTCCACATGACCTTTTTTTATTGCTAGCCTCAAATAAAAGAAGGGAGCTTATACTTTATCCTTTGGGCTGATGGACCTGAAGTGCAGATAACCTAAAAAACACTCTATTGTCCTATTGAAGGAACTTGGGCCTTGACTAAATGGAAAGATAAGGCCTTTCACATGAGCCTTATCTGTAGGTTTCTGTATCTTCTTCATCAGTTGCAATAGCCTCTGAATAAAAGGAATAGAAAACAATTTTACTGACACTAGGAAAGTTTGCATCTCTTGGTTCTTAAAGAAGTGGCAAGATACTAATTAGATATGAATGACGAAAGAGGTTTTGTGAAGTGTATTTGCCATCTACAGCTCAAGTCTCTGTTGCTAAGGAGAAAAATTCAAATGAAAATTTTAGTACTGCAGGAGGAGGTATGTTCAGCAAGGTACTGTAATTCTATTATTTTCTTTCAGCCTGGCTTGTTATAAAAGGGTTCATTCCCTTCTAAAATGCACTGACTTCAAGAGGACTTCAGTATTAGAGGTGGAAATGCAGGTATTCCCTGGCTTTGTTAAGCTGGTGAGAAAAGGGGGTAGCAGCAGTAATTTGGATAAAGAAGCTTCGTAATAACAGTTGCTATCTGCTTCTCTTTATCTTGATGGTCGCTGAAGGCAAAGAGGGGAAGGGTGTGAGAAGGAGCATTACCCACATTCCCAGGGCACGCCTGTAATGCTCGGCGTCAGAACATGGTGGGGATTGGTGGTGATGGAGGTGTTCCAGACCTCAGAAAAATTAGGGTAGTGATCCCATTTTTCTTAAAAGTCAGGCTGTATTTATGCTTTTGAGGCTTCTCATGCTAGGCTTCTGACAAAAAAGTTAGACAAATAAAACAGTTAGCAAAGAGAAAAGGGGTAACTACCATTAACAATCTCCACAGCAGCAGCATGTCTACAGCAATTCCACTTCCTTCAGAAGTGACTTTTTTTGGGTGTTTGGGGCATTCAACATTATTGCTGGATGGGCTGTCAAGGTCAAGAGAGATGAACTGATGTGTATGGTATCATTTATTTAGCTAAAAATATTGAAATTACCAGAGTGGATCTTCCTAGAAGTTTAAAGGCTTGTGTTTCTGCTTTGTATGCCTTGATAATCAGTTACAGACTGTAAAGTAAATACAGTAGTTCTTTCAAACTGGAATGCCAGGCAAAGCAAAAAGTCAGCCAGGAAAGAGACTTTTCTTCATTATGGAGCTGAATTTAGGAGCTGAACTGGAAGAATATGTTTCCTGGGGAGCCAATAAGTTAAAGGGTGCTTTTGCAGAACAACTCAGAGCAGAGGTCTGTATCTCAGAACCAGTTCCACAGAGAAAAGTAGGTGCATAGCATAGGTACCCAAATGTAGATGCTTAAAGACTGTGTGAATACTTTCCTAGAGCATATATTGCTATAGTCACAAGGACATTCTGCACCCCATAAAGTATTTCAGTGAACAACTGTTGTGGTGTTTGGTCCACTGTAAAAACAAGATTATCTGTCTGGTTGGGGTATTATTTTTATATTTAAGAATATGATTGGATTTTTTTGTAATAGAGCAAATGAACCAATGTATGTAGTAAAGTCTCTCTCTGCTTCCAGCAAGCCACTGGCTAATTCGAGCCACATTGATACTGAAAATTGGGATTCAAAGAGTACTCAAGAAGACAATACAGACTTTAATGTGCCTTTTCTCATGAAATATCTTCTGCACTGTCTGTGTTATCTTTTGTCTTTACTGCAGCTATGTTACATTTCTTTTCCTGGACTGTACCAGATATTTGACATCCAGCCTCTCTCCACGTACTTATTATTTAATGGAAAAGGGAAAACTTGCCCCCTGCCCCATTCCTCTGTACAGAACAAACTTGAAATAGGAATGCTAACTGATATGAATCCATTGCAAAGAGTCTAGTGTTGAGAGAAAATCAGCCCTCTTCCAGTAAGGTTATACTGTGATTATTCATAACAAGGATGTCTTACTTTGTTAGGAAATAAATAGACCACTGGTCTATTTCATACATGATGTTAAGTAACCTCTATGTGAATTTTTACAGTCACCTCTCTTGTATTACATGGAAGCAGTTTTTTTAGTGGAAATTATTTATAGGACCTGTTGTATATCAATACCACTATGCTGAATTCAGCAGAATTAACTTGGGCACCTGGTTTACACAGAGAGAAGCCAGGGTCTGGTCAGATGGGAAGCATGTCCCTTTTTCAGAGCTCAGTGTTTCTGGAGCCTGTGGTGTTTCCTGAACATAAAGCATCCTTTCTAATGACATCAGGGTTTTAATTCTTAGTGTGTAAAAGTATTGCAAATGGTGCTAGCAGAAAAATCAATTTAAAATTTATCTGTTGCTCAGTGAGGTCACTGAGCAGACAGCTTGAAGGCTGTGATTACGTTGTACTTTCTACAGGCTTATTAAAATATGCAGTTTGTATTTTGTCTTCATGCAATGATTTTGAAGCTCAGAATTTAAATTGTTAGGTCAAGCTGGGATGTCTCATCACAGCTCCAGATATTGTGTAACACCCTACAGTACGGTCTCTGGGGTTTACTCAGAAATTCTTGGGAAATAGGACAGAAACGTCACTGAATGGTAGTTGTAGTATAGTAACAACACAACTCTCTGCTTCATAGCAGATCTGACTAAATTCTTGGAGAGCAGGTTTTTTACTTTCCACTTAAGTCAATTACCCAGTAGAAGGTTTTGATAGAGATGATACTAAAGCTTTTTTTAATGTACTGAGCGATCCCTTGTGGCCCTCTTCAAATATTCATTGTGCTCAGTTGTGGGCAGGTAATGGCTTTTGCTCTCCAGAAATCTTGTATTTTGCTTTTCACAGTAACAAATGGTGAGCAGGTATAGAAGAAGAGGTGGTAGAGAAGCAGGTAACTGGGATGCAAGTTTATCTGCATTTTATCTGTCTGACTCCTCTGAGCTGGGGACTAGAAGAGGGCTTACTAAATTCTTTCTCTGATGCTGCTCCATACTGCTGAGTATGGGCAAGAAAACCTAGTATGAGTCTTATTCCTCATATCAAATCAGACCAAGGGTGAGGTACTGCTGGGCTTGCTGGGCTTGCTGGTGGCAGAAGGCACAACATTTGGCTTTTTAAATTTAATTCTGTGTGAACCTCACAGTATTGGCCTTGTGTACAGAGCAGCCAGTTGCACAAGATAAATAATGTTGCATTTTTGAAGTTTCACAAGCTTTCTAATAAAATATTTTTAAAATACAGTAAGTAGGATGTGAGTCTTACAGCTTGACTGTTCCTTCAGTTCCTTCAGTTTAAGCGCCAACATTTTTAAAGAACCTAAACTGTCATGTGGCAGCAATAGTGTCATGCACAACCCCATGTGAAAACTCTTGTCCTTCCTTGTATTTTTCTTTTGACCACTAGAAACCTCAGCCACTGTTGTGCTTGCTGTGGCTACATGTGCAGTAACCACAGAAAGATGTTTCAAACCACTGATCAAGGTTCTATCTCTACTGGCCATAGATTTAACACTGTTTTTTGCTTGTGCTCGCAGACGTGCTTTGGCTTTTGGAACACAGTAGTGTAAAAGCTATATTTTTAAGAAAAAGTTTTTCAATTTCAAAACTAACAGGAATTGCTTACTGACTGTCTCCTTAACTGAATTTGGGCACTGGGACCAGAGCAATAGGTATGGTTAATAATTGCAGGGTTTCATATTCTGCAGGCCTCCAGTTACTGCAGTAGCCTGAAAATACGAATTATTTGACTTGTGGTTCATAGTGAGAACTGAAATTTGCAACAAAGATATTAACAGTGTAAAAGTGATTGAAAAAACATTTCATTTGGAGGCCAAGGATTACCCTCTCTTAAGCCAGATATATCTCACCCAGTCTCTATGTCCCTGAAATCTTGCTTTACTTTAACAGGACTTTGTTGTACTAACATTGGGAAGTATTAAGTGTTTACCTAGCCTGTATCTTTTCTGCTCCCATCTTCAGTATCTTTAATTATCCCCTATAAAATTTTTAAGGAACCTGTCAGATAAAGGATTCTTTTGAAAACCAACTATTACCAAATATAAGATAATACTGCAAGGTGAGGCAGAGCAATAAATATGAAGATGCTTCATAATAATGTGTCTGGTTATGCCATGAGGCCGGGACTTGTGTCTTGGTCAGCATAATGGACTGCACCTTTGCAGCCTGTGTCATGACTACAGTAATCTCTACCTGTTGCTGCCAGGATCGTGACTTCCCTGAGAGTTCACACATGTAAATCTGCCCTCTCTAAACAACAATTCCTTGCGTATGCATCCTCTTGAGGGGATGTGAATTAGTGCTGGTAAAGGCAGATTCCACTGCTGAGAGATACTGCTGAATTGGACTCCAGCATTTTTTTTGCTGTTTTCATAACCTTTTTAGGTCCAGAGGAAATACCTCTCAAATTGCTGTGGTCTTCTCTTCACTGTACCTTTGCTTTCTTAACCTTGACCTGTGTTTTATAGTCTCTCTGATGGGATGCATCAGAATTTCTTATCTATAGCAGGAATCTGACACAAAAGACTTCAGGTATAGTCACTGTTGGTCTAACGGAGTGGTTTTGTTCACTAATGGAAGATGGTATTGGTGGAAAATCATCACTGTTTTTAATACCCAGGAGCTCTGGTTGTCTGGACCCTGAATGTAGAATTTACCTGTCTTCAATGACTAAGTGTTTGGTGGCTGTTAACACAAATCAGCTAGTGAGGTGTCTATGCTAACTGACTCCATTCAATGGGAAACTTGCTGCTCATCCTCTCCAAGGACAGCCCTGCGAGGGCACTGCCATCTTCCTATGTGACCACTAAACCCTTCTTGCTGTGCCTCACCACCCATGAAGCAGGTGCAAAGCAGTGGCTTGTGGAGGTGGCCTTGGCCCCAGCACAGAGTTGTAGTCCATCCCATCTCTAGCACTAAGCTAAATAAAGCAGAAAGCTTGACAAAAAAAGGCTGAGCAACACAGGTGAAATTTGACCAATGAATGGAACATGCCCTCATAAAAATCTTTTTGTTTTTGGTAAAATGGTGGGCCTCCAGTTGGAAGAGGGATGGGGAATTGGCAGGTGTTTTTTTTTTCCTATAAGTGGGCACTTGGTTTGAAAAATAAATTGCTTGAGTGTGCAGGTGTTTGGCAAGGGGAAGCAGCAGAAACAAGGGCTCATTTTTGCATTAAGAAGACACATGAAAGATGGAGGTGTTGACAGAGGCAGGCACTCTGAAGTTATTTATTATTAAATGGGCACAACCGTTCTCCTTTCCTTCTTTGTTTATGGGAACAGAGAAACAATCACCTGAGGGGCACTGTTTCATATGGACCTAAAATGTGACAAACTAGGCCCAAACACTGGGCCAGCAAGCAGAGTGTAGCAGATAGCCAGAACTCCATTTTGTTCCACAACTGAACAGCAAATGCTTTGGCCCCTTTTCTTCCAAAGGTGCTTTCTGATTTTTTTCCTGTTTCTTTCTTGCTTCTTTGTCCCTACCTCCCTTTCCAGATTAAAGAAAAACAGCCTCCAATTATTTTAATGGTCCATATTTCTGTCTGTGAACGATACATCTGTTTTTGTACAAACTGTTCCAGTTCAAAGGATAATGCTTCTGAAAGTGGTTGATCTCCACTTCTGGATGCTGATGTTTTGTCTGCTGAAAAACTGAATTTTCTGGTCACTGGTAAAATACATTTAGAAAGATATGGAGCATCTGTTAATAACTTGTCAAACAGATGGACCCAACTAAGTGAAACAGCTTTTTTGTGCCTGGAGCCCCTTTAAAGCATTGCCTTCCAGCTGCTTCTTTCTTTGAAACAAGTATCTTGCAGAAGGCAAACTGAGTATCTGGAGTTCCTAATATAAGTCCAAATGCCTGCACTCAGATGCCGAATTAATTACAATACTAAGTCTGGATGGAATAATCTGAATAATTTTCTGTAATGCTTAAGCAGACATAACTGTAAGCCAAATCACTGTTTCATGCAGAGAAAAACTGAACTCTCTGGTTTAATGAAATTCTTTGCATATGCCTCTGAAGTAGTAAATGAACACAATGGTAAAATCTAAAGATTTAGAAAATTTTTTACAGGATTTCTTAACAAAAGGCATTCACGCCATAGTATAAATGCTTACAGGGCAAAAGGCAGTGGGGGCATCATTATTTGAAAACTTGCTGAAAGATGCAAATACAAATTTTTGTAGTGGAGTTTCAGTGGCTCAAGTGTTGCAGCATATCTGTCCCTGAAGGTTTGTTTGATCTCTTTGCCTGTGTTGCTGAAATGAAGGTTAAGTCTATAAAGGTAAAACCTGTACCTTATTGTCAGTGAATATGATTTTTTATGTAGAGGAGTGGTAAATTAATTATTTAGACCACATTAATATCTCTTTTCCTGAAGTTGGAGATAGCCATCTATATTGAAAGGCAATACCTTTTGAAAAACAAATAACAAACAACCCTCTACATAAAGTGTAAATACCTGCAACTAGCAGAGCCTGTAAAAGATGTGCAGTTTCAGTGTAGAGGCATATTTGCCTTCACTTATTTTGGTGGAGGGGCTCCTTTAACTCAACATTGCCAGTGAAGGTCCTGCAGCCTTCGGAGCAGACCTGCCTGCTGCCTCTGTGCGCACTGCAAGGGATCATATGGAAGTCAGCATGGCCTGACACCTGTTGTACCTTCAGTGGCAGATGTCTTTCCAGGTGTTCTTAGAGCACTGCTAACCTGGAGGTTTATCAAAGACACAGTTTTAAATGGAAGATATGGGCTGTTTGTCTTTGAAGGGTCTTCAGGTGGTCTTTCTGACTTGATCAAATCTACACTAATGCTTACTTGCCTGTTTTGGGGAGAGAATGACCCCAAGAGCAGTCTGTTTAAAAGCAGAGGTGCTGCCCAAATAAAGCTTGTGTAAACTTTTTTTGTGATTTTATATTCTTGTAATAAACTCAACCTGCATAGTGGCAAAAGCAGAAGTCTCTTTTTCTTATTTTTCTACCACCCCTGCATACAGCACACTCTCTTTCAGCCTTGCTAAGTTTGTGGTTGCATGCTTCCTCCCTCTGCCCCCCCGCCAGCAGCCTCAGCTTTACACCCATTCTGCAGAGTCTGCATGTGCAAAGGAGAATTCTGGTTTTCATCTTTTAAAAATCCTACTCCCTTCTCTGTTTACCCACCTTTGAAAATAAAAGTAACCTGTTGAACATTATTTTGGGAGAGCAACCAATTATTCTTTTGAACCAGAAAAACAAAGGAAGTAAAATCCTCTTATGTAAAATTTGGGCTATGTCTCAAAAATTTCTTTCCCTACCATTCTTCTTTTCCTTCCTAAGTCCTCAGCTTTGCCATCTGCACTCTCACTAGGGGCTGGGATTTGGATATATGTGAAGTAGGGTGAGACAGCTGAAAAATTGTTCTAGGAAAAAATTCTGCTAAAGGTGCTCTGCGTTTGGATGGTGACTGCTCAAAAGGAAGTGACTTTATAATGATTGTTGCTGCTATTCTTCTGCACTTTAAGTTTACTGTCAGGTAGATTGTGTTAGTATTAGAGAAATATTTCCACTTCTGACATTTACAGTTATAGATCAAATATCTCCTTTTCACAAGTTCAGAAACTCCTTAATAGACACTGCTGAATAAACTGGGCTCAGCCTTTTAAACATTCTCTGTCCTGTCTTTTTAGTCTGGGTTTGGAGAAGAGTGTGGACTTTTTCTTCCCCGTGAGGACAGCGTGAGCCAAAATATTCTGTAGCCCAATTCTTCTCTCCCCTGTTTGGCAGCTGTGTGGAAGGCTTACAGTATGTGGAGTTCAGGGCAATTCCATTGGAATTTGCTAGAGTTGCACTGATTTATACCTGGTGTGACTCTCCTCTTTCCAAAATGTTACTGATACAACAGAAATGCAAAGCTGAAAATTCCTTAACTGAGAAGAAAAGTGATCTTTATTTTTGAAGTTAGTTAATGCATCCCACTGGATCATTCTTATCATTAACCGAAAAAAGCTTATAACTTGCAACAGTCTAAAAATAAAACCACCAATAAAAATACTTAATTCGTTAGTTTCCAGTAGAGTGGAACCCCTGAAACCTTGCTAAGACTGCTGTAGACTCTGACAGAGCACCTGTCTCAAATTGTTGTAAAGCTAAACTTTTCTGATACTAGAATATATGCCCTGTTCCTGTGGGCAGATCTTCCCTGTGTTGCTTCAGGTTTCTCAGTATTGGCTTTGGAGGGCTGGTAGTCAGAAGTACTCTCTTGTGACTGGGAGATAAATAGGAGCTTCAATTACAGAAGTGACACCTGTGTTGTTTTATGTAGTCAGAGCATCCAGGCCTTGATAGAAACATGAATTATATCTTGTTTTCAGAGTATGAATCTCCTCATTTTGAGATGGTGCATCTCTTTCTCCAGCAAACATCCAGATGGTCCATAGCACTGGACTAGAAGGATAATCATGCCTAAGAAGGAAGTCAGTCACCAAGTAACAAACTTTTCATTTCATTTGTACTCGATTCACTTCCTGCTTCAAACCTTTGTTCTGTGTTCCTAGGCAGCTGAAGCTTCACACCCAAAGTCTGTTTTTCTACAGCAGTTGAGTGATCCTTGCACATTTAAGGCCCTGCAGTCAAAGGACTGCAACAGAGGATATGCCACGTGTGGGTAGGTAGGTGTTTGCAATTGCCTAGAAAAAGAACATTACTGTATCATTATAAGGGTCTTGTTTGAACCCAGCCTGTTTTGGGTTTGGGTTTTTGTTTTTTGTTTTTTTGGTTTTTTTTTTGATGGTGAGAGAAGGCAAAGTGAGGGACTGCAAAGGTAGTGGGGGAATCTGCTAGAGATGTGTCTGTAGAAGAGCAAATGCTGTCTGTAGTAACAGCTTGAGGTCCTGAAGGTTAATGGAATATGTTCCTTGAAGTTTTGCAACCAGTCTGTTGTACAAGCATCTACTATCTAGTTCCAAAAGCAAGAATTTGGTTTACTATTGAGCATCTCTTTTATTATCAGCAGATAAAGAAATCAGATCTAATTGTGTGACTTATAGGATTCTGTGTGTTGTGAGTTAAATTTGCTGCTACAGCCAGTTTAGTTCACTGTAAGTTCAGCATGTTACTGAATATTTATGAATGAATATTTTCTGTGTTTTACAATGACATTTAGCAATACGTTACAGCTAGAGCCAAATAAAATAAAAACATTCTTACAGAAAGAGCAGACTTGGGGGGAAATATCCCATCAGATTCTTTCTTTTCCTTGATAGATAGTTTGGGGACCTGTTCTGGAATTTTATAAATTACTTGTTTGTGAATTTGGCATAAAGTCCTGGCCTTGGCAGAAGCTAACGAGTATTTTACTGCTGAGTTCAGCAGTGGTAACACTGGAGTTCTTGCTTGTATCCTTCTGTCCACATTTCCTTTCCTGAAGTGTGTTGAGGTGCAGGGATGCAGACAGGGAGAAGACTGGTTGTCTTTCAGCTTATAAAGTGACTGCTTGGAAGAATTTTCAGACCTGAGTTATGTGCAGAGAATTCTTTCCCTACCCTCTGCTCTCCTCTCTGCTTCCCTTAACCCTTCCTTCTCTTAGCTCTTCCTTCCACCTCCCACACAGTCTCTCTCCATCTCTGGGATGAGGACAGATTACTGACTATTACCTTAAGCAAGTTCTGTCTTAAATTTTTACTTTTGCTGAAGGAAGGAAAGAAGGCTGCTTGGATTTGCCTGATCTTTTAAGATCTGATTTGCCTGATCTTTTTAAGAGTCTAGACAATATTTGTATTTACTGTTCTCTATCAATACACTAAAGCCCAACACAGAGTTATTTTAAACTTGACCCTCATGTGCAGTGTTCCATTCTAGTGATGTCCAGTCTGTCTTAGCTGTCTATGATTAGATTGTTTTCTTTGCAACCAAGGTGATCCAAATGACTTACCTACATCTGTTCTGATGTATTTGGAAGCTCTTTTCTTATTTTGGGCTTGGAATACTTCTGATAATTTTTTTTTACTTATGAATTCTCTGAAGTCAAGCTCACTGACTGTCTTTGACCTCACAGGTTCTGTCCTGCCCCTCTCTACTGGTGCAATAAATTGTTTTAATTTGCTGCAAAATGTTTTTACTAAGATTTTTGTATTTATAATGGCTGTTTCTAGGCTAAGGTACAAATGGATAGCATATGGCTATTGTGAGAATAAAATATTAATTTTGGCAAATTCAGTCAATTCACAGTGGGTGTTCTTAGCCTTTAAAACAAAATTATCACATATTTGGCACAACTATCAAGTGCCTGGGTTTTGACTGTGAGCCTTAATCACCAAACGAAGAGAGCAATGTATTATTAACATACTATGAAGACACAGTAGCTACGGATGTATGATCCAAGGGTTCATAAAGTCTGCATGGATTTTCTGCGTGGCTGCCACATGGTAGGAAAGAGGATAGGTTACAAAGTTAGGGCAGTAGGGAACCATTAAAATACTCAAAATGGAGTGGTCTGAGTGATGTGTTTGGTTCAAGCATGCCAGGAAAATGAGTTTGGATTCAAAACTGAGAAATTCTGCAAGTGTCTGGATCTTTGTTAGCATCCCAAATATTCAAGCCTGTCTTGGTCTGTTGTTACCACTGGGTCTCAAGGAAGAAGAGAACAGTTTTATGCAGTGAAAACCATCAGAAGGGTATTGATTGGTTACCTGGAAACCTACTGGTTATAAATATCCACTTAGCACAGCATCTGATGGGCAATGCTGTGTGACAGCAGTGTAAGCGGTACCACATCTTCAGAATGCTTCACTTGCTTGTGTGGAGTGCTGACAACTCCTGCAATAAATATCCTCTCCTTGGGAAATGAGGAAAGTCACTGTTACATAGGAGGGCATTTGAGCTTTTATTGTCTGCATGGGTACCTTCAAGCCATCTTCATTTATTTCTAAATGCTTCACCCCTTGTCTGACTGCCGTCCAGAGTGATGCTCACTTTTCAGAAAACTTGTGGCCCGGTGGTGTTACTGATGATGATGATTCTCTTTTTCATGAGCATTAGCAAAACGTGGTTTTGTAAACTATGTCATTGCCTCTGTGCTTCATTGGAGCATGATCTTCTGTAGCAACACCAGCTGATGGAAAATACAGGGCTGTAGAAAAGGCCATTTTCCTTTTGCTGTATATAGTATGGTCTTTAATCTGTGTCTCTTGGAAGATCCTACGTGTTGCTTTGGAAGGACTGTTGATTGTGTTGAAGGAGATTCCCAAAGTGGGACCTATCTATATGACATGGCACTGGTAGTGGGCTGACTGGTGCTGTCAAATTGTGGATTCATGAGTTCTCTTTGGCATCAGTCTTCAAAAGCTGTAGAGACAACCTTACAAAATTTGGGCATCTTCTGAGGATGACGAGGAATTTTGAGCACTAAATGAAAACTTCCTGAGATACAAACACTTTTCATTCACATAAAACTCAATTTCTCAAAAAGTTTAATACTTTCTAAGAGTATTTGGGAATATGCTGATAGATGTAGAATATTCTTAAATTCTGTTTCTAACACAGTAATATGCATGTGCTTGTGCATTAAAGTTTGTGTGGATAGACATTGATTTGAAGGCAGATTGCCCAAAGGGGAGAGCAAATTTCCATTAACCCTGCATGTAATTTCTGCCTCCTGTCTAGGCTGCTGTTTGGAAGTAATGTGACAGTATTAATGGTTCCTAGAGATCATTTTTTCTGTATATGCAGAATGGGATGGGGAAAGGGGAGAAGTCCATTTATGAAACAAGATTTTGATAATATATTAGTTCTTCTGGGAGCTAGCTTACCACCACCAGAACATTTACTAAGTTGTAACTTGAGGGTATTTTGCTAATACATAAAGTGCCTTCCAAAATCTAAAATATGTATTCTGATATGTCTGCTTTTGAAGTGTCCAATAAGCTCATGGAACATTTATCTTCCAAACTTCGTGCTTGACTTCCAGTTTATAAGGTCCATTGATTAGCACAGGAATTCAAGTTGATGCAACCTTGAACTTGATTCTTCCAGGTCCTGGGTTCATTATCTCTAGACGCCATCCTTCATCCTGTGTGCTACATGTGTCTGGATTGCTGGCCCTTTCTGGCATCCTTTGCACATCACTGTCTGTGTTCTGGGTGTGTCTATACCCCTCTCCTTCTGTGAATTTTTAAGGGCAAAGTTAAACAGAGGAATTAATATGATAACTGGCATGTGGCTGTTTCTTTTTAACTATTCACAATGGAAAATTGATTTTCATTTTTAAACTGTAGGATTTTTTGAGAGTGTGGGTGTGTTGTGAGTTTTTTTGAGTGATGATTTCACTGGCTCTCTATTAGCTCTATTCTTACTTGAGTATTTTTAAGGCTACTGTAAAAACTTCCTCACTTCCTAAAGTGTTGTTTGTAGGATGATTTGAAGAATAATTTAGAAACATGTCCTTGGTTCATCTGAATGTATTCAGTCTTTTTCAAAAACTAGAAGGTTTTGCTTTTTTTTTTTTTTTTTTTTTTTTGCTTTTTTTTTTTTTTAGGGAAAAAAAAAAGTAATCAGGATTCTCTTCTGGGCCTACAGTCACAGTGACCCTGCCTCTGACCATGAGAACTGAAATTGGAGCTTTCTTTAATTTGGAGCTCCTTTAATACTGCTCTAAGCTTCTGTTTAATGTCACAGGAGGTGGTTTGAGAGTAAATTGAGATGCTCTCTCTTGCAGGGTTTAAATGTGCTGTTTCCATTGCTACATCCTGCTGATACAGTGGTAAAGGATTAAAGTGAAGATCTAATTTGATGTAGGCCTAATTAGAAGTCTAGGAGACTTAAAAGCATATATTGCGTTTATTATTGACTCATTTTTTAGGTACTGGAGTCTCTATTTATAGTCTAATGCATATGATGACTAACTTATATTCATTTTAAACTCTTTTCTCCTCAATTCTGTGATCAATAAAGCCTGGTATGGGTTTTTATTCCTTTTTAACAGAAAATGCAACTTTTGGAAGCATGAAAAATATATCAGTTTCCGTTCGATGAGAGCATATTCTGCACTTGCAAAAAAAACAATATTGCCATCTAGTGGGAGTGAAGATTTTGGCCTGTCCGGCTCCTCCCTCTAGGTTACAGTTCCCCGGCTGTTCTGTGGATGTTGAACATGTAGCAGGTCTTCACTTTCCCCAAACTTTAGGAAAAAAGATGATAATTTTATTACTGAAGTCACTCTTGCACGTATTTCTGGGTAATCAGGAATGTTTTGCAGGTTTAGAGAGCCAAATGTGGATCTTTACAAGCTGCTTTCTAAAGTCCACCATCCAAGAACAGGGTGGTATTTCTATGCCACAGTCTGGTTGGGTAATGTTCCTGTCACTGCCTCTGCAACATGCAGATAAATGAAAGCTTTTGAACATTCTGATTTTCTGACACCTGTAAAGAATATTAGAAAAATACATCTTCTTCTTCTTGTTGTTCAAGACTTTGTACAAAAATATATTGAAAGCGTTCTAGGGTATATATGGAAAAATATATTTAACATGGTCAATGAAACACAGCAGGGGGGAGGATTTGGTTGAAGGTTTGGGATAAAGTGATCTCCAGAACAATTTTTCTTCTGCTTTTCCCATCCTTTGTTTCAGGTCTGTTTCCACTGGAGTTCGTAGAAATGGAGACAGGATGGCACCTTCTTAAATTAATTCTTTTGCTGCCTTGTAACACTGTATTCAACTCTTGTTGCCTTGTTACTCTTACTCTGTTTAAACTGCAGCTGTCCAGAATCAGCTAGGTAGCATTTTTTTCCTTGATTTAGTCATAGCATTTAATTAATCTCCCCCTTTTAGTCATCAGTCTGCAGCTTAGCAGTGCAAGGTCCTAAGAACCTAAGCATTACTTATAAATACATTAATAATGGGTCTAGTTAATTCTTATGTCCAGCGATTGCATTTTTCAACCAAAGTGCTGAAGCAGAAATCACCAATCCATGCTCTGCCTCACTCTGCTTTCAAAACACACAACAGCAGAGTGATAGTTCTGAGAGTGTCATTGTTATCACTCTTTCTCATGTTCCCTTCTTTTGCTCCAATCCTCCAGCAATGAACTGAATGTGATCTAGAGTGCGTTACTTGGGAAGAAAATTGCTACCTGTCTTTCTGAAAAGCTACATGATACATAAAGGAGACAAATCTATGTGTTTTCGTCAAATTCAATATTCTGTTGACTCTTCATCATCTTTCTTTGCTTGAGGATGTTTATGTGTTTTTCATCAGTTGCAGTCAGTACTGCTAAGCTGGTTTGTTGGTTTTGTGGGGTTTTTTTGCCCTCAGCGCTGCATCACTGCTGGTGCCTTGTCTTACTGTTTGTATTTGGGTGAGGTATGTGTGGCATACTTTGGGAAGGTCAGGTTTGTGGCTGGAGAAAATTTTTAAGTTTGAAATATTAAGTTAGCTTGGGATTAATATCTGGGATCCAGTCTCCTCCTCATTGCATGTTTGCTCCCTTTATTTGGAAGAGGATTTCAAAGCAATCAAAAGATATTTATTATAAGTCTATATTTGTTAGTGATAGCACTGCTCACATTTTAGTTGTAGAAAACAAAAAATAAAGAGAAAAGTTTGGACTAAGATCTGATATCCATAATATCAGCTGCAAGAGAGGAGGAATGAGGGGAAGGTTGGCATGAAAGTGCTGAAGCATTCAGAGGATGTAAATGACTGAGTCAGTATTGGGTGCACTTACCACCTTTTTGTTTCTGTTTAGGTGGCATTCAGGGTTCAGGTGTCACCATTTTCCAGTTGCTTCTGTAGCTCTGCAGAATGGAAATTTAAATTTGCTCTTGTGTAGCTGGGATTGAAACTCCTCGTTCCTCCAAGCACTGCGCTTCTTCACATAAAGTCATTCTTGGAGCTTTGAAACCTCTGGTAAAATGCTGTAACCTGAAGTCTTCTCACAGCCTGTGCACTTTGATGATGAGCCTAGAACCTTTGTGTTATTTCATTATATGTCTTTTGAATTATCACTTTATTTATTGCTGGCTGTAACTCATTCCAGACAAAACCTGTGAAGGCTGTTTACTTTTTATCTTCTTTACTGTCAGTTGTTGTCCTTGCTCAATTGATGATGATGTGCTGAAGTTTGGGTGATCACAGCAGCTTGTATTTCAGAATTAATGCCACTGCTCCTGTTTTAACTAACCAGGACTTCTGAAAAAATTTATACAGTCTGTTTAGTACCACTCAATGTTAGTTAGTTTCAGTTAGCAGTGAGTATTTTAGTTTTTTTGAAACTATATCCCCTCTGCCACCAAGTAGCATCTGAAAAAAAAGAATAATGCATCTGTAATGTGATCAATCAAAACTGTACTGAAGCACAGCTGTTTGCATTATGGGACAAGTTAGAAAATTTCTTCATGCATCTGATCTTTATTTGATACTCTGCTTTTTGTGAAGTTTTCTAAGTCAATACAATTCCTACTCTAGGCAAGACTGTGAATGTGGATTTTTCTTCTCAGAACAGTGTTTGTAAAATATTGTCCTGTATTCTAAACCATCTTCATCTTTCCGTGGCTCTCTGAATATAAATTTTTGCATGCTAAAATAGTGTATTTAATATTATTTCTCTGGCAGTATGTGCAACCAAGGGAAGAAGGACAAAGCTAATAGGGAGTATGAAAATAAATTAGCCAGCAGACAATGGTCTTTGTTAAAGCAATAATTTTCTTAAGGAGATAAAAGGTAATTATAATTAATCAGCAAGTGCTGTACAGACAGAAATACTTGCAATTTTCAAATTTTACATAATTTTGAAAATAAGGATCAAAGTGTTTTGAATTTTTCAGGTTTTTTTGCTAATATGATCTGATTTATCTCTTTTAACATGTGAAATATTTTGTGTGAAAAACTGTATTTCCATACATGTGTTTTTATTTGCTTTGCTGTTTTTATTTACTTTGCTGTATTTTTCTTTGCTAACATTTTTTTTTAAATGGAGAGTATGAAAGATAAGAACTTGCCTTATAAAAGGAGGAGTGGTTCTTCAAACCCTGTTTTAAATCCCTCTGGGTTTCTAAGGAGCTATCAAAAAAATGTGGTAAATATTTTTTGATATGTTGCAGCAAGAACAATTTCTACCTGCCTTCTTTCTCAAAGAGATCAAGGGCATCCTGAAGTTACTGCTTGACTTATTTCATAGCCTGGAAAAAACATTATCAGATTTTACCTCAGGCCAGCTGCCCAACTTATCCTTCTAATTTGCCTGTAGGTTTTCCAGTCAATCCTGCACCCTGTGCTTTTAGAGCTACACTGCTAACTTTACTTGATCTTGATTTTTTTTAGAGAGAGGTTCCATATGCAAAGAAATGTGGTTGAAGTTATTATAAGGGATATATATCTCTTATTATTGTTATTCTTAATGAAATTGAGAATTACAGTGTAGTGGTTTATTTTTCCTATTCATATATAACCTCCGTCCCAGGGTGAATGTAGTATCAGAAAGACTTTAGTAACATCTACAACTCCAGTACCTCATTTCCTCTTACCTGCAAGAAGTTGAGATGAGGGACATTCCTCCTGTTTGTTGGTTTGCCTTTTTTATACCCTGAAGTAACATTTTTTTATTTTAGGGAAAAATATTATTGCTTATGTAATTTTAATTACCTTATTTTATGGCTTAGGAAATCAAGATCTTGATTTCTTGAGCAAGTACTTTCTAGATATACTAGCTATTCAAAAAACCCTCCCACCTTCCTTTTCTCCCTTCTTTCTTGCTTTTTGAAATTTGTCTTCCCTGATCATTGCTTCATAGCTCATTACTATTCATATAGAGTTCTTGCTGCTTGCTGTATAGCTGCAAGGACACACATTAGATGGTTAAGACAGCAACTGAATGACCTGAATAATAATGTGTAATACAAGATCTAGAAATAAACCATATAAACAGGAAAAATTACTGCAGCATTGGAATGGCTAATTATATTGCACTTCGTGTCTTTTATGATGTATCCTATTTGATATCTAATTATAAATACATTTCCTATGCAGTCGTCTTAATTTCTCAAGACCTTATTCTGTCACCCATACTCTCACTGAGCAGTTCCTTTAAATTGTACCTAGATGCCACTGTCTGGTGCAGAAGAGAGCACTAATCAGCTGTGTTGGAAATTATCAATTCTGTTGGATATGAGATAATTCGGTCTTGATGATATGTCCAGCCCTTAAAAAAGAACCAATCACCTTTCTTGATTTTGTGTGCTGCCACTGGTGTGTTTGATTTCAGAAGGAAATATGGAAAGCCCGGAATTAATTTTCACTGAACTCCTTTGGATTGCACTGTAGTATCTATAGAAGTTCAGCAAGACATTGGTGTTACATTGCTCATATACTTTCTTTTCACGAGGTCCTTCAGTTGAAAACTTAAAGCTATCAGTGGGGCTACCTTCCCTCCACTTGTCAATTGAGTGGATTGCAGTGATAGACCAGAAAGTGAGAGAGAAAAATCTAAATTAAAACATGTCCTGGTGTGTTGTGTTAATCTCTGTAAAGGAGCTAGAGAGCCATGCCATGTGCCAAGGAATGACTTCAGTAAAACACCTGGGATGCAGAAATAGTACAACAGAGAACATTTCTCTTTGATTATAAGACAGGAAATTTTAAGTAGGGCTGAATTTAATGTCTTGGAGATAATTAGTAAACCACAGTGGGGGTTGCTTTTAGATTTTTGCCTGGAGATAGAATTGTAATTCAGCTACAGTAGGTACAAGAAAAATCAACAACATCAGCTTTTGATCCAGCCAGTTTTCAGGCTGGAGGACTTGTTTCAAAACTGGGAGTACAGAATTAGTAATTATCTCTGAACAGTGTTCATCTAATTTGAAAAAAAATCAGGAAATTTTCAGTTAAATTTCTTTAAATCTCTTATCTACCATGCATTTGTACATTTAAATTTTTGTGTTGCTTGATAGAATATGATATATTGGAAGCCTTGTCCATAATTATTCAAATCTACATTGCCAAGTTAGTTTGCCATCTACAAATTTTTGTTACATTGAAACGCAGTAAAAGGAAACTGGATAACAGGAAACAATCAGTATATTAAGAGTTTTGCTGTGCATGGATTCCACTATGACATTAAATTCTGGAAATATAAAGGTCTGTAAACTGAAGCTAATCATACTAGATGTTAACAGACTACAAAGAACTACTTTGAGAAAGGATCTATTAAACGTATCCTTTTTTTGCATCATTATCTTCTGAAATAATAATGGCAATTCTCTTTGACTTCCATTTCCTCTTTGTAAAAATTCACAAGCTCCCACTTCTCCTTCATTTGTGAGCTGTACTCTCTGCTCTTTGCTTCCAACCCACCATTTTTCCTTGTGAAGGAGTATTAACTTTTATTTTGACACTGTCCCACATGACATCCTTGTCTCTAAGATGGAGAGACATGGATTTGATTGATTCCTCGATGGAAAAGGAACTGGCTAGAAGGTCACACTCAAAGAGTTGTGATCAGTGGCTCAATATCCACCTGGAGACCAGTGATGAGCTCCTCAGGGGTCTGTTCTGGGTCCAGTGATGTTTAGCATCTGTTAAGATCCTCCCTGTAGTTGATGTAACTTAACATTCAGATCCTGCAAGAACAAAGTCCAGCCATGAAGGGTTTGGTGCAAATAGAAAATTTTATTTGGTGGACAGCAATATGAAGTGACCTGGTAAAGATTTGGCAAGTCTGTTGAGAGAGAAAGAGGGAAAGAGAGAGAGAAAGAAAGAGAAAGAGGAGAGAGAGAGAGAAGAGATAAGAGTATCATGATCTGAGGAGCCCACAGTGTCCTGATGATCTTTCTTCCTGGGGTGGTGGTGGGGCCCTAGGCAGGTCCTGTCTCTAGAGGTCCCTTCCAACCCCTGACATTCCATGATTCTATGAGATGAATGTTTATAGAGATGCAATAATTAAAGACAATTTGTGCCCATCAGAGGAGAGAGCACCCAAAAGATAGAGCTAGCAGGAATCTCAAGCCCAAAGTGCTGGTATCTGGGAAGTTTGAGGAAAATCACTTGTGTTAAGTCTAAAAAATCTGTATGATCCCGGAGTCTTCCTCAACTTGTTCACAATGGATCATATTGGGAACAGCATTCATTTTCATAGATGCTTTGAAGTGTTGCTTGTAAGGCAGGACTATCTTTCTTAATATTGTTTCTGAATGTGTGATTATTGTTTTCCTTGTTATTTTGGACTAGGCTTCTGAAGCTTGTTATATTGCAACATCTTTTTAGAAGTATTCTGAAATGATCTACCTTTATGTAGTTAAATTGAATTAATTTTAATTCAACTGCAGTAATTCAAACTGAATTATTCAAAATAGTTCAAAACATTGTGTTTTGAATTCAAACACATTCAACATTGTGTTTTGCCAGTTGCAAAGTTTTTCTAGAGCTCTAGAGGTTGTACTAAATTATAACAGTGCCATCAAAGGTAATTAAACTGTTTGTTTTCAGGGCTTTATTCTAGATGAGTTAACAGGCTGTCCTTTTCATCCTGATCCATTATTTCCAGTTGATTTTAAGACAGCTGAACTACAGTTTACCAGTACTAGTGGTAAACTAGATTTTCCAAAAGCTGCTGATTTTGTTCTTTGGAAGTAGAAAGTAAGTCTTGGTTTTGAATGTTTGATAAAAAGAACTGAAACTCCTGAAATATGCATGTTTGTTGTTTCTCACTGAGTGGAATTGCTGTCTACATGAGACAAAGAAATGAACACTAGCAAAACTTTATTTTAAAAATACTATTTTTCTAGTACTTTCAGGATTACTTTCAAAGACACACAATAATTTTGCCTCTATAATTATGTGCAGGTTTTAATGAAGTTTGTTTTTACTTTTGTGCTGAAAGTGCTGGTTGTGACAATGCTGTGACAATGCTGCATTTTGTTAGGTTGAGGTTCAGAATCAGACCCACAGAATCCCCACACAGGTACCCACCAGACTTTATACAGTGCTGCTTTTGGAAGAAATCCTTGAAATGTTTTCTTCTATTCCTCATTGAAAAATGTGAAAATTCCTGCCAGCTGTTTTCTCCTTCTATCTACTCCCACACATCATAAAGGTTGTTTCTGGAATTATTTCAGGGAGTTTGTACATAAAGGTTTCTATTCAATGGGATCAATAATTGTTACAATAGCTGAACCCTTTTACCATCTCAGATGACTCTGAGAAACTGCTACATTATCAAAACATCCATTTCTGAAGATTTTGCAAATATAATTTTCCTTGGTATTACTGGTATGGTTATCATGGTGCCATAAATACCGTATCCACAGATTCACGTTTCCAGAAACCTTCTATGTTTTCTCTTACAGGGAGTATAATGTAGTTTGTAAATATATCTAGATTAAAAGAAAAATTGGCAGAAAATTATGGAAGTTTCCGTTCCAGTGAATGACTTTTTTCAGTGGTGTTTTCAAATATCCAGACCAAGTGTTCAAAAGCTTTTGCCAGGCAATTTCAGCTGAGTGGTACAAGTCAAACTGGGCAAGCTAAATGGAGAC